>NC_043966.1:29578646-29898646 GCF_902148855.1 Sphaeramia orbicularis
CTGTATTGTTAAAAACCACAGGCTGCTGAAGCATACGGCTCACTGATTCACACAACTCTGTTGCGTCACTGCCGTCGTCAGGTTTGTCAGCTTTGTCAGCGTGTTGTGAACCCTCTTCTACTTCCGTCCCCTCGTTTTTGTCCAGTTCAGTAAACAAGCCAATGTACGGCTCCAGGTCTCTGCAGAGGAGCATTGAGTGGTGCTCTGGAGACGGAGGGTCCTGGGTATGAGCTGCTGCAGGAGGATGCACCAGCCAGCAGGAAGACGATTTAGTGATGGGGTGGATCTGCTGGTTCTCTGTTACTAAGGACAGGTCAGCGCAGTACGGCTGTTCCTGCAGCTCAGCACATGACACAAACTGAGGGACAAAATAGAGAGAGAGTCGAAATCAGTACCATTTGAGATTTTATAACAAGAAAAACAGATTATTTACATATCTATTATGCAAAGTAGAAGTAAAGGTATTATAACAAACAAAAAGACTAAGAAAAGAAAGAAAAGTGTCAGTAAAGATAAATAAATAAACTACAATGAACAATGTTAAACAAAGCAAAACAAAATTGGAATTGCAGGTATAAATCACCTTTGTTTTTCTTTAAAGAAGTTTAAAGTTTGATTTAACTTGGTGTAATTATTGAGCTCTGCTGTGGGACAATGTTAATGGTGTTCAGAATAAAACAAGTTTGCACAATACCTAAAAAAAGCTTTAATTATTACATGTTGTATAAATCAAGTCTTTCCTCATGATAGAACTATTTAAAAAAGTAAGCAGAGCTTACTAATACCCCTGTCCGGTCGAACAACACTTTGCCCCTTCCATTCACTGATGCCCTATCTACCCAGGAATTCTTTTTTTTTTTTGAGTCTTTTAATATTTTCAAAAAATTTGCAAAAAAAATCTAAAAATTGAAATTCAGCCATCAAATTGTACACTGCACCTCCCCTAGTGGGCAGGCGGTAAAACAAACTGAAAGACTAAAGTGACAAAACAAATATATATATATATATATATATATATATATATATATATACACACACACACACAAATATATAGAAACAGTTTTATTACATTCTGTGGTTAGAAACATTTTTGAGGTTATGAAGCTACTATTCAATAATATAGATTACAATTTAACCCATTACAGAAAAGGCTGACTGTACTACAGCGTCTTTTTTTTGCCACAGAAAACCGGTGTGGCATAAAATACGGACCTTGTAAAATTTGGACCTATTTGGAATTTGCGCATGCGCGAGCGCAGCCTTACCGGATGTCAGGTTCAGCGAGGCTTATGAAATAAGTACCTTGCGAGTAGAATTGTGCGCTTTTGGGTTAGGGTTAGGATTAGGGGTTACGGTTAGGGTTAGGGTTAGGGGTTAGGGTTAGGGGTCGCTGAACCTGACATCCGGTAAGGCTGCGCTTGCGCATGCGCAAATTCCAAATAGGTCCAAATTTTACAAGGTCCATATTTTTTCCCACACCGGCTCTGATTTAAATAACCAACCTCTGGTTTCTCAAAAGGGTCAGAGAAGCACCCTTGGTTCCTGCCCCACATCTGGGCTGCCAGATCTGGATACTGCATATCAGCACAGACTGCCACCTTCCGGGCACAGTCACTAACGTACACCGGAGGCCAGTAGCGGGACGACAGCAGCAGGTCAACGTGGTCCCGAGCCGTTTCCCCCCTAACCAGGCACTTAGAAGCACAGACCACCTGGACACAGATATAGGACACAACTATGTTATTGATACATTTAGAAAAACATAAAACTACAGCCTTTTAATGCTACCTTTGTCAGACAAACAGAGAAACCATATTTGTAGGCTAATGTGAGAGGCTACTTATGACTATGTAAATTATTATTGACACAGGGTTGCAGTTTTTACCTTGTGGGGGCAGATCTTGGACAATTTTCCAGCAGTGAGGTGTAGGGGGGGCTGTGGGGCTGTTGAGAGTCCGCCATGAACAAGTGTGTACAAGGAGATCAAAGAGGCCAACAGCTCATTCTAAGACAGAGGAAAGGAGAAAGGAGGCTTTTATTCAAACCAGTTACCACACAGACATAAATATATCACCCATGACAACATAAACATTAAGTTACAGTAACCAGGACAGACCAGGAGACCAGGAGCGAAGCCATCTTTCATCTAGACACAACCTCCTATCAAAGCAACCAAACTGCCATGTTATCACATGATTAGTGTGCTCACTTTAACAATAACTCTCATTCTATCTAGTATATTATAGGCTACAGCCGCCCCTTCTTGGATCGAGGCCTTGTCATGACAGAAAGACTTGTATGGTCTAGTCATTTTCAGGGCTACACTGTCAGCTAAGAGTCAGAATCATCCACACCAGAGGTGAAGATAGAGATAATAAAATGAAAAAATTCCATCTATGGAAAAACTTAAAAGAGAAAAGCTACTTAAAACAGGGACTCAGAGATGTACTGTTGAGCCATTTCTAGTGGGAGTGTTCGGTGGCCAGCACCTTGTGTTTGGGTTACCTACAGAACCTGGTTCAGCTCAGTCCAAAGTGGACCAGAACATGAGTGTGCGTGGGGTTCAACACTCATGTGAGCAATGACCAGGAAACCGGAGGTGGATTCTGTTTACAACATGAGCAGTGAGATGTTATTGGACTTCTGTGAGAGGCACGGATTGTCCACAACAAACCGTGAATAGACCCAATTTAAAAATCCAATACAGAAGCAGTTTCATATAGCTGGAATGTTCCCCAGAGGAAAAGTGCAAAGGTCTTGCTCATGAGTGGAGTGAAAAGACACCAGGAGGACAACCATAGGCAGAAAGCAGCACATGCAATGATGTAGTCAGTGTCAGATAACCTCAGTCAGTCTAACTGTCAGTCTGTCCAACTGGGTGAAATCCCTGGGACTGTCCCAGGACTTGCTGGAGAGATTATATTTCCTAGCTGACCCGAGAACAACTGGAGTATAAATAGTGCAAGTTGGTAGAGACAGGGAGACCAGGGCATCTGTGTTCCCCCTGTTGCTATTGCAGCGTTAAGGATGTACCAAGTGACGTGGTGAATGAATGTACAGATGGATGTATTTCTAGTAATTTAACTAGTGCCTATTGAAATCAAGCATATACACAAGCTAAAACTTGCAAACATAACAAGCACATGGTCATATACATTCACCTTAGCCATGGCCGGGGTGATGGTCACCCCACAGCGTGTCAGTATTATCCTCAGCTCATCCTCGCTGTGATCCTCAATGTTATTGAGTCTCAGGTGACCATCATGGATAAGACGTACCAACACTGATGGATCACCTGAAACAGGTTAAAACACCTCTCATGAATTTCAAAATATGTATAAAACAAGCCATCAAACATTAAAAATACACTTAAAAATATTACAATAATACTTAAAATATTTTCCTCATAGAATTCCATGAACTATGATTCTGTTAGAACTGTTTTGATGCTATCTGTTACATTTGCAACTATACTACAGTAAGGTACTCAAAACATCTAAGGCAAATAATAATTTTAAATGTAATTTATCTCCTGTTAATCTTGCTAGAGCCATGTATGACTGATAACATATCAGTATTAGGAATATTTTAAATTCTAAAATAAAATAATGCTTTATGCTCCCAATGGGAAACTCAACAGTCACAGGATTAAGATATTAAAAGGCAGATATTTTAAAGAAGCAGTACCTGACGGCTGCTGTGGGTGAGACAGGACTTTGTCTTTCTCTGTGTTGATAACAGTGTGACTCCTCATTAAAGGGGGAATAAAGGGAGCAATGATAGAAGCATCCACCCTTGTGATAGGGATGTCTGTGGGGAAAGCCGCCTGCTCAATGGCCTCACTCTCCATGGTCAGCCAGAAGTCATCAACGTGCACCTCATCTGAGACTGAACATTCAGGCCACGTAAACTGCAGAGACATCAGATCCACACAAACATAGCTGAATATCTGGGCTCAATTATTGCTTTTTAATTTCATTTTTCTTCCTTTAGTGTATCACCAATCAGTCACCTCGACATTTTTGAGCTCCAGGACGTTGTCTGTGTATCTCTGTGCAATCTCTAGCTTGGGAGCAACACCACAAACACCACAGATCATATCGTTGTAGTCACGCACTGTCAGACACTCAAAGGCCCAGTAGCCATTCAGGAGAAGCTCTTGGATTTGAGATGACTCCTCTGGACTGAGAGCATGAACTGAAGCACAGAATGACAAGGATAAAAAATAAGCAAGAAAGAAAGAGGGCCAAAATTCAGACAAAGGCAGGTAATATATCCATGCAGCTCAGGTGTAATCCATGCTGTGTTTACCAGGGTGATTGGGGACGTGGTCCAGTAAAGTCTTTGCAGCATGAGATGGTGCATGGCCAAGTTTGATGCTTGCTCTGATCCTTAAAAACAGGTCTATACTAACCAGTAATCTGTTCCCAATGTTGAACAAACCTGCAAAAGAGTGAATGGTTTCAAATGGTATATTATATACTGCTGTCTAACTGTGGTCGTCTACTTGTAAATAATGGAAACACTAGGAAAGTTGTAATGAAAGTATTTACTTGCAGCTTTAGGCATTTTACTGTGGTTTTTGCCAGAGGCAACATTTTATTTTGTCAGTTAATATTTGTTAATCAAAATATTATTTCAATGTCTCGTAAAACATTTAAGACTCCGTAGTGAGTGTTGTTTGTTGACATATGACTACTAAAACATGTTAAACTACAAGAAAAATTAAAACAAGATCAACACTGGAGTGCATCCCTTTGGTCAAGCAGGTCAATACTGACAAAGCAAAAGTAACATGTTATTAGATGCATTTTATGTATTACATGTAATTACCCTACATATATGGAGAAGCATCCCAGTTTAATTGCAAAAAGGGTTAAAGTTGACACAGTTTGATTTGTTGCACTTTAGATATTCTGTGTGCACAAAGGGATTCTGTATGGAGAGTGTTACAAGTGGTGTAGATTACCTGGATGTAGGTCAGTGAAACTGTGCAGGGCCAGGCACTGGAGGTTGAGACACACCTTAAGATGGAGAGAAGCAGTGTGGATCAGTGTCTCAGTAAGTAGCCAGCAGTCTTCTTGTCCTGCAACAGTACTAACACATACACACAGACATAAAAAGTCATCAGTTAGATACCTGGACATAAAGAAAATGTGCTGCTAAAACAAAAGAACTTGGGTATTTTAGAAACATAATTAAGAGAAAACAAGAATATTTATGACACAATAAACTAACACTACCATTCCCATCAAGTTTACATATTCTCACCTTTGACCTCCTTTGAAAAGAGGGTAGTTACACAGGACACACTGTGTTGCTGATGATTCAAAGAACTGAGGCCACCCAGACTCAATCAGAGTCTCTGTTTCCACGCTACCATCCTGCTCCTGATCACTCGGTTGAACCAAAACTATCTGGAGACTGTTGAGCTCCTGGATGAGTGTCAGTATTTCCTGGAGCTCAGTCTCACTTTCAGGAATCTGCAGCGAACGGCGCAAGAGTTGCAGCGTAGACTGGCGCTGCAGGTCCTTCTGAGCAGGACTCAGAGCCTGGTACGGGTCTAGTAAGGCCCCCCCCTAAAACATGAAAGGAGACATAATTGATCAATTCGGGAGCAGTGAGATAATATTATAAAAGTGATCTGTGAAGATGAGATGTAAATGTGAATAATATAATGTGTCTGGATAAATATTTACTTTAAAATTAGACTACTAAGACTACCAAGGGGAAAAATAAAATATAAGTAAGACTTTAGAAAGTACATACTTAACCCTTAGGTCCTCCTTGGCCATTTTTGTACATTTTACTCTTTTTTTTCATTTGTTGATCATTTTGGTTGTGTTGCAGATTTTGACATGAACTTTGGCAAGAGCTTTTCTTTTCAGTTATGCAGTATTTATTAAATGGAAAATATTCCATTTTTGTGTTGTTTTAGTAATAAATCACTCAGAATTCAAATGATTAAACTGGCATTTAAAGGGTTAAAATCCTGAAAATTGTTAAATGTTTGGTAGTTTTGAGCAGGGCGGAAGTTGTTTAACAGATTTATTTAAAAAAAAAAAAAAAAACAAGAAAAAATGTTGACGTATGATTTTATAGTAGTATAGTAGTTTTCGTGTGTGTGTACATTTTTGCCGCAAAGGTAACCAGACTACAGTAAATTTGAGGAGGGCATAAGGGTTAAGACATACTTTCAAGACACAGAAGCAAACTTGACACACTGGTAGGGAAACGTGTAAAAGATGCCATAAATTCTGCCTGTCTGACCACTGACAAAGGTAAAGGTAAAGCCTTTCAATGCTGGTCTCACCTTTGTTCTTCCCTTGGTCTTCTTCTGGCTTAACATGCAGCCACATTTAGGGCACACTGCAGGTTTGTGTCTGTTTTTATACATATAGTCACATGATGGGTTCTTACACCGACCCCTGCCTCGTGCTGTGGACAGCCCCAGATCCTAAAGGAAAAACAAGCAAGAAGATTAACGAAGATTAACGAAGATTAAGTAAAGAGAGTGACGTCAGTATTAAAACACACTTTGCAACAGGATAAAGCATTGTGAATATATACAGTATGTACATACAAAGTTAGAAACAGGGCTCTGTTTGAAAGGCACCAATGACAGGATGTTGACTCTCCTGTCAGTCAGCGAAGCCACAGTCTGGGCTCCATCTGCTGGGACAGATGGATCCTACGGAGAAATACAAACGTGAGGACACGTAGTAAAGGTTATTATTATTATTAGCAAACGGTGTGTTCGCTTGTCTGTGTTTGTAACTATGTGTGTGTGTGTGTGTGTGTTACCTGCTTGGCTGTGACTGTTGGGACCGTCTGGCCGAGCTGTTTCAAGGTGCTTGGTTTGAGACCAGAGAAACTCTCTTGAGCCACTAGAGTTAGAAAGCAACCACATCAGCTGAGATCAGGAATGTTACAAAGTACATCTGTATACATTTTTTCTTCTTTTAAATGTAATTAGAGCAGTAAATAAACACCAATAAGAAACATAAGTGAGTGAACACATTTAAAAGCTAATATATCAAAAGTTGCATATTACCAACAGATGATTTGTTGTTTGTGCTGGTAAATTTTCCTTTGTTGGGTGGCACAGTTATAATCTGGAACAAGGCACTGCCTAGAAACAGAAATAGGAGCAAATATGCAAATCCATTTGGAAACCACTCATTTTAACAGTGCATATATAAATACAGAGCTGTGCGTGTTTTCTCACCTGTGCTATAATACGCAGGGAGAATGGGTCTCACAGGTCTCTTCTGAACAACAGCACTGCTTTTGTCTTGACTTTGGACTGTCGGATCTTTAAAACAGTTGTCCAAGGGTCTAATCATCAAAAATACCAAATCAAAACACAGTTACAAACCTCTCATACATATATACATAAATAACCCTCGTCCAAACTGTATTGAAAAGCAGAAATATTACACATGGAAATTACTAAAAGTGTGGCCACTGTGTATAAATGCCTAAAATTAGATTTATAAACACAGATGCAAGTATTCCTGCTGCACTTACACTGGTGCTAAAGAATTGATCTGTAAACAATAAACACTATGCAGTTTCATGTGCAGGATGGTCAAAAATACATTGTGGTACAAGAGGCAGAGTAAGGATACAAAATATCTGATGGGCTCTGAGAGCTCAGGTGAGTAAATCAGTCATGAAATTAATTACTGAAACCTTAGTCTTACTTTGTCTGGTCTTTTTGCTTGGTGCTGCTGCCCTCTGGTGGCTTCCCAGCTGTAATTGCATGCTGCTTTCTGGAGCACCGTTGAACGAGTGCTTCCTTGTTGATCTCAGTCACTTTTGTTTTACTGGTATCAGCATCCCCCTCCTCAGCAGGGGACAGTGTGGCTGGGTAGCTTTCATCAGACTTAGTCTCAACTTTTTGTGGCGTTTGTTTGGATAGATCTTCTTTCACTTTTGCTTTCTTTGCCTGATATGTAAAAGTTAACAGAGTTAAACCACAGGTGATAATCAGAATTATGAAATACAACCCTGTAGTTTACCCAAGATGTTTTCACAGGATTTGACAAGCCTGACTGTTGGATCAGAGATTGTTTATCACTTACTGCTGGGATCCATTTGCCACCAAGATGGCTTCCACATTCAGGGCATGTTGGTGGCTTGTGGCGAGTGACGTACACAAATGAACAGCCAGGATTCAGACATCTCCCCCGACCTCTTCTTGTGTAAGTCTTTACAGACTGTTAAAAAAACAAACAGTGATAACAATAATTAATATGTCTCTCAACTGCTTTTAACCCTGCCTCTCATTTCTCCTGTCGATCCATAGGAGTGGTGCAATTATAACACAAATCATCACAATTATTTGAATTAAATGTAATTATTTTGCATAATCACCATAACCATCTCTGTTCACCTGTGTACAAACAAGTAGATTTGTGGCCCTTGTCATGAAGTGTACTGTATATTTATAAACTATTGTCAGACTTATACTATAGTAGAAAAAGAAATGGTTAAACACTGTTATTTGTATGGCAAGTAGTTTTAACTGAATTTTAAAAATGAGTAGTATGGATGCTGACCATTTTATATGATGGCTTGGCACTTTGCTCTACACTGGATTCAACTGAGACCATCATTACTGGACCCACAGAGCTGACACCTGTCAAAGTCTTCGGCTCCAGTAGATTCTGAATTGAGAGGAAAATTATTTTACATTTTCATATTCAAATAAGGCTCATGCTGCTGCAGGACATTAGGTCTCACCTGGGTTGGTATGATGGCAACCACCTGGGTAGTTTCCCCCTGTATTTGTTGCGCTAGCGTCCCACCATGAGGACTCCCAGCCACAATGGTCTCATTTCCTTTTAGTTTAAACCCATTCGTGGTGGTGTCTGCAGAGCCCTGTGTGACATGCATGCCTGAGGAGGTGGAAGGTCTGGTTGAGACAGACGAGGAAGAAGAGGGCAGGGCTTGTTGAAGGACTGTGGAGTGAGATGCCACTGCACTTTCCTCTGCCATGTCATCAATAGTGATGGACTGCTCAGAAAGTTCCATTTCACTCGTCAACCCTAGAGGTGGGAACCGTGGCTCCTGGGTGACAGTGACAGAAGGCGGGCCTCCCTTCAGTGTAGAATCCACAGGCTCTGCACTAACATCAGGCTGAGAGCATCCTGGCAGGTGATTTGAAGGGCAGCCTTTAGCCAAAAGAAAGTAATTGGCTCGGGGGAGGATCTTGCGGAAGCCTGGCAGGTCTTTGGATGGACTGGGTAAGGACTGACAAAAATACAAAGATTTGGTTATGAACACTGATAACTTTTGACAACATAGTAGATAGTAGCCATCAATGCAGCATCTGAAATCCCACATTATGTTCTACACTTACTATATCCACTATCATTCAAAACATATCTGTGTGAATGGAGTAGAGAATCTACATATTCAGACACACAATTCTGAATATTCTACATCACTTTCTGTGAGACTTTATGTCAGTAACATGTAACTATGGGAACCATTCCACCTCACCGCGATCAGCATCTGTAATATCTGATAGCTAGATGAAGCTCTCTCTTTTGGCTGTCAAGAAATTACTAAAGAAGCATCTTTGTCACCAGTTAAATCTGCGAGGGAAAACAATCTAACAAACAATTTAAAATACACATTCTTTTTGCAGTTCATAGTCCAAAACAAAAGACTAACAGATAAAGATAGATGACCTGATGCAGTTTCATGCCACAAAAAATTAAGCCACTTTTCTAAGCTTCTATGTCAAATTACGGAGTACAGCAGTAGAGTTATGTCTGGCTGAATCTGAACACTGATTGTAATTAGAGATGCCAATCACATATTTAACCCCCTTATCTCTCTGAAAACACCTATAAGCAGACAGAACCCCCTGATCACACAGGTAATGGGTAGAATTTTTATTTCCTGTTAGACTACTTTAAAATATACCAAATATAATAAGAAGATTTGGCTCTTTACCCAAAAATGCTTAAAGAAAAAAAGAAACCAAGTCAAAACAGCAGTTCCACTTACATCCCTAAACTACCAGAACAACCAAACAACTAGTCATAACAATATTACAGGCATCTAAATTATGTGCATTGTTTTGCTGAATATGAATATCTGTCTCATCGATCATTGGGGTAAGTTAGTGACATTACTGTAATCAGTGCTGTTTTGCATGGCAGCCTCAAAGTATCCTGTACTTGCTTATAGCAATGTTTCCTGGAAATAGTAGCCTATTCAATGCACATAGTCTTGTTTCATACTAAGGATTCACACATAATAAATCTCACTAAAGTCTCATATGCTGTGTTAACATAATCAATTACATGTTAGTATGGAATCACAGATGCAGCCCTATAATGAAACGAGTTCAAAGCCAACTCAAGAAAAGCACTCCTTTACCATAGTTGTAAGATAGAAATTGAGGCACTTCATTATTACTTTGCATGTTGTTATGGGTGCCAAATGTTTTCATTACAAATTCCATCAAACCAGTTGATTACACAGATGGTCTGCAGTGTGTAATCATCAAGAAGAGCTCTGACATATTTAATAGCCTATAACAAATCCAACAATTCATCATCTGCAAACTTTTTGATAAGATTGGCTTGTGTTGGCTGCTTGGCACTGTCCTTAAAATACCACTGCACTTTTTACTGACAAAACATTTTCTTAAGGGTTTCGAGTGTTCCTCAGGGACCTTGATTAAAACCACAAACCAAAATGTGTTGGCCCCTCATTGAAGATGAACTGTGGGAAGTTTTAACCTTGTGTGCTCATATTTAAAAAGGAGATTCAATAACTTACAATGTCTGTGCCCTCCTTCTCCAACTTGGCTTTCTCCAGGTAGTAGCCTTTCTCAGCTACACTGAGTCTCTTCCAGCTCTCACTGATGCGCTTGTTGATTTCAGATTGAGGCAGATTAGGGACTTCCTGTTGCATAATTTGGTGAACATCAAAGTAGTAGAGCAGGTAGGCGGACCTAAAACACATAGATTCAATATTTTCACAGTTATGAAAGGGCTTGATTAAGAGGCCAGTTCATGTTGAGAACAAGGCCATATTACTGTGATTTTGTTGTTTCTGGGCTATGCACATTACCTGGGCTTCTTAGGTTTATCAGTGCTGTCCTCTTGAGCTTTACTTTTCCTCTTCTTTGGGGGACTCATGTCCATTTCTTTATAACTGCTCTCCACTTCCTCAGTCACTTTAACCTCATACATCTCCACTTTCTCCATGATCTATAAGAAGCTTGAGCCAACTTTAGAAAAACAGTGTGAGAATATATTATTTTTAATGTTGATACTGATGAAGAGGTTTATTCTAGAAGCACAAGTGATATCATTGTACTTCAAGTGACAATATTTCTGCTACATAATATACATTTAATGCCATTATATAATGATATATTTATGCAGCTACAAGGCATGAATATACAGCTCCAGTTTCATGAATATGTGGAGTTTATTATATTTCAATTATCTTAACAAATGAAAAGCAAGTAGCTACGTTGTCTAATAATATCAGCGTTAAGTGCCGTTGTAACTAAGGGCTGGTAGTAAATGCGGACAGAAACAGGACAATGTCTTGGTCAGAATCAATTACAGGTATCAGAGACTATTCATGCATACTCCTCAGAAATATGGGGTTCAAATATTAAGGCACTGTTCTGCCTGCTTTAAAGAACGTTTATTGGCGTGTCTTTATACTGCTACACTGTCAGTGGGTTATCCAATGAAATGCCTTCTTATTGAAGTCTTACCTACGACGGCCCGAGGCTTTGCAAACTGCTCTGAGCAACCGTTAGAAAACACCGAAAACAAAAGCCATTTTACCGACGGTAGAAAATACTGAATTTGGTCAGTGTTCGGTATCATGTCCGGAATTTGTGATGCACAAATGTCTGTAAAGTATCTTCGTTTAATCGTCGACTTGTAAAAACATGGCGGTTTGTTGCTATGCTTCTTGGCCAATGAAAAACCGGAATAAAAAAGTACTGGCCAATCAGCGAAGACGTTTTTGACACGTGAAAGTAACGCTTGCGTCCCATAAACCTTCATTTAAAGATTGTGGTTATAATGGATCCAATATGTAGGATATGATATCTTCAAAATATTGTTTGAGTTTGTAACAAAAAAAAAAAAAAAAAAAAAAAGTGGTCTATGGAAATATTTGAAAACGTTTTGTATTCTGTTAAATATACAGTTATGTGTGAAGGATTCTAGATTTTTCTCAGAAAGTGTTAGCAGTAGTAAAGCTTTTTAACATGACAATGTATATGGACAGCATGTAAGGTAAAAATACGTTTAGTATATTTTTGACAGTGGAAGAAAGTGAAATCTAATCTTTTATCTCCAGACCAAACTAATCGCACTGAGCCGGAGGAGTCTCAGGCTTATGAGCTAATCATCGAACACTGGGCAAAAATGGCGGATGACAAGGTGAGTGAGCGGCTGTGTTCTAGCTTTAAATGTATTAATTTCACGTGTTTGGTCAGATGACAGCCGGAGTTAAAAGTATTAGAATGAACCTTTTCCTCTCAGCAGTAACTGGCCCAGTGATGAAATTAAGTTAGCATTGCAAAGACCGCTTCTAAAATGAAATTAATCGGTCCTTGAGCTGGCTAAGTTACCCTGTTACCCAGAAGCTCACCACCAAACTTCGAGGCAACTATTTGGCTGTGTTGTTATGTAAGCTGCAGATTGAAACCTCTGTAACATGTTGGTTGTACTTATGTTTTTATCAAACCATTTGTACATACTAATGGAAAGCGCTGTTTTTATTTTAGGATCCCCTGAAACAGCTGAAAGATTTAACGCAGCTTAAAAACCAGCTGGAGGAGATTCAAAGGAAAGTAGAAAACGAGATTTCTGTAGGAATACCTCAGGTAAGTGTTTCTTTTAGTCCCATTAGATGACTAATTGTATGAATTAAAAATGTTTAGCCCTGCATAACAACCTAAATTTACATAATGTATTTGCACTTCCCTCAATACCTATTGTCATTTTTCTGTTTCCTGTGTTTCTGTGCTGAAAATCCTTCTGCTGTTCTGTTTTGTAGGGAGGCTCTGTGTTGGGATCTCCTTTTCTGAAGGGCTTTCTGGCTGGTTATGTGGTTGCAAAACTACGCTCCTCTGCCGTCCTGGGAGTGCTGCTGGGAACACTCACTGGAATATACGCAGCACAGAACTATCAAGTGCCCAACATTGAAAGGACGGTAAAAGATTATCTCAATAACATGAAAAAAGGACCAAAATAACGTGGGCTGACTACAAGCACCCATGGCCTTTTACCATTGACGTAAAAGTTCTAAGAGATAAAAATATGGGTACAACTACTGGCTTGTGACAGACCATCCTTCAAGATCTTGTTTTAATGGATACAATGCTATAACTGGATTTTCATTTGGGACTCAAAGACTGCCTTTCTTTTCTATTTCTTGTTTTGCATTTTTTCAATTTCACGTTAATTATAGAGGTTTATTTTTCATTCAACTTATCAAAAGTTGTTGCCAGGAGCAGCTATACGAATTCTCATTTGCAAGGGCAGACAGTGTTTCCTTCACAGGGTCCAAAATTAACTCTGCCAATCTCATCTGCTAGTGGCAGGTAAAGTAAGAAAGTTCATCAGCCAAAAATAGTTTTTATTTGCTGAAATTGCAACGTGCAAGTTACAAATTCCTCTTTAGCATCACTAAAGATGTGTAGAGAAGATCAGATTTTTTAATTGTATTATTTACCTTGTTCTTTTTCATAATCCGGGGTGTTTTTGATTATTGTTGTACCTGGATATGACAGAAAGGATCAAGTAGTAGTAAGCTGCTCTGAAAGTGTGCTCACATTTGGGACTCGGCCTGTGTTAATTTTGGATCCTGTTCCCACAGTTTCATTGTCCAACTCAAAATAATGTACACAGAGTTACAGAGAGAATGGTGTATCAAAGTATTTTATTACAAATATTTAACTGGTTGAGATTTATATCTATTCATTGAAAAGTTGACTGAAGAGAGTTTTTTGCACTATTAATAGTATTCAGATTTCAGAGTAATTAAAGGAGTTTATTTAGTGTCATTTAAGATGATTGTGATCCAGAACGTGGGGCCTACATCCTCAGTACGACACAGGAAACAGTGGAGGAAGCAGCTCCAGTGGGCTGCCCTCTTTGTCCTGATGGTCTTCATTTATGGCTCACATGCACCACTCATCACACTCACCAAGATAAACGGTGAAGTCCCATTCAACCCCTCTTCATGTGTGGTGATGATCGAGTTAGCCAAACTCGTTATATCCTTGGCGACTCTAATCCTGACTGGGGGTATAGCTGCCTTACATGCTTTTCCACCACTAGTCCTTGTGGCTCCCTACGCAGTTCCTGCCATTCTCTATGCACTTAATAACAACTTAGTTGTAGTCATGCAGACCTACATGGATCCAAGCTCATACCAAGTCCTCAGCAACCTGAAAATTGCCTCCACTGCGCTGCTGTACTCCTTCTGCCTGGGCAAGAGGCTCCGGCTGGGTCAGTGGTTTGCTCTTGGGCTCCTCATGGTGGCAGGAGTCTGTCACAGCTATAGTAGCCTGGATGTTGGAGACCTTGAGAGGAAGGCCGAGGCTGATGAACGTCCCAGGCTTCATATCACAGCTTGGGGGCTTTTCCTTGTGCTGGTGTACTGCTGTGTTTCAGGCCTGGCTGCAGTTTATACAGAGATGGTGCTGAAGAGCCAGAGGCTGCCCCTCAGCCTGCAGAACCTCTACCTCTATGTGTTTGGCGTGGTCATTAACGGGCTGTCCTCATTCTCTGCTGCGACCAGTGAAAAGAGCTTCCTGGAGGGGTACTCGGGAGTGGTTTGGGCCATTATAGCGGGACAGGCAGCTAACGGACTCCTGATGTCTGTGGTGCTTAAGCATGGGAGTGGAATCACCAGACTGTTTGTCATTTCCTGCTCCATGCTGGTTAATGCCCTGTTGTCATGGGCCATGTTGGGGCTGCAGCTCACTCCTTTTTTCCTCCTTCCTGTTTCTATGATTGGGCTGGCAGCTTACCTTTACTACAGATAGAACCACATGCTCTATTTTAACCCAAAACCATCATGATTGCTCTTTATCAAAAATGCTTAGTTTTTCAGATGCAGTTTTACATGCAACTTCTTTGCCTTTTAACTTGCAGCCTTTCTTCTGTTTGGAAACTTGACTGATTTTTCACCCAGGCACATTTGTTTTATAACCACAGGACAAATAAATTAGTCAGATGATGGAAAAATGTAAGAATTTTCATCATATTTAAGGTTTAATTTAACTGATGTTTATGTTGTAAGTAAATTCACATTATAGTGTGAGTCTTGACATTTCAGAAGAGAGCTGCTGTATTCATCTTGTTGATTTGGTTTTTGTATCCCATCCTCTGCCAAAAACAGTCTCAAAGATAAAATACAAATGGTGTGTTAATATGATAATAAACTGTGAAACCCTGCTTTGCCTTCATGATTTACAGATTCCCATTGATCCATTCATTTGAGTCATTATTGAGTTAATGGTTCAGCTTTACGATCACTCCTCACAGCTAGAGCGTCCTTTAACTCTCCCAGAGCTGTAAAAGGGGAAGGGAAAAAAAAACATGTTATGGGAAGAAATATCTCTAAGCACTCTGGTTCTGTTGTACTTCAGAGGTTACGTTATATCTCTAAACTAACAGTCAGCCTGGAAGACGTTTAGATGCGTCCACTGACCTTTACAGAGTTGTTTGTTGTCAGCCTGCAGCTGCTGGTTCTGAGCAGACAAGTAAACGGCATCCTGCACAGCCTCCAGCAGCACACTCCTGTATCTGCTTTCCGACACTTTCCTCTGCTCCTCACTCACCTCACGAAACACTCTGAACACCTAGACAGCAGCAAAACATATCACAAACACCAACAAATGCATTACTTCTCATTTGCTTTTCATTTTTGTTTACACAGTGGTACAGTGTGTAACTTGATGCATCCATCACTGTTTATTCTCCAGATGGTACATTCTATAAAATTCTCTGTTTTAAACTGCACCTATTAAGCAAACATGCATTTTCATGTAGAAAACCTTGCTTTCTAACCAGCCAAGATACAGTCAGATCTATAAGTACTTGGACAGTAGCACAAATATTGGTATTTTACCTTGACACCGCCACAGTTGATCTAAAAGGAATCAATCAAGATGTGATTAAAGTGTGGACTTTAAGCTTTAATTCAAGAAGTTCCAACAAACATTGACAATTTAAGGAATTGCAACCATTTTAATATAAATGCATTTTCAGAGCCTTAGAAGTAATTGTAAACTGCTTGACAAGCAGTTTCATGTCCAGATGTGTCCTGTTCTCTGGTTATTTTATGACAAAGCAGATAAAATGTTTGGAGTTGATTCAGAATGTTGAATTCACATTCGGTAGCTGTTCACTGGAATCCTCAATATGAGATCCAAAGAGGGGTCAATGCAAGTGAAGGAGACTGTATTCAATAAATAAAACAAAAATAATTCTATCAAACAGAAGATCAAAAATGAGTAGCCAAATCAACAACTTTGTACCTTCTTAAAAATTAATCCACTGGTGAGCTCAGCAACAACAAAAGGCTTGGAAGACCATGGAAGACAACTAAACAGCATCCTTTATTTTACAACATCCAGCCAAGTCCAGAACACACATGAGGGTGTAGGTGTGTCATTATCAAAGTTCACAATCAAGATGTCTTCATAAAAGTAAATACACAGATTTAACAACATGGTGCAAACCAACAACAGCGGGAAGGACAGATTAGAATCAGGCAGAAAACATATGTATTTTAGAAAAAATAAATAAATAAAAAACTGCCTGAATCAGATTATCTGGATAGAATAAACCAAGATGAAATTGCTCCAGAATGATGGTAATAGAAAAGTTTGATGAGGGTAAAAGTGTTTCATGATCATGCTATGTGTCCAACATGGAGGGGGTGGAGTTATGGCATGAACATCTATGGCGGTCAGGGGTGTTTACTGATGATGTGATGATGATAAAAGGAACAGGATGAAATAAACGGGCCTGCCAGACAGTGATTTGTTTGGCAGATGGATAATGACCCAAAAAATACTGCAAAAGCAACACAAGAACTTCTGAAGCTAAAAAAAAATCTAGATGATCTTCAGTGGTCCAATCAGTCACCTCGACCCAAGAAAGCACTTTTCCAGTTGCTGAAGAATAAACTGAAGGAAGAAAGACCCTCAAAAAACCAACAATCTTAGTTTGTCCAATTACTTTTGGGCCTCTGAAAAGGGAGGGATGGTTGCAATTCCTTAATGGTTATTGCAACATTTTATTAACACTTGTTTGCTTCCTTTCAGATCCACTATGGTGACAGAGAAAATGACAAAATTTATGTCATTGTCCAAATACTTATGGACTCATAGACTGTATTTAACATCTTTAGTTGTGTTCAGACATCAGAGACTGGCTTTTATAGTTCCTTCTAACTGAACCCGGGTAAGCTGGTCTCCAATACTCTGCACCTCATTACAGGAATGATCTGCACAAGTCTGAACTGAGAAACATCTTTTAAACCAAGACTTTAAAGCTTCTGTTTTCAGTGAAACTTGGCAGGTACTTTAACTAAGAATGCAATATTCGCATGAGCATGGGAGTAGTTGTTATAGAGAGTGAATAAGTTATATTTAAGTAACTTATTTAAATGTATATTTATAATTATGTCATCCCCGTGTCTCATACAGATGAGAACTTGGACTCACTGAGGCATCATTATTGAAAGACAGTCAGGAAGGTAACAAAGAAAGAAAGAGACTTATTGACAAAAGGTGAAATTTAAAAAAAAATTAAATCTGTGGGTAATTGTGAAAATAAGACATATAAAATGTGACATGATTATTCGGATCAATGAACATCGAGCTCAAGCCGTCCCACCTGGAGACTGTCTTCCCTCAGACAGTGCAGCTCGGCCTGGTGTCTGTGGTATTGATCGTGCAGGTCTCTCTCCGCCTGCTGGGCCTCAGCGCGCAGGGCTTCTATCTGCAGCACCAGGACCTGCCTCTCTTTGGTCAGCACCAGCAGCTCTCTCTGGGGGCCCTCTGTCTAGCGCGAGAATGGATGAAACCATCAAAAATGCAGGGAAATAACAGAATTAAGTTGCAAATGCGATGCTTCCCACTACCCACAAAAAAAAAAAAAAAAAAATCTAGCCTTGCATTAATTTCCACTGACTCAGCATCCTCAGCTAAGATAGATCACAAACTGAATAATGTTAAACAACAGTGTATCTCATTATCTTACCGGTAGCTGTTCTTGTGCCAATTCTCTCTCCATCTTTTCCACCTCCTCCTGAATTAATCTCCCATGATCCTCCTGTAGTTGCCTCCTCCGCTCTTGTGCTTTGTTGTATTCCAGCTGAGACTGATCATTAAATTGGCAAAATAAATGGCTTACTGTGGGTAGCCCTCCCCTGCGCACATAAATCTTATTTATATGTTCAGTAGAGTATTCATACAAACTCGTAAACACATTTCAGAACCAAATATGCAGGTGTGCATTATTTAGCTTAACACTGCAGGAGGTAGATGAATTAAATTACTTGTTGACTAATATCAGCTTTATCTGTAGCGGCGCCGTGTTTCACTGTCTCATCTCTGAGAGCGTCCCTCAGTTGCTGGATTCGTCCTACCCGTTCCTGGATTGTCCTCATGTCTCCTTTACCGTCTGCAGTTTGTCAAACAGAAGACACGGGTCACGGCTGCCCTTCTACAGAGGAGTTGACCTATTTAGGATCACACACTACATTACCTGTGATGTGTTCTTCCATCTCTTTCCTCAGCTGCTCCTGTAAATGTTTCACTGTGTCTGGTATCTCCATTTGCTCACTATTATTTTCCAACTGATAATCCTGCCAAAACAATACAAAACATGTTTTACTATGTTGGTAAGACACACTTTTTGCTGTATAATTGTGATCATTTTAAGCCAAACCTTTGTTTTAATTTTCATCTTGTTGGACTCTTCTCGCCTCTTCTCCCATGACTGATTTTTCACAACCTGTTGGAGAGATCACACAGTGCAACTCACGAAAAAGAAAAAATAACACAACATGTAATGAATCTTTTCACTGACTAAAGTACCTGTAGGTCTTGAATCAACTCTGCGAGCTTGTAGGTGTTGTGAATTTCATTCTCCCCCTCTGACATCATCTTGGTTCTCAGGGCCATGATTTTTTCTCGAATCTCTTGTTCAGTTGCTTGTGGACGCCAGCGAACAACTGTCAGCTTTGTTACTAAACTTCTCACTTTCTGGGCCAAAACTAAAGCAGATGGGGTCTCATTGTCTAGAAAACCTGGGGGAAACAAAGCAGAGTTCGGTTTACTCCGACTTAACCCATAAAGACCCAGTGCTACTACTGTGGCAGTTCCCAAATACATTTTTCTCTATATTGAACCTTTCTTAAGTGATTTATTACTTATTTATCGTAATATTATGCTCTGTATTTTGCATTTTTCAGTGTAAATCTTGTATTTTTCCATATTTAATTCACTGGTCATGTAGATGTTCATTAAAGCTTAGAGTACAGTCAAAGGATATTATATCAGAAACAGAGAAAACTGAAGAAATAGGGATTTTTTTCAGTAAAATATATCATTAACTGAACATAAAACAAGTGTTTCCATCCACTGTTATTGATCCAACTCCATGGGTTTTACTGGTGAATCAGTGTTGTAGAAGATGAGGGTGTTTCTATATTCACTACAGAACTGATGACCATGAAAAGATGAAAAACTGCATTTTACACCAATTATTTCAATGTGTTGATATATTTAGTGGTTCAGAAGTTCTTAAACATTTTAGATCAGTAGATGGTTTGGTTGCCAGTGGCTGCTTGGGTCTTTATGGGTTATCTGAAATTGAACTTGCAGAGAATCATGTACCTTGAGGATGGATACAGTAGATGAGGACGGTCCTGCTATTTCCTGTCAAAGTATCTTTTAACAGGAAAGGGAGGAGTTTGTCATCGGTTGTGGCTTCACAAGGGATTTGATCCAAAATCTTCACCAGTGGGCTGACTCTGGAAAACATACAGCTATTACCACTGAGCACATTATGCACTATTAACAACTGATGGATTCAGGAGAGATGGTACCAGGCTTTTTTTTTTTTTTTTTGACAGCATTCATCAACAACCTCCAAAATCAGATTATCAATTATATTGTATGCAGATGTACAGTATATTTTCTTATGCATGTCCTGAATAGGTGTTGTGTGTGGTTCAACATGTTTTTTGAGAGACACATGCATGTTCTGGTTGTTTAAATTAAACTGTGTAATTTAAGCATGTGAAGGTTTATTTTGACCAAACACACAGCAAAAAAACACACAGCACAAGTCATGTGTTGTGTTGTATAAATGTGAGATGGGGGTGGGATTTAATAAGTTTTCTTCTTCCCACTCCTTTTTGAGCAGTACATATTGAATTTATTTTGTTATTACTAGTGTACATGGCAATTGTTATTTTGTCTTGATCATCTTTATTAATGTATTTGCTCTGATATTAGTTCCTTGTACACAAAAAATGTTTACATTTTTCCTCTGCTCAAAATAAATAAATGAATGAATGAAAAAAACCCTCTTTTGTTTAAAATCATTGCCTCCTGGTGCTTTTTAAGGCTAAAAACTCAAAAAAGACTGTTCTAGGTAACTTGCAAATGCCCATGTTCCTGTGACTTTAATAAAAGAAGCCTCAAATTATCACAACTTTCACCACAATTTTTTGAAAAAGCTGCTGCAAAATCAGGCATTTTAGGCCGCAAATATCAAAAACATCCTGCAAAATCCTGGAGGGACTGATTAATAACGTACTGCATGTATTTGGATGAAAGTGATGTTGTTCTCCATTGCATTTGTATATATAAGTTATTTATTACAAAAAATGTTTGTTATAACTGTGTAACAGCACAACAGGAAAGAGAAAAACTAAGGATCAGGCTCTCAGGTTGGGTGACCCTATGCTCTCATTGGCTGGTGTTCTGTGACGCTCCACTCTGATTGGCTGACGTTCTGTGATGCTGAACTGTCATTGGCTGATGTTCTGTGATGCTGCCCTCTGATTGGTTGGCGTTCTGTGACGCTGCGCTCTGATTGGCTGGCGTTCTGTGATGCTCCGCTCTGATTGGCTGACATTCTGTGACGCTCCGCTCTCATTGGTTGACGTTCTGTGACGCTGCGCTCTCATTGACTGGCGTTCTGTGATGCTGCGCTCTCATTGGCTGGCGTTCTGTGACGCTCCGCTCTGATTGGCTGACGTTCTTTGACGCGCCGCTCTCATTGGCTGACGTTCTGTGACGCTCCGCTCTGATTGGCTGACGTTCTGTGACGCTCCGCTCTCATTGGCTGGCGTTCTGTGACGCTGCGCTCTCATTGGCTGGCGTTCTGTGACGCTCTGCTCTGATTGGCTGACGTTCTGTGATGCTGAACTCTCATTGGCTGGTGTTCTGTGATGCTCCACTGTCATTGGCTGACGTTCTGTGACGCTGCGCTCTGATTGGTTGATGTTCTGTGACGCTGCACTCTCATTGGCTGACGTTCTGTGACACTGCACACTGACTGGTTGATCTTCTGTAATGCTGCGCTCTCATTGGCTGACGTTCCGTGACGCTGCGCTCTGATTGGCTGACGTTCGGTGACACTCTGCTCTGATTGGCTGATTGGCTGACATTCTGTGATGCTGTGCTCTCATTGGCTGGCGTTCTGTGATGGTGCCCTCTCATTGGCTGATGTTCTGTGATGCTGTGCTCTCATTGGTTGATATTCTGTGATGCTGCGCTCTCATTGGCTGGCGTTCTGTGACGCTGCACTCTGATGGGTTGTTGTTCCGTGACAGTGTGCTCTCATTGGCTGGCATTCCGTGACACTGCGTTCTCATTGGTTGACATTCTGTGACACTGTGCTCTCTAATTTGCTGACGTTCTGTGAAGCTCCACTCACATTGGCTTACGTTCTGTGATGCTGCGCTCTGATTGGTTAATGTTCTGTGATGCTGCTCTCTCATTGGTTGGTGTTCTGTGACGCTGCGCTCTCACTGGCTTATGTTCTGTGATGCTCCACTCTCATTGGCTGACGTTCTGTCACGCTCCGCTCTGATTGGCTGGTGTTCTGTGACGCTTCGCTCTCATTGGCTGCTCAAAACAAACAAATGAATGAATGAAAAAAAGCCTGTTTTGTTTAAAATCATGGCTTCCTGGTGCTTTTTAAGGCTAAAAACTCAAAAAAGACTGTTCTAGGTCATTTGCAAATGCCCATGTTCCTGTGACTTTAATAAAAGAAGCCTCAAATCATCGCAACTTTCACCGCAATTTTTGGGAAAAGCTGCCGCAAAATCAGGCATTTTAAGTCACAATAATGAAAAAAAAATCCTGCGAAATCCTGGAGGGACTGCTTAATATTCATCGAACTGTCACCTGTGGCAATGAGAGTAGATTTTGGTTGAAATACATGTAGCATTGTCACATTCCACTTCTGTTTACAAGAGGTTTAGAGAACATGTCAATTCGTAGGTTAAAAACTCTTTAGGCCATAATCGAATGCAATGACGCATTAAAAACGATGACAAACAGTTTGGTGGTTCAACACTGATACAAGTCAGTCTGTAACACAAAACCAATTCATACCTCAGCACTAACACACAACAAAACAATGACTCAAACATTATAGTCCAAGGGTTTTTTAGAGAGAAGACAGTCATTTGGAGTGTTATCTAATGGAATGTCCTGCACATTTGCTGGAATTAAATCCTATTGAAATGCTGTGGAATGAACTGAATTGCAAGGCCAGAAAAAGTACATCCAAAACAACTTTGACAAATTTTACAAGAGACATAACAATGTATTTAAAGTCATTTTTTGGAGAAACTAACTGTAAAAGTAACTGCAAAGGGAGGATTTTTGATGAAAAACCTTAACTGTTTTTTAAATTTTGATACTAACATGTTTACATTTACCCATTCATTTGCATATTCAATATTTATCTTCATACCATTAAATCACCTGGTTTGTTGCACATAAACAATAAAAACATGCATATGTCACCAAAAAACAATAAAACCAGGTGTTTCTAAACTTTTGACAGTGACGTATAAGCGCTGGATGACTTTACCACCAGTCCTTTACTGTCACAAATAGGTGACCACACACACAGAATTGTGCTTTTGCTCTCAGCTTAAATTAGTACATCATTTTTAGTTGGTCTGGCCTGTGTAATGGATAGCTCGCTGTAAAACTGACCCTCTGAGGTCGGTCCTGCTGGCTCCTCCTGCCAGGATGAACAGCTGCAGTCTGCTGCGGCAAACTTCAGACTCCTCCTCCTCTGGATGGAGTTTCCACTCCACGGATACTGAGAACAGGAAACTACATCTGTGGAGAAATATACACCGTGAACATGAGAATCGCCACACAGCGGGTATTAATTCATTCAGAAATTATGTGATGAACAACATGACCAACACTGGAGGAGACAATACAATTACTGATGCACCAACACTTAACCTCATTGTAATCAGCTATTGTAATGAATCAGTTAATTCAGTTAATGGGTTACCTGGCTGCAGTTAATGTGACCTACCTGCTGGAAATAGAGCCTGGACTGGCCTTCAGTGTCTGTCTGTGTGTTTCATACACAGCATAGGCTTCTTCTGTTGAGCTCACACACACCTCGCTTATACCTCCTGTTAGTCTGAGGAAAATACTGAGATATTTTAATTCACCACATCTCAATAAAACCTCTCCTGACAGGTGTAAGTGTTGCCCTGATCATTCATCAGTGTATGTTTTGTCATTTATCTGTGTGACATGATCATCCACACTGACCTTCCAAGAACTGGGTGACTGACTGGTTTTAGGCTTTGTCTGTTGGGGTTCAGGATGTCGACAGCGCTGCCGTCTGGATAAAACTAACAGGAAAAAGAATCAGAGCTCATTCTGGACCAGATTAATATGTGTGCAACACTTTTGTATGCAGTCAGACGGAGGCACAAACCTGTAGAAGTGACACAGAAATGAATGACTCTTCTTTCAGTTGTGATGACATGCGGTTAAACAGATTTGTCAAAATCTAAAACACAGTGGAGGATTATTTTAACAGTGAGTGAACGTAGCGCAGAAGTTTTCAGTTTTATGTGCTGTTGTGTTTCAGTCTTTACCTGTTTGATGACACTGTGGTCGATCAGAGAAGTCACGGTCTCTGTGGATGCTCCACATATCAGCACTGCTCCATTAAAACCTTTGAGTATGGACTCCATAAGAGGCTGCAGGAGGTCTGAGTGAATCCCCTGCACATTTACAGGCAGATGTTTAGGTTCCAGACAGGATGGGCATCTTGATAACTTTGTGAAGTTGAATAATTGCGCCAGTTTAAGTCAATTAGTAGTGACTTTATAGTTATCCCTTGCACTCCATCAAAACCAAATATTAACAGGGGTACCAGGTACAACAAACCCCGCCCCTTGCACATATTGTAGCTTATTTTGGTATCGGTCCAGCTGATGTCAGCATATCAACTGCTTCTATGTATGTGCCAGGTTTGAAGTAAACTGAAACATTTATAGTCATTTGAAATTTCACCCATAAGTAAATGGGGGAGAAAAAAGATTTTAAAAAATTCATAAAAAATGTAAACTTTAACCACCTTTTCCCAAAATGTATTGACATCTATTCTGGGTCACTGGCAATTTATAAACCCAGTTTGGTATGAATTCAACCAATAGTTTTGCTGCTTAAGTGTTAACAAACAAACAAAATAAACCGAACTAAAAACAATACCCCTTGCCTCTACTTCAGGGGGTGGGGTAATAAAGCATGACCAACCAAGGAAATAGACCACAAATACACCATTTCATTCTTTTTGAAACACTTATTCAAACATAACATATGCAGAACAAGGACAGAAACAGTAAAAGATCAGCTCCAACTCTCTCTAAAGTAAAACATGACTATCCTCCAACCCCCACCCAAATAAAAATGAGTTTTGACTTTGCTTAGCCCTTTGACAGATGGATTAATTGGTTATTCATGTGTATCCATATTCTCCAGAAGTCATAGTTTATGTAGGTGCTAATTACAACAGTCATTTTAGTAAGAAGGTCCTCTTTACCTGTATGTTGTCAACAGTAACAACTTGGTCAAATGGGAAGGACTTCACTGCCTGATGAAAACAAATAAAACAAAACAAAACAAAAACCTGGGGGTTTGCAGAAAAATAAACAACAGCATATTGAGTGTGTGAAGGGTCATGTTTTACCTCATCCTTTCCTGATGTGAAGTCCACTCCATGTCCATCTTCAGCTATAACTACACAGCTTTTATCCTCTAAAAACAGACATTTATTCACTCATTCAGCAACAGAAACAAAAGTAGATGAACAGCGTTGATGTTTTTGGATATCTTTACCTGGCAGTGTTGTAAGTACAACCCCCACTCTTACTGATTCTTCACACATCTGTAAAAACACAGATTGGTCAGTAACACAGCTTGATTTCTGTTTTAATACTTTATATTGGTATATTTATTATTAAAAAAAAAAAAAAAAAGAAGTACTTACAGGTGAATTCATGTTTCCAATAGCTGTCCAGTGCTCCTGTCTACCATAGACACTGGTTCATCTGGATTTCATTACACTGAGATGAATTATTAATGAGCCAGAATCTACTTTCACTGATCCAAGTGATCAGGATCCAGTTACTGAGATGGACAGAGGTCAGAGCAGGAATGAATTAAAACCCCTTTTCTTTAACTGTATAAAATTGCCACTGTATGAGTTCTAAGAACAAATGAGTTCACACGTCAGACTTCTTTGTTCATTCTTTGTATTTATACTTTTGTGTCAGACACCATTCATTTCTATTCATGAGCTCACCCCAGTGATCACTGAGTGGGATAGATGTAGCATCCAGAGGCACCTTCAGCCCCCGGAGGCGATGTGTATAGTGGAAAATTGAGAATCAGTTCTTGCTGACATGAAGTTAGATGAGGGCAGGGGTGAGAGTCGGGGGCGTACGGAGAGTCTGGAGGGAGGTGAGGCTGCCGTCTGTGAGGCCAGGAGATTTCAGGTGAAGCGATGAAAGAGGGGAATAAAGTGGCACGTTCAGCACCTCCATCTGAGAGATGGACTCCCAGACAGATCCAGATGAGTCAGTCACTTGTCAGGCAGGACCGTTTGAGCCCGGTAACCCACGAATGTAGCAACAAGAGAAAGTGAAAGAGCAAAAGATTTCATCGAAGAGAAAGGTCCACGCTGACATGCCCTCAAGCAAAGGGGTTATGATTTTAGAAGCCCACAGACTCAGAAAACCTCACCATCAGGGATAAAAACATGAATTGATTTTAAAGTTTTCAAAACAAGGGTGAAACAAGGACTTAGAGTGAGACATGTGTATTAGCGCTGTTAAAATTAATGCGTTAACGTGGATTAATCCATCATCATAATTAATCTGATTAAAAATTTTAACGCAATTAACCCATCTGCAGCACAGAATGACTCTGAACGTCTCTGCCAACACATCTCTGGCAGTTTGTCCAAGTAGAGTTACCGTTACGCATGCACAAATGGTCAGTTGATCTGGTAGTGACAGGCAGCAGAACCAACCCATAAAGATGGAAGACGCTAAACAGTACGTTGGCCGTCTGGATGGAAATATGAGGACAAAGAAACCAAGACGGAACATAAAGTATTATGCACACTCTGCAGGAAGGAGTGTTCGTTTCACTGAAGTACTTCCAGCTTAAAATACTACATTAATACAAAGCATGTTAGTCTGGGATTCTGCTAGCACTTCAGCTAACACGTCACCCAGCTTGTGACAAACATGTTAAGTGCAAATATATTTTCTTGTTTCTTGAGTCTGTTTGCTCATGCAAAATGAAATGCGATTAATATAGATTAAAAATGAATGATATTTAATCTTGATTAATTGAAATTAATCCACAGCAACCCTGTGATTAATCTGATTAAAAATTTTAATCGTCTGACAGCACTAGTAAAATGTAATCTAATCGAATATTATCCTCCTGTTCTGTTTCCATTGTTCTTAGTTTTAATGCTTGGCTGTGCATGTTTGTTAATTGCTAGCCTTCAAACTTGTTTGTTTTAATTTCAGTCAAATTGGAAAAACTTTCTATATTCCAAACAGCTAGGAAACCCACATACATCACATTAGTTGAAATTTTATTGTCTTAAGTTTTTATTAAATTTTCACAAAAATGTATAAACAGACAAATACAGTGACAAAATATACAGTCTGACCAGCTGCCTGGAATTCATGCAGTACAGTATGGTGTCGTTCCAGTCAGATAGTAAAAGCATCACTTACACTTTTTCCAGTTTTTGACGAAAGTGTCTTCTTTGGTTCTCAGTATATCAACTTGTACAAAACACAAATATTCTTGAACAATTTCCAGCCACTGATCTGGCTTTGGTGTGTTCATGCTAAGCCAATTCCGAGTAACAGCTTTTCTTTTTACTTCACATAATAGTTTTTTACCTATCACAACATCAACAATGTTCCTAAGATACATTACAAAGCAGATATTTGGAATTTTGTGGCCGAATTTGATTTTAATAGTCGCATTATGGTCTTATTTTGTACACTTCCAGAAAATGTGTGAATGGCTGACCTCCATAGTCCCACATAACCTCCAATAGTGTTGTGTAGTGAACATCCATCCATCCATCCATCCATCCATCCATCCACTTTCTGCAAAAGTCAGTTGCATGTTATTTTGAAGAAAAATGTTGAAATTTATATTCCTTGTCAAATAAATAAAATAAAATAGAATATTACACTTCAGGTAACTCTGGATGCACTAAAACCTTCCTCAGTTTTTAGAGCGCTTTCTCAGTCCACACAGCAAAGGTTAAATCCATGGTTTTGTAAAGCCCATCTAAAGTGTGTGGGTGGTGAATAAACCCTGGACTTGTGTGAATGAGTTGAGATTTAAAAGAAATGATCACTCCAGATGCTGTATTCGCAAACACTGTAAGAATCCCCTCACACAGCTCCAATCCTTTCCATATGTTAAAAATTTCTCGCACGGAGTCATGGCTTATGAGTGATTGAGGAAATAGGAAATCCTCAGAACAGCTCTCAGAGGAAGGAATAAAACCATTATGTGTGGCTGATCTCGACTCATTCTTCTAAAAGATGACTGACTGAGACAAAAGGAAGAAATAAAACCCGTTCTTATGGATAATGGGCATAGAATGGACAGTACAGTCAATAGGAGCAGTCAGTGAATTTAGTCTTTATCAAAACATGATGTAATTAACTATTAAGTACTGAACCTCCCAGTTAAATATATTATAGGCCATACTTTAAAGGTGCTATATGTAGTGTTTGAAATATAAAAAGAAATCAACATCTTTAACCAAAGTGTCAGAAAGTGATTAGGTGGGATGAGAACCATTAAGAAACAACACCAGACACAGCTTTAGATTTAAAGAACGGAGTTTGATGCTGAAATCACAGGTTCTTCAACATGGGTGAGTTTGATTCTGAGGCTTATAAAGGTACAAAGTTATTACCTCACCCTCTGAAGGGGAGGCAATGGGTATTGTTCTTTCTTTCTCTCTTTCTTAACACTCTAGCAGCAAAACTATGGGTTGAATTCATACCAAATTTGCTTTACAGATTGCCAGTGACCCAGAATAGATGTTATTATATTTTGGGAACAGTAGGTCAAAGTTTCAATTTTTTATGAATTTTCTACATCTTCTTTTCCCCATTAATAATGGGCGAAAGTTAACATATCTGTAGCAGCAAAACTATTGGTTGAATTTATACCAGACTGAGTTTATAGACTGCCAGTGATCCAGAATAGACATAGTTACATTTTGGGAAAAGTAGGTAAAAGTTCAAATTTTTTGTGAATTTTTTTCAATCTTATCTCATAATGGCGAAATTTCAAATGTCTATAAAAACATCAACTTTGTCTAAATTTACTTCAAACTTGGCACATATATAGAGGCAATTGATTTGCTGACATCAGCACACACATAGATATGATGACATCAGATGGATCAATGCCAAAATAAGTTACAATATGTGTGAGGGGCAGGGTTTGTTGTGCTGGCACCACTTGTTATGTAATGGATTATCTTTGCTATGTTCAGCGTTGATCCACGGTTCAGACTAAACTGTGACAGCTCTGACCTTGTTTGGACAATTCCAAACAGATCTTTTTCTATTCTAGGGATTGACATAATTGTGTAGTGGTCCTTGGAGAAGTCGGTATACTCTCCATTTTTGCCCTTTTTTTTTCTTTTTAAAGTAGTCCAGAAAAACGCCATTTTAGAAACAGACTACTCTATTTAGTTTACCCAAAAATCTGTCAGTAGTATTTGCTCACTATTATCAAATGATCTTGACTTGATCAGGAGCAGTTTGTAGGTATTACTGGTCACACAAGCAGCTGCATGAATGTAAATGTATTCAACATGAGACAAACACAGGATGATGTAGCCTTTCAAAACGTTAGCCTTTCATAACTTTAGCCTACTCACATAGTTTAACTATTGGCGATAAAATCTCTTTTCTAAATGTGCAGTCATATGACCAGTAGTTTAAAACAGTGACTCATTCTGAAACCACCTTAAAACTTACCTCAGAATTATGTATTCCATGAAAGTAGGTTCTCTCAATATGTGTCACTCATTTGAAAGACGTTTATTCTGCTTTTCTTGTTTGCATTTTCAATTATTGCGCATCTTTCAAGGAGACAAGCAGTGACCTGTCAATCAACTCGGATGGCTCTAGCACCTGAGGGATCCAATCAGGTTCCAGAGGTGGCCAGCGCTAAGCAGAGCCCTGGCTCTGGCACTAAATTAGCAATATTTTCATCGGCATGACCCGCCCTACTCTGCCTCTGATTCATGTTATTTATTATATTTTGTTATTTTGACTGACTGTTAAAGGAGCTTCATTTTAATGTTAGTTATGCCGTGTTGGCTCTACAGATGTGTGTAACCAATGAGCTTTACGCTTTATTCAGTGTGTGATCTAATCTTTGAATATATAGCATTGATTTGTTGGTGGTTTTGGTAGTTCTATGTGTGCTCTGGTACGTGAATTCCCTCTGTTGTTGAGAGCTTTTAATATCAATACTTTATATATACTTTATATCTGAGAATAATAGGAGAAAAATGGCTCACCTTCCATCTAATTGCCTGACTGCTGAGAAGTGGAGCACAAACATTAACCTGCACCATCTAATCTGTAGCGTTTCATTAATTTATTGTCAGCGTTTGGAGAATACTTCTTCTTTACCTCTGCCATTCAACCATTTTCTATTCTTACCTGAACTGTCCTCCTACTCTCAAGAGTTTTTCCCATTTGGAGCTCTCTCCTAAAGGCTACAATGCTTTGTGAGTAGCTCCTTTCTACCAGGATGTGGCCTCACTTTTAAGGGGAAATTGTTGAGTTTTGTTCCCTTGTTGCTGTGAGCAGCAACTCAGGGATTCAGGGACTAAATAATGATTAAGTGGGAAACTAACAGCTAGTAAAGATCTTGAACATATGTTTGGAATAGAGTGGAATTAATCTATAATACTTCAACAAAAACAAAACACAAAGAGGTGAAAATCCACCTTAAAACACCAAATGTCAGAAAATGTGTATTTGAACCACGTATTGATTCATGTTACAACAACAGATGCAAGTTTATCCTGCCAGACAGGTGATGTAAGCATCAATAATCTTCAGGATATGTTCAAAGGAAATTATTCATTTCAATTCATTGCATGATAAGCTATAAAATAAAATAATCTTTTAGAGAAATGCCTCACAACTGCAACTAGAATTTCACTGCACTAAAATTACTCTGAAACACAAACTTATTTTTTATATATATATTTTTCAAGTGTTCAGCAATCTATAATTGAGCAAATGCACAACTTTTGATCTGCTTTAACAGATGCTGAAGACATCTTGTACCTCAGAATAACTGAAATATTCATGCATCTATCATTAATAGTTAAAAAAATGACTTGCTGAACTGAGCATCTTTTTCTTCACCACTCAGTTTTGCAATCTCACCCTATTTTCAGACCCAATACTTTAAAAACTAATAAAGATACTTATGATTGAAGTTATTTACAGTGTTTACTTGGAGTATTTTACTTACTTTTTCCAAGTATGAAGGAAACTGGAGATTGTCAGTTGCACGTAGTAAATCAGATTTAAGTTTTTAAAGGCTTTTTGACGTCTGCCACTTTTATGAATAAACATCCTAGGTTGAACCATTGTATAATAATGCAAGCAGCTTTTACAGACAACTTTATTTAACTACATGGAAAAACCACATCCTTCAAAGAGTCACATAAAGTCCCTCTTCAGTAAACTCTTGTCCTGCAAAGTCACACTAATACCTGCTCTTAATTCAGATCAGTTAGCGGTGTTTACAGCGTTCAAACAACATTCAACACAAATCTGTGACACCTCTTATGAGAAACAGTGTCCCCTTCACTGATTAATCCACACATTTCTCTCTGAACAGTAAGGATGCTGTCTCTCGGAAGAATTTATTCTCTTCACATTTTTAAAGGTAATATTTCAATGCTTTTGTTCTACAAGTAAAACTCCTTTGTCCTCCACTGTGATGAGACAGAAACATTCATCTTAGAGACAGGTATCAGAAAAATATAAAGTAAAAGTCAACAGCTAAACTACTAAATAAGACTGAAAATGTTTTTTGGTGTAATTTGCATGAATTGAATTGATTTAACACACTTAATATACTGTAGATTATATAGATATCTATGGACTATATATCACCTCATCACTCTGAATGCCCACAAAAAATATCAAAAACATGCAAAATTGCCATGTGTAACAGTTCTCTATTGAGTTGATTTCATACAGCCAGCAGAGGGTTAAAAAATCAAGAGATTGCATGAAAAAACTTGATCAGACATTAAAACCATCACAGAATACGGGCTAGAATTAAGATAAAGTGTTGCTTCTTCGTGTCTGCGAAGGTTTACTTATTAAGCAAAACACCAGGCACTTCTTCACTTATTTTGCATCCTCTGAAAAAAGAAAAAGAAAACACAAGTGATGACATCTAGCTTCAATTAAATGCATGTGAATAAGAGAGCAAATTTTATCTGAACACATTGCCAAAGATGTAGAATTATGCAACTGAAAAAATTTATTCAATGAACTCACCTTCAAGACTGAAGGCCTTCTGCAGTGGCATGGCTGCATACATCGGTCGGCGGTAAGCTGGGACTAAAATAAAAATAAAAACAAAAATAAGATCAAATAAGCCAATTTTAATCCCACATCAGGGTAAATTTATCGTAGCAAACAGTAAATCTCAAAAACCACGATTTATTACGGTTAATGAACTACTGCCCCAGTTTCGTTTAACTTTAAACCACCTCGGTACCAAAAAATCTCTGGTTATCTTGGACAAAAAGCTACGTGTTCACCTGCGCAATTAGGCTAGCATTTCTTGACCACAAAAAATCCCCAGGTTTGTATTCTGGTTTTTCTGCTCTATGCTCTTTACCACAATTACTTTCCAAAGATATAAAATTGGATCTTTCTTGTTGCAATTGACCTTTTTTTCAAGTTCAGCACAGGCAGATGTGAGTTCATCAAAACCTCCCACACACACACATGAATCAAACCTGACACTGACTGTTCAGTACAAATAAGGATACATCAGCAAAAATAAAAGATTCTTCAAGCAAAACTTATGACATTACATTTTTTCTTCTCCATTCTGGTTTATGATGTATGATGTTCATCCGACATCTTAGATCAAGTCAGTCACACATTCATCTTCCATTTAATACGATTCTTCTCACAGTGTTACAACAGCAAAACTAAATTTCAGCAGCAAAAGCAATACTCACACATAGTTCTTCTTTGTATGCATATTTATTCTATCTTGTACATTGTATCCTGTATATATAGAGCCTGTTTGTATTATTGCTGCTGCCTGCCAAGCCAACTGCATCAAAACTTCATTTTGATGTAAAATCTGGATTGACAAATAAAGTCTAAGTCTAAGAACTATATTACCAGTAGATAACGCTAAATCTCTATTATAAATGATAAGAGAAAATGGAGTCATTGTTACTGCTTTAACTACACATTAAGTGTTGAATCTAATGTCCTTTTACCTTTGGGACAGTCAGCGTGGCCACGTCTCGCGGTGCCCTCGATGGCGGTGCCACTCTCGTCCACACACCAGCAGTAGTTGGTGGCGTGCCAGCACTGCATGGGTGTGTAACGACCCTGCTCGTCACACTGGGGCTTGTACTGCCCGACCAGGTGACTCTTACGAGCCACCTCCATCTGGCATTTGGTCTTGATCAAAAAGGCTGAGGGACATTTGAACAGTAAAAGATTATAGTTCTGCATTTTCTGTAACATCTTTGAAAAATGTAACGGTAATAGCACAAACAATATTTATCATTTGACATAAAATAATTTGGTCATAACATCTAACAGTCATGACTATTTAACCCCTAAAGACCCAACGCTGCTTTTGTGTCAGTTTCTAAATGAATTTTTCTCTCTATTTAATCTTTCTTAAGTGATTTATCATCATTTATTATGATATTATCCTCTGTATTTTATGTTTTTCAGTATAAATCATGTGTTTTTCTTATATTTAATTCACTGATCATGTAGATGTTCAAAAAAGCTCAGATTAAAGTTGAGGGTTATTATATCAGAAACAGAGAAAACTGAAGAAAAAGTGGCTTTTTCATTAAAATTTATAATTAACTGAACTAAAAACAAGTGTTTCCATCCACTGTCATTGATCAAACTCCATGGGTTTTACTGGTGAAATGATGTTGTAGAAGATGACGGTGTTTTCACATTCACTACGGAGCCTCTGAACATCCAAATGGGTCATATCTGATGACCATTAAGATGACAAACTGCATTTTACACCAGTTATAATTTGAATTGATAGGATTAGTGGATCAACAGGGATTAAATGTTTTAGATCATTAGACGGTTTTGGTCGACAGTGGCCGTTTGGGTCTTTATGGGTTAAACTACAAATGCATTAAGTAGAAGGTTAGGAAATCCAACATAGTTTGGATCAGAACATTAGCTGAATACAACAAAAACGACCACTGAGGATAATGTTGTAGATACCTGGCTGTGGAGTTGGAGCTGGAGGTTTCTGCTGGGCCATCTGGAAGATGAGCCAGTAGCGCATCCATGTCTCCAGGCTCTGCAGAAAGAAGAATATTAACAAAAACCAAAACATTTTACTGTATCTATCATCATCGGTGTATGAGGCCTCACCATCCACTCGCTCTCATTCATCTGCGTCTTCAGGCTCTGCAGGTTGGCCATGAAGGTCTTGTTGAAATGCGGCAGCTTGAAATCCTGCTCAAAACAAGGCGAGAGCTTAGCGACAATACTTTAATAACATACAACAGCTGCAATGTGGAGATACATGGTCAAGTTCTACACACCTGCATCAGATCCTGCAGCTGCTTCTCCACAGTAGGAACAGCATCCTCCTTCAGCTTCTGGTGTTGGGTGGGAGGGAAAAGGAATCAATGACCTTTCATTTACAACTTAAAGAAAAGATAATTTGCTTTTTTTTAATGGAATTAAGCATTTTAAAACATTCCCCTGTGGTCTACATAAACTGTAAATGCTATGCTTGGGTCTGAATTCTTCATTAATTCAACCCCACAGGTCCATCTTCAACCCTGTTTCTGAGTAATAACACCGGAAAGGTCGTTTTGAGCGCTGGCCCTTTAAATGCACATGAGCCACTTCAGGCCCCACCCCCTCCAGGTTGTTGACTGTGCTGCTCTGTCCCATTCAAACAACAATTGAACATTTTAAGTTTGGACATATTTTCAGTTTTTACTACAACCACTGCTGCTGACAAATAATTATAACATATTTAGAGAAATGTTCGTTGTACGTCTTGACCTTATATGTGCAAATATCCTGATGTAACTAGTTATAGACGTAACAAATTAAGCTGGAATTGAAACGGGTTGTAGAAATCCACTCGATTTTTGCCAAAATGAATATAAAGATAACTTTGCAGCACCTGGAGGGTTCAAATTCAAAGTTTTTGAACTATTAGGGTCCAAATATACAAACAAATGTACCAAAGACTAATAAATGTGGGTTTAGCAAAATATGACCCCTTTAAAATGTGTTTTCAGGTGGTGAAGTAGATGTAAACCTACTGTCATGGGTGTCTTGGATGATGGGGTGTCCACATCAGAAACATAGTCCATCATCAGGGGAAGGCTGCTCATGGGCACACGCATCCTCATTGGAGCGGCTGTAGAGGAAAGGGTGTGTGTGTAGAGGGTGACAGAGTAAAGAATGTTTTTAATGCAAAAAATAATAATACTTTAGAAACAGAACAAATATCATGCTATACAACACAAAAAGGAATAAATTGTGTGAAAATGTATTATTGCTAAAGATGAAAATACTAAATAAATCCACCACTTTATGTAAAAAAAAAAAAAAAAATTGGCAAAAATATGTAAATCAGGCTGAAACACAGGCAGCGCATAATCAAACCTATCTGATGAGGATTTCTTTTTAAATCCCAGTGACTGTGATACACTAGATGTGTTAAAATCTGGTTAATGCATTAGTCTACAGTGCATCTGGAAAGTATTCACAGATTCATGAAAGAACAATGGTGTGAACTGCCTCTAAATAGGTGAGCCAATATTGTAGGATCACACTGAAAGAGACCTGAGGCTGTAAATGCTGCCAAAAGTGCTTCAACAAAGTATTGAGCAAATGCTGTGAATACTTATGTACGTTTGTTTGTATATTGTATCGTGTGTAGAGCTTTGAGGTAAAAAAAACAAAAAAAAAAAAAGAACTTAACCCTTTCATGCACACTGGTCATTACAGTGGAGAGCTGTTCAAAAGTGTTCTCTTGTATATTCATGGATTTTGTGGTTTTAGTTCCACATCAGCCAACACAGTGGATGCTTATGTATCATCCCATACGCTGACATTCATACCATTACTGTAACTTTGCTGTTCTAGATAAACCTGATCTGCAGTAAGATGTTTGAGAGTAAAAAAAACACTGCTTATTGTTATTAGACTGTAATTAACAGTTGTTTTTGTTTTTTTTTTTTTACATATTATCTCCATGCAGGTATGTTAAAATGTGAGAAAACATCAGAGTAGCAGCATTAAAAATGTTTTTATTTCATAGTTTCCACACAGTATATCAGTAAATACAAGTTTCTTTGGTTCTAAAACTAAATGCATGGTGTCCAGCTGAGTGGACATTTTTGTAACTCCATAAAAAAATAGGCTAAAAAAATCAATAGAATTGTTATTTTTATACCTACAGAGGGATAAAAACACTCAGGAAAAAAATATTGATTAAGGTTCTCATAATTCATGCATGAAAGGGTTAATCTAGTTTAGAATAAGGCTGTGACAGAAAATGTAAAAAACAAAAAAAAAACTATAGTGCTGTGAATACTTTCCGGATGCACTGTAACTGCAAGTGACATAGTGAGATCAACAGAAAATGTGTATTTCTTCACCAGTGAGTCACCACAGTTTTTCTGCTGCCCAGCTTTAAAATACAGTTCCCTAGAGCTAACTTTCATTTCCTTCTTTGTCTTCCCCTGAATGTCCGGTGAAGCTACTCCTCGTCCCTAACATATCCACACTTAGTGCGTCCCCTGTGTTTATTTAGGTCATAAACTCTCCATTTTTACCCTGGGCTGAGCGTAACACCTGCTTCCCCATCTTCTCAGAGTTCTTCTGCAGCGTGTGAATCTGCTGCTTCTGGTCGAACACCATGTAAGCAGTGAAGACCTGACTGGCCAGGAGCAGACATGCCAGAGTGGTGAGGCCGGCGATTTTAAAGGCACGACTGTTGGAGCCCCTGAACCCAGAGAGAAGGACAGATGGGAAAATGCATGATAACATGACGACCACTTTCAGAATCATCAAAAAAAATGCAATGGTTTAATGTGATGTATGACATTTCTATGATGGAGAAAACACATCCACTTTGAGACTTAAAATACATCTGTGAGAAAAGGATGGATCGAGTTTATTAATCAATATAAAAGAGGCTTTACGTAACAGAAGAATCAATTGTTTTGTTTTTGCATTGACTCACTGATACACACTGACTGTATTTTTCTTAAGGTTAACATTTTTCTATTTTTTATGATTGTTATTATTTTTTCTTCTTTCCTTTTCTCTTCCTCTGTTTTGTTTTTTTTTTTTTTGTTAATTTCGGGGGTTTTGCGCTAATGTAGGGATCCATAGTGACAAATTGTGCCTATTGTCTGACTTGGGGGATTCCAAAATATTTGTTTGTGACATTTTCACAGCATGAATGAGTGTGATTCTTATTACATGCTGATTTTGGAGAGTAGAGATGCATGTGTTTCACCTTGAACTGTGGTATTATCCAATGGCAAAATAAAAGAAAATCAACCTGACTTCAGCTTAAATTATTTTATTTTGGCTCTAAGCAGTAGTACAAGTTTGGAAATAATTATTGGATTACTGTAACACAGTAGGGAAAACTCAATTAATATGATTTGTAAATCTCTCTTTTTTTTACACAAAGGGGAGGAAAACCTAGCAAAAAAGTCACTTTACAAATTTAATATAGGAATAGGCTGAATGGCAACAAAGCATCTATAAAGAAGTAACAAAAATAAAGATATGTTCAAAAAAAATTTCAACAAAAGAATCTTGTAGGGTACTTAATTTGTACAGAAAAGTAATAACAGGCTTCGAGGCTGTGGATATGTTTGAGGAAAAAAAAACAGATTTTTCTTCATGAGCCAATAGAATCTGAGGATCACTAGTTGCTAGGCAGATGTCTTCTAGTGATGTAGGGAAGTACATAACAAACCGCTTTACACCAAGTTTCAGATACAAAAACAGATTAAATGTTTCACTTTTTTAAACAATTCTACCACTGCATATTTAGTCACTTTAAAAACACTTAAACCATAATAAAATCTCAAATGCAAAACCAGGAAGTCAGTACAGAAGTAAGATTAAACTGCGTCATGTCTAATGGGAAGTAACATAGCTTTAATTATGTCTCTTGGGCTAAATAGTACATTATTATTCAGACATTTAGAATATTTTAAATACAAAGTTCTTTCATTTGCTTTCATGTCTAATAAAAATAAAAGATTGGCCATGGTTTAAGTTTGTGCCTAATTTTTAGCCAATAGAAGAGGAGCATCATGAGTTACCAGGCAGATGACTTCTGCTAGTGCAAAGGATAGTCAAGTTCATGACTAACCAGTAACCCCATATTCTACTATTTGTTCAACTTTTTCAGATTTACATAGTGCAGGGAATTATGAGATCAGTTTGAAAGTTCACAGAATGACATGATACATATGATGTAAAGTGAAACTAAGCTATGACAATAAACCTTCGAGTTATAACAATAATAATACTCTGTAGAACTGAATATTTTCTGATTACAAATATATTTATGTAGTTTCTAAGCATTAATTGTGATTTATGAGTTTTATTTTCTACTACACAAACAGATTCCTCCATTTATTCACATTATTATTAACCTGTAGGGGTTTCCATTTACCAAAGTGATGTTATTCTGCAGAAATAACAAATCTTTCTCACCCTCTAGTTTGTCTGGGCAGAATCAGGGTTTCTTCGCTGCCGGCCATGCTACCTGTGGCCAGAGGAGCATCTTCTGGAGACTGGGCCATCTGTCCTGCAAGTTCCTCTTGGCTTCTTCAGGAAAAGTAATAAACTAGACAGAGTCTGGATGTTCACCTAAATAAATCACTCTGAGAATGAGGAAGAAATTAAGAGGCAGGGTTCCTGAGAAAGGTGCAGAGATGAGGAAAGTCCCTCAGTAGGACGGTCCACTGGGGTGGCGTGTGTTCTCATTGGCCAGTTTACAACCTCATCACTTGTTGTTAGAGGCAGACAACTGCACCAGAGCAGTGGGGTTCTTTACAGCCTTACATTTACTTTCAGTAGTTTTTGTTTTAAAGTCAAACAAACATTGTCTATTCATTGTGTTTCCTTTATTTATATGATTTATTCCTTTGCTGTCATGTCCCATAGTTTTAACACGAAATACAACTTTCTGTAGTTTGTAACCCTCAGAACATAAATGTCCCTACTTTAACATCCTGGAACACAAGGATTAGGATCATTTCTCTAGCAGATTCTTCGTGCTTTCTCTCAAAAACTAATTAATATTGAGATAGAAAGTATTTTCTGGAAGAGTTTATAAATAATGGCCTCAAAGTCATATGAAATGTAGAGGAAAAGCACCAGGCAAAAAGACATAAGGAAAAAAACAAAAATACAGGATGAAAAGGATAAGACGTAACAAGAATGAAGTAAATGATAAATGTCACAAGAGACGCAAAAAGTCAAATAAAACATACCAAAAGGAGACAAAGATAATGAAAGAAAAATGACAAGTTAAATAAAACAGTGAGACAAAAATGGCATAATACAGAAAAAAAAAAAGACATGAGAAAAATGACAACGATGCAAAAAGACAAAGACAGGAGAAAAATAGAAATTACATTATTCAAGACAAAGTTGGCATGTCCTTTGTCTTATGAATATATAAGAATGAAAGACACAATAAGATAAAACCATAAGACAAAAAAGTTACATAAAAAGATACTAGACAAAATGACATGAGAGAAAAATGAAAAAAAAAAAGATGCAATGTTAGTTTCTTTTTAAATGAGGTAAAAAAAAAATTAAACAACAAAAACAAATGCTACAAAGAAAAAAATAAATAAAAAAGGACAAGACAAAAAACTACAAAGAAAAACATGAAAAAGACAATAAGACAAAAATTACAAAGGAGAGAAATGAGAAACTATGTAAGAAGAGGAAAAAAAAAACTGTACAAGATGTAATTCATGACAGTTTGACCAGTTTTTGGCCTGTAAGCTGAAATCTTTAGGGAACTACTGGTCTTTGGGTGTGTGTAAAATCACTGAAGTTGAAAATCTACAACTGGATGCAAACTCACTCTTCTTACCATGTTTGTACTACATGTCCGTACAGAGTTAATTTGCCCGACATTAGTTTTGCTTGTTGAAAGCACCTAATCATTAACGGAAACCGAAAGACAACATCAGGCTTTGAGCGACTATGTTTTCAGCCTGATGGGACAGAGGAGAAGTTTCCAGAAGTCTCCCTATGAGGAAGGAAGAAAAAAAAATGAAGCGAGAATACTCCATTTACTGAAAAATACAGTGGTGTTTTATTTGCAAATTAAAAAGCACCGACAATATTAGTTACACTGTAAAAATTATTGACAACAATTACAAATCTTTATCATACAGTCCAGGAGATTAGTACCATCGTTGCTGTTATGTGTTATCACTTAATACTTTAAATGGAGCGACTCAGTACCTCTGTACAATAGTTGGCAGTGAGAGGACATGAGGAGACAATCTTATCGACACACCTCTGTACGATGACAGACTCCAAACTCCCCCGAGTACAGCACTGACATTTCACACTACGGGAATGGGCTGATGGAGAGAGTAAACCCAAACACATTCAATAATTTAGGTCTACCGAGTGTTGCGTTTATGTACATTACAAAGTCAGGAAATAAAGGACCGACATGTGCATTGTTATTACATCAGAACATTGTACAAAACTATTGCAATAAGAGCAGCTTTTCGTTATCTATGCTTGACATCTAGTTGCAGTAGTAACACCTTAACCGACAACCAAATGTCTGTATAGTCTCACTGGGTGTACTGTTGGTCAGCCGGGCAACTTTACACGCTTTTCCCAGAGACGTTTTGTTTTTTCTTCCCAAACTTCGACTCATCTACCAAATAAAACAAAAAAAGACAACATATACAGTTCAGACAAAAAACCCAATGCGGAAAACCGATCTGAAATGCACAATCTTGTTCTGTACACTATGTGAATCTCTTGGACCAGAGTGCGTAGTTAACATACAGTAGCTAGCTTATGCTCTTCTTCACAGATTGTAGTAGGATCCTTTATGTTAGTGTGCTTTCCAGTAACCTGTACGTCCACAATGGATGTTCACGTGAGTACTTTAAATATTGTGCTTTCGACATGTATCCCACCATTCCTGCTTTAGTCAACTCAGTGGTCATGAACTTAAGAGGAGGCTGAGCTGAACAACCTCATCTACTGTACATCTGGCCTGCATGAAAGACTGAAATGGAAATTAAAAAAAAAAAAAGTTTAAGTTTGGTACATTCTACAACAATGCACTGCCATCAGCATTAAAGAAATGTTAAAACAATCTCCGGGCTAAGGGGGAAAAACAAAACAAAATATAACATAACATATATCTTTAAAAAAAAAACAAAAACAAAACCTTAAAAAGTCCATGTGGTAATATTTTAATGAAGATTCTGTCCTGGCACTTGTAAATGTGATAACTAGATTCTACCAAGGCCTATCAAATAAGGCTACAACATGCAGCCTGAGTCAAGACTCCAGATGTCCCATTCTCCTCTCATACAAACACTCACACAAAGGCATTTGCAACCAATGTCTCTGTCAATGAGGCTCTCATCCATTCAGTCAATGTTACATTGCCTGGTTTTATGTGCGCCAAACACCACAACTCATGGTTGGAAGCGAGGGTTCATCAGTGTTCACCTCTGTCACCCATTTTCAACGTTAAAGACTTCAGACTTTTGCCTTCCTTCGATTTTTCAGTTTTTACTTTATGTAAGGAAGAGAAGGTTTGACTACAAAGAACAGGTGATTATCAAACACTGAAGGCTGCCCCTGTACATCACAGGGCTTTTCTTCTTCCTCCTCTGCGGCAGGACGTACTGGAGGCCTTCATTAAGGCATCCGTGCTCCTGGTTTGCCTTGTCGGGGGTAATGGCATTTTGAGACTCCAAGAGAGAGAGAGAGAAAGCAGAGCACATTCAGCTGCTCAGCAGTCATCACTGAGGCTCTCTTTACTCAACATCCATTCGTTATGGAAGATCACAGTTGTTTGGAGTTGTATTTGGGCGACGCATCCTCTGATCTCCTATTTGATACATTTCTTTCATGGTCAAAACTACTTGGGATCTTCGGCGTTTCAGTCCCCCCACCCCCCCGCCCACAGCAGGGTGGAGCAGTGGTTCAGTGTGTGGAGTTGTGTTCTCCCCTGCCGTGCTGCTACCTGGTGTGGACCAGCTCTTCTCGGAGCCAGCTGGGCAGAGGCTGGCCCATCCTGTAGAGGAGCTTTGACAGCTCGATGTTGTGATCCCTATAGTACTCCCTGAGGAAACCCTGGGACTGAGGATGAGAGAGAGATACGATGAGATCACATACAAGTAAGACGGTATGACAAGACAAAACAGTGAAACGGAAACACATGCTTAAGTGTATGTTATATGATGATACCTCAGGATCCATGTCAGGGTACCTCCGCCCTTTACTCTTTCCCAAACACTTGGTTTTCCCTCCCTCAAGCAGCTGACACCAGAAACCTTTCTTAGGGTCAAACCTGTACGTTAAAGGAAGTAAAAAAAAACAAAAAAACATCGTCAGTCAGTCACTCATCGTTTTATAATGAATGAATTAATAAAATATTCACAGACTAAAAGACAAATGGCAGAGTACAAGAATGATCTGAAAGTCAATACTCACGCTAGGATTTTATGGTAGTTTATGATGTTTGCCAGACTTAGAAATTTCTGGATTTTGTCCATGACTGAGGCGGGTTCAGTCTTCAGCATTTGTCCGTCTAATACCAACAGCTGCAAGAACACAGGAAGAAACAAACATAAGTCTGGTAAAAACTCTGACAACCTCAAAAATATATCACTTAATTATTAAGAGATTAATTTTAATCTGTTCACATGAAGTCGATCACCAACTTGGATCAGTCAGTGACTTTTGGGTCATTCCCAGGATGCATCTGGGCACTAGGATGCTTGGCTACACTTACCTGTTTGTTGAGAACAGTTCTTATAGATCTAGAACTGCTTTTGAATCTGTTCTTAACCTCTGTTCTAGAAAAGCTTTTATTTGTGTGAATTTTAATGTATTTTGTGCTTGTTTTATTGCTGCTTTATTAATGTTATTTTATCTATAACTTTGCTAAGAACAGTGGTAAACAAGCAGCCCCACTGCAGCAACCTGAGGGATTAAATACTGTTGTGTTTGGAGGTGAAAGCCTGTCAGTTTTGAAACAAAAGCCATTAGTTTTTCACCCAAGTGACTCCCTCACATGCTCCCTTCCATTTGCAATCCACAAAGAAGTAAAAACAAAACAGTTTTCCTGCAAATATCCTTAAAATATGCTGCCAGCTACCATAAAGCTTGATTTTCACAGCGCTGAAAGACATATTTTACCTTGATACGAAGTAGGTTTTGCATGGATATACTGACCTGGCTGGAGTGGTAGTAGTTGAGCCAGCGCTCCATGTGGATCGCGTACCATCCCGGCACCAGACAGCGGTTCTGGAGGACCCGCAGTTTGACTGGAGCGTCGTGGCCTGCTGTGATGACCTCGTGGAAGGAGTATTTTAACGCCACCGGGTCATCGTGGGCTCTTTGGTGCTGCAGAAGATACAGAAGATTATTTAATTACATCTGATTTATCTCAGGACTCGTGCTGCACAAACCAAACCTAAAGATATCTGAAATAAATCGACAAATTTACTTCCTGCACAAGTAGTCATTTAGTCATGACTGACTCGTGCAGAAAGAACAGTAGTGGGTGGTGTAAAATCTTACACCTGAAGAGTTAACACTCTTTAGGTTCTTTTCAAGTTGTGGGTGGTTGATAACAGACCTGGTACCAAGAGTAAGCTCTGTCAGCTGGGTTGATGAGGATCGTGATAATCTTGGCTTTGGGCAGGAGAGCAGCAGCCCGCTGAGCAGCCACCTCAGAGTCGAAGTAGTTGGCACTCTTCTCAAAGTAGTAGTCTGAACTGGTGTTGGAGGGAAGGGGGAAGTACTCCATATACCTGAAACAAACGCATTCAAAGTGTTACAAGCAGCTATAGTTAATGTGGTCCAAACTGCTCTGTGTAGATGAAGATCAGTTCTCTGTAGGCTGTGTGGGTGAGCGCCCGTGTGCAACAGCTTGGCACCCCGCATACACCGAAAAAAAGAGAAAGTAAATCTAACAACTCTGTACAATGATAATATTTGGCCAGTCCGCTTACATAAAATTTCAGCCTGCCAAATCAATTTTGTTTTTTCGTGACTCCTCTGAGGCACTGTTATGTGTGGAATGCTGGTTCTCATTGATGCAGGTCTGAATCAATTAAACCTCCAGGAAAATGCAATAGGTATCATATATGTTGGCGTTCTGACACTTTGAAATGGGACTTGTGGCTAAATTTGATGTGTGAAACCCTAAAAATACATGCATTTTGCAGGAATATTGAAATTACTGATTTAACTTATGTATTGCAAAGAGACCACAGACTCCTTAAAGAGAAAAAAAACAAAAAAAACCCAGAACTCTTCTGAATGTTTATTTTTTGTTTTGACCACAGAGAGCCAAATTTGGTCTGCGCTTACAGATTAGAGCTTGATTCATAATTAATCTAAGATGTAGCAGGAATAACAGCTGCAAATCAAAGAATCTTTTTTTTTGTAAAGTGAAAAAACAAAAACAAAAAAAAAAAAAACAAAGTATGTAAACTCAAAAACAAGCATCAAATGGACTTAAACCTCTTAGGTATCATCTGTGTGAGTCTGTAAAGTTTCTTACCAGTCAATGCCTCTGTGGTAGTTGTGCCCATTAAAGAACTGGATCTCCTCAAAGGTTTCCTTACTGGGATAGTTACTGGTCAGGTCAGGATGCATACCCAGAAACAGGTAGAGTGCTGTTGTACCTGTGAACCCCAGAATGATGAGAAAAGCAGAGGTTTAAGGACACGCATTAATATAAAACACTACAGGTTAATCTATTATTGGATTTTCTAAAAAAGAAAAAGAAAGAAAGAAATCCTGACATTTTAAACCTCAAAGTAAAAGACTGAGCTGATTGAGAGCCTTCAGATTCTATTTGTACGCCTGTCCTGTAGGGGGTGTTAAAGGACTGCACGTCACCTGTCTTTTGAGGCCCGATGACAAGCAGTTTGGGGAAGCGGTCACATGTTTTCTCTTTAGACCAGATGTCCTTGTGCCTTTTGTCCTCGCAAGGATCCTGTAGCCACAGAAAGATAAACAATCCTTTGTTTGTTCTGAAGTTAACAACATGAAATTTTTTAAGATTTAGACTGTTGTAACAGCCAAAGTGTAAATGGTCATCTTAAATCTTCAAGTCGGCATTCATAAAAATATGGTAGCAGGGCAAAGGCATCCCTGTGCATCCATTAATTAAACAATGCAGTCCATTACCACTGTGTCTGCTACAGCTAGATTTCAAATCAATAATAAGAGGACTTTTTTTTTCTATCAATATCACAGGTAAATTGTCACTTTATTAACATTTATCACTGGTAAATAAAATGATAGATTCATACATCAATACATTTCCTTTTGATCATCTTCACCTACTCACCTGCCAGAGGGGATCTCTCTCTGAAGGAAACAGGCTAAAATATTTCTGAGCGAGCTGAATTGGCGGTAGGGTCTGCATTTTCAGGTTCGTCCACGTCTGGACAAACATCACCAGACTTTTAAAGGTGTACAGACCAAGGCGGTCGTTCCCATAGTTGGACAGATGGGTCATGAAAATACTAATCTGTAGATGGAGATGACAGTACAACAGGAAATATTACAATGGGGGGAAGGCTGGGGAAGTGTAAACTATTGAAAAAGCACATTGGAAATGTGCAACGTCATAAAAATCTGACTGAAAGATTTTGTTTGCTACAAAATGGGTTTTAATAGCCTCATTCACATCACAGTGATGCAGCTCAGCAATGTCACACCTGACTGAGTGCTTCCCATTTAAACAAAATGAATTTTAAGAAAAAGTAGATTAAATAAGACCAAACAATCACAAAAACAGCTTCAACAAAAGGACAAAACACATTAATCAATACTTTAGAAACAGTCTGCTTTAAACTACACAGTAAGAAAACATTATAAAGCAGACTGCAAACTATGCGGGGTGACATTTGTGCAGAGACGCTGATAAACATTGAAACATTTCTAAACAAAACATGCTGTGAAAACAGAGAATGTTCAAAAATGCACTCAGATAAAAGAACCATTCACAAAGCAATGCCATAATACAGACATCACTGTGTGAGTCAGTGAGTAGTCATTGTCCTCTCCCTTGTTTAAATTCCAATTTACACCACCAGTTAAATGGGTTTCCAAGTGCCTGAGACAAAAACTGTACATGTGTGGATTTGTTTGACTCACAGGGTTGAGCAGAACTGTGAGGAAGAGCTCCCCGCCATTGATGAGCTTGTCCAGTTCATTAGGACTTCCAGGGTAGTCCTTATAGAAGATTGTATGTGTGAAAAGACCACACGTCTGCCTCGGCAGCACCTATGATCGAAACAAAACCAACCAAAAGGGCAGGAAAGAAATGAGGAAAAAAGAATCATGTTCACACACAAAAAATCCAAAACAAATGAATACATATAAACACACACACACCATCATCCCTCCACTGAGAGCGGAGCAGAGCTGTCAGTACTCCAGGCGGTTACCCCACACATTGTTTGCTTTCAATAACATTCATATTATGCAGCTCATCTAGGAAAAGCAAACCTCTTATTCATTCTGAGTCTATATGGAAATTCATGGAAATGCGTTTACAGTTTGGAGTGTCTGGGGAACTGAATATCAATCATCAGTAAGCAGTGGAGACTGGCCATTCAGACTGCACTATCTCAAGGACGCGAGTAGAGCGCTGAGACCACACAGGCTGACTGAATGCCAACACTACAAAGGAACTGGACTGAGGCTACACTGTTTGCTATCAGCACTGAAGGTCAACCTGGGAAAGAAACAGATAAGATTTTCTCTTTCTTTCTTTTAAACCTCCTGAATCAAATCTGGGCAACTTTTATTTTGCTCTCATAATATGCTCATATTATTCTGCAGGAGATTTAAGTCTTCACTTTCTTTGGTGTTGACATTTGAGCGACTGATTGTTTGCGGACACTTGTTACACTGGTGCCAGAGATGTCAGTCTCCGTTATGTTGCACAGCCCTGCTACACAGCATTACCCATAGTTCATGGTTGTCTCTGTCAGAGGATAACGCCTCAAGAAGAGTACAGAGGTACAGCACACAAAAACATTTTTGGAGCTGAAAATGTTTTTTTTCAACCTTTATTTAACCAGTAAAAAGCTTATTGAGATTAAAAATCTCTTTTTCAAGAGTGTCCTGGCCAAGATAGCAGCAGCAGAAGTTACACAAAATAGAAATCACAACCATACATTAAATCATACATACACACTAAAAAATATACATAAAACATAATAAAAGTCAGTTCTAAAACCATACATAAATCACTAAGCTAAGAACATACATATAAAACACCATCAGTAATTTAAAAGGTACTAAAAGTATAACAATGCTCCTCAAAGCAGAACCTGATTCCACTTATATGACATAACTGTGACAAAAGACATCAGTGTTGTTTAGGTAAATTGGCAAATTTACAAAAATCAAAGAATTGTATAAAGCTGATGCGGAGGTAGGGTAACCTGTTTGAGTATTGGTGGTATTATCCATGTCATGTACTTGGTGGAAAACAAACAAAAAAAAATCTGCCCTTCAAAGGTTTAGATTAGATTAGTCTCTCTTTTCAAAGGCACCAGACTCCACTGACAACACTACTTTTACCTCCCAGAACTGCTACTGTGAATGGATCATTAGTTTAGCCCTGAAATAATGTCTAAAACAGCAATAACTGACTGACCAAGGCAGCAGATCTCTAAGGTAAAATTACTGTTTTTGTCTAAGGATTGTGGTGTTTGTGAATAGTGCATCATAGCTTCAGTTTGCTGTTGGTAAGTGCTGTTTTACAATAACATAAAGGAGAAAACATACTCTAAATGTGGTCACTGAACAACTCTGAAAGCTCAGAGTGGGGGTTAATGTTGATCAATTTAAGTAACTTCTGCAGCTTGATGTATAGAAAATAAAGGTAAGATACAGTAAAAAATGGGAAGATAGAAGGATGGATAGGAGAATAAATACAAAAGGCACTGGAGAGACTAGAGATGGAGGGGCAATATTTAATGAATGAAAGACGGACTTGTGTGGATGTAGATGAAGAAGAGAACCCTGAGAGCAATTATGGTCTGAAAATGTAACGAATGTTGAGAAGCCCAGCAACCGGCCAGAGGTAACAAGATAATGAGGACTTATTGGTGTCTGGGTGTATGCGAGTGGACTTACGCTAATTCCACTGTGGATGAAACCTCGCCGGAAGCGGGCAGGCTTCAGATGTGGGTACTCTTCTGTGCTGGTCACTTTTATGCCCCAAACCTTCTTCCAGGCATCGTACAGCTGCATGTGGACAGGGTAGACGCCAGAGTGATGGGGTGCCACCGCATAGCCCATGTTAGTGGGGATCCCATGCTCCTGTGGGTGGGGAAACAAAAGGTTCAAAATGAATGGGACAGTATTTTTCAACCTTGGGGTCGTGACCCCACATAGGGTCACCTGGAATTCAAATGGGGTCAGCTGAAATTTCTATTAATTGATAAAATCTTTTTAAAAATTCCAAATTTTTTATTGAGTCAATATATATTTCATTACAATTAGAAGACCACACACTTTTCCTAATAAATATCCGGTTCAAATAAAATGCAGGATATAATATCTGAGAGGGTATATCTTGACTGACCCGATCATGTGACTGCATGCGTTACTATGCTTCAACCTGCTCGGACACAGTCACAATCAGAAAACAGGACTGAACCGAGAATGGAAAGATTTCTTCGCCCGCCTGACCCCGCTAAGACATCTCAAAGAGAAAAATGTCTCTGTTTTGAATGTCTGGGGTCGCCAGAAATTTATGATGTTAAAATGGGGTCACGACTCAAAAAGGTTGGGAACCACTGGAATAGGAAATACTAAGCAAGGTTTGACAACATCCAGTACACGTTAAAAATAGCATATGCATAGGTGGTTATAACGTGACCTTTGCCCCTATGACTCACCATAGCAAATTTCTTATTGAGTAACATCTGCTCAGCCAACACAGACTGGTTGTGGAAAAGATGGGGCTGCATGTGACTCCACATATGAGGAAACCACCAGAACTCCTTCACATAGGAAAGCAGCAGGTCGTCTCCCAGGTCCTCTTCATCAGATCCTGGAGATTAGAGAGAGGAAAGACGTGAGGGTGAAAAGTCAGACAGGCACGGAGGGAGACAGCAGAAGGAAGATCATGGAGGTTAAAGGGAGAAAAGAGGTGACGGATTGAGAGGAAATTACAGAGATAAAAATGTGGACAGTGATAAAGAAGTGGCAAAGGTGAAAAGTGACCAGTGATGAAAAAAGGAGGAAATGAGGCGGAGAGGAAACAGACGAAAGTTCAAATATTAGAGTGACGGTGGTAGGAGGCAAACACAGGAACAGGACTTCCTGTACTGTTAAAAGGCTTAGATGCCCAAGCAAGCACTCTGGGCACCACCTGAACCAATTTAAAGGAAAATCAATATAGAGAAGATCAAAACTAACTAAATGAATTTTCACACTAATGGGTGTAGTTGGTCCCTGGTGGAATTCTTTAGCAATTTTTGCTTTGTTTCATCTTTCAGGTGGTGTTGACTTATCTGCTCCAGCTTTTCAAAATGTTTATAATCATAATTTCTGGATTTATAATAATAATAAAAATAATAGCTTGTATGGATGCAACTCCCCACACATGTGCCTTGGGCAAAACTGTTGCACAGTGAAAATGAATGCATAGATCTTAGTCTTATGCCATGAAATGTTCTTCAGAATGGACCACAAAACCCCATGATCCCCCACAGCCACAAACGACTGACAAATACAATGAAGCTGAAGAAATGGGATATTATTACAGCAGAGTTACCAGTAGTAGAGGTCGCATCTTACCTGCATGGAAAAATTTCCCTGAGAAGCCCAGATTGAATGTGAAGTTGGGTACATGGGTGCGTAGCTCCCTCTGCGTCTCTAACAGGGCCTGGAGTGGTAGGAGGAAGGGATAGTGAGTCAATATACGATGTGCTCATACTGGTTCACGAGTACATTAATGAGGAAGCACAAACCCGAGCTCACTCGTGCCCACATACATATTTCATTCTGCAAGTTTCTTTCAGTAAACATCCAACATCCACTCCCAGTTGCCTCACTCCTCTCCTTCATTCTGTTTGATATTTTGCTCTCCTCTGATTCGGGTGTTTGTTTCATTTGATCTCCATGTTGGATGAGACTCCCAGCACACACCCTCTCTCACTTGCTCAGATTTCTCCATCTTGTCAGGGTGTGATTCGTTCCTAAAAGCTTGCTGTTGCGCTGCCAGTGAGGAGGCCTTGATGCTTTCTCCACAACTTTTTCTACACCCGCAGCCTCCACATGCGAGGGGGTCTGTTCTACTCTGAGGGGACACAGGCACGGAGCTTTTCAACATTCTTTGTATGTCTCTGGGCCCCTGAAATATTCATTGCTGGGGAGCTTCTGTGACAGTGTGAGCAGTGGGGCCTGTCAGCTTTGAGCGGCCTACTGGGACAAATGCATTCAAAAGGAGAGGAGGGAAAGAAGGGGTTTCTGTATGACTGGCAGAGGGTAGCACATGATACGTGTGAGGCAGTTTCTTTATTCCAGTCAAAGGATGAGTTTTTTAAAAGAAATGGCTGAAGAATTTTTAAGTGGTTTTAGTTTGTTTTGTGGTAATTTTTGTTCAACAAATTTTAGCACGCTATATACAGTCATACTGCTTTTGCACCCGAAATTAACACACACAGAGTAGCCAGTAGACAAGTATGCAGTCTGTTTTTATTTGGGTTCGTTGTACTTGACATTATGAAGAGAGAACAGTAGATTCACTTTGCTTTCAAACTGAATCAGGAAAAGTTCTCTCACTTCGTGCTAGATGCTACTGTTGCATCTTTCACAATATGAACAACAAAATTGCTTACACCTTGTTCCCGATGGGAGAAAAAAGCTATTTACACACGTTATAAAGTGAAAATGAACTGAAAATCATGTCACCCAGGTTTTGTGTTTTCATCACTACTGATCATAGCTAGAGCCAATACTGTAGAATAGAGATGGGAAGATTATCCAATATGTACCGACACACCGACATACACGCGCACTGGTAGAGAAGCTGCGAGTGAATGAAAATTTAGAATGATATCGAGATGCATCAGTTATTGAATGTTTGTGTCAATAAAATTTGATCCATTCAATAGAATATATTTTTACTTGCATTTAAAAGTCTTACCATTTATTTGGGTAACCTTTTTCTTTTCTGAAGACCCACGTTAAAGTGCACTGCGGATTCGCGAATGTGTACACTGCACACTATAGTATGAGCTACGTGAATGCACAGTGGCACATGCACCTTGGATTAATACTATACTGATTCGGCGAGGGAGCAAGAAGTTAGGATGCCCCCCTTTTACGTCTTAGTTTTCTTCATATGTAAATATCTGGGATTTTTATCTTTATTTTAATTCTAGTAAAATGTGGAGAAAATATACCTAAAAAGATGAAACTAAAGAAATGCTTTTTAAAATGTGTTGATAAATTCTAATCAATTTATTTATGGAGAAAAAGTTAGGACACCCTCGTCTTCATTATGAAGATAAAGATAGAAAAGATAAAATCCTGAAAAAGCCTCTCTAACAATCTTCATTTGGTTTGCATCTGACCAGGTGCATTCAATCTGCATTTTAGGCATCGGAAGGCATAATGAACACAAGTGTGTCCCAACTTTTCCTCTTAAATATATTGAATTTACCAACATGTTTTAAAAAAGTATTTATTTAGTGTCATCTCTTTTGATATATGTGCTCCATATCTTAGTATTGTTATTAAAAAAATCTGAATCTCAGACATTTATATGGTAAAGAAATCAAAGATTTGGGGGGGCTTCCTAACTTTTTCACGTGACTATGTGTGAGGCACGTGTTCTGAAATTGCACAACAGCCAGTTTGTGAAAAGTCATGGTTTTATTTGATCAGTAAATAATCTTGTGCTTAATCGCGTGATTTGGGTATGAATTGTATCATATCGCAAGATGCCACACACATATCTTAATACATCGGATCGGAGATGCTGTATCGAGATGCCTATCGTATCGGCCTTACAACTAAGACTCCCAACCCTAAAGCAGAGTGACATGATCCAGGAAAAACATATTTACTGTCAAGGCTACACTTTCACACTAAAGATGTGAAATGAGATGCTTTAGTCAGTGTGAAAAAGGTATCAGATGCAAACTCACCTTTACATCAGGCACCTTCATGCGGGTTCCCTCCTTGCCAACAAAGATATCATCTATATCCACCAGCAAGTAGCGCTCTAGGGACAGTGAGAGTCTCTTTCCCGTCAGAAAGGCCACAGCATCCACAAACACCAGCTTGTGCAGCCAGAAGACCAGGTTGTTGCCAAACAGGACCCTCTGAATACCGTCATGAAGCCCGAGGTCCTGCACCACTGAAGGGAGCAGGGCAGCGTTCTGCCCCATCGAGGCGACACTCTCAGCTGACTGGGTCTTAGCCAGCAACACGGGTTCGTACGTAGAGTGGTTGGACTGGAACACGGTCCAGTCGTCTCCAGGGAGCGGACCTGGCAGGGGCTGCCCAGATCGAGTGATAAAGAGAAGGGGGGACTTGGGGTTGACTGTGCAGTCCTTCAGACCCAAATTGGAGTGAAGAAACAGGGGGAAGCCTTTCAGCTGTGCACTGAGCAGACTGTTTTCATTGGCCTAATCAAAACAGAGACAGAGAGTAATCACACAGATTCATCATACACTGGAATGATGAAGACAGAAATGTATTGGATATAATTCCCCAATTTCTCCAATCATGTGCGAAATAAGGAATGTCAGGCCTACTCAAACGTGAAGGCAGGAGACAGCTCCTACCTGCTATGCTCAATCTGCAATGCTGCAAGATTGCAGTCAAAATGAATAACCTCCTGCTGTGTGCCGAGGCTGAGGGATCCGTGATTATTCATTTAGATTTACCCTCCTCAAGTTGCCATTCTCCAATTCTGTCACATCTCTACTGCTGCAGATACACAAGTCCTACTCTCTCCTGCACTTTTACTTTGTAGGCTTCATCTTAAAATGTTACCACCATGTGTGAGTGGGCGTTGGACACAGCATTAATAAAGTTAACACTGACCTGATATGTGTGATGTCCACATGGTGGGCACAGATATTTGCCCATCATGTCTTTTAGAGATTTACCTTTTTTTTCTTTTTTTTTTTTTAAATAGAGTTATAAACTGAATTTGTTCACGTTTCAGACTGCTGGTCAGAAACTGTGGTTTGACATTTTGTGGTAATTTGTTTCCATAGACCAAACTCTAAGTAATGTTAAGAATTTATATTTTATTAAACTAAAATGTCAGTTTGAGCTTCAGTAACCTGCAGTCCACACTTAATATAAAAAAAAAAAAAAAGCTTTTTTTACAAAAAAAAAATAAAGTTTGATTACAACAATAACCAATCTTTTTTTTCCCTCCAGAAACACAAAATAATATTCAATAGAGATTCCTTAATATTGGAGGATGAGGCCCAGGGCATGTTACGTCTTTGTCATGCTTATATTTCAATTTAAGGCGTTCAGTGTGATATGATTATATACATCATATAAATGTGAGGAAATGAGGCACAGAATGAGTTAATTCTGAACAAGAGGGCTCCAAGCAGCCAAGACAAAATGAGGAGTTTGTACTAGGTTTGGGTCATATGACGGCACATGAAGTGTGATGGAAGAATTCTGTCCAAAAGTAGTATTTTGTCTGCAGGAGATATCACTTAGTCCCTCTGCTATATTTTGCCCTTTATTTTAATGCACTTTTATGGTTCTTACTGAGCCATTATGCTGATACAGATATCTGTGTTAAATTAAAACTGGCTGGGAATATTGGCCATGATGGAATATGCGTCCTCTTTGGAAAGCTTTGGGTCAGAGAGCAGATGAACTGTTGTGTGTCCACATCATTGGGATGCACACATCGGCTCTTCATCTCCTCCCTATAGACAGTAAATCCCGCCAGACTTTTCTAACCTTCACCTACACCGCCTAGCATCACTGCACCACCCTCCATGCCTCCCCATCTCTTTCTATATTCTTTCCATGGCTCAGAGACGGTGATTAAAACCATAAGACCTGAAAACTGGCCTTGGGCAAACAGGCTCAGCTAGGGATTACTGGGAGAGGAAGAGAGAGAGAGGAAAAGAGATATAGAGGATGAAATAGTTAGAGAGGCTGAGGATTGGATAGCTAGAAGTAAAACAGAAGGAGAGAAAACAAAGGAGAAGAAACAAGGGACTGTGAAAGAGGAGTGAAGCGGGCCAGATTGCAGAATAAAGAAAAACAAGAGACTGAGAGAACATAAGAGTAACAGTGCAGTGGGACTGAGTGATATTGAACCAGGCAGGTCTTTCCAACCCTGTGAATCCTATCTCCTTAGAGACGGTGGAGACAGATGGACAGGGCAGAAGGTGTGAGTGAGAGGAAGGAGGGGAGGAGGAGGGGGGAACAGAGGGAGTGTTGTGTTGTCCTAACCTTGAAGAAGCCAATGATGCCCACTCCATATTCCACACAGTATTTGTCCAGCAGCTCTCTGTTCCAGGCATCCAAGTTGACATACTTGAGAATGTTCTCATAAATCACCAGTGTGAAACGCCCCCTCTCCTTGTCCGTCAGTGTGGGCATGTCTCCCTTACCGGGAGAGATCTCAGTCCTGTACCGAAACCGGCCAGACTCCAAGATGGCCACAATCTCCTGACCCAGCTGCGAATACTGGCTTTCCACAAACACCAGAACCACTGGATCTGTCCTGGTTCCTCCGGGATCCACCCCGGGGCCCCCTGAGACGCTCCGCAAAGGTAGCAGCCGCGATGGAGTGACCCTCTGGTCATCAGAGTCAGCAGATGCCCCCTCGGACCCAGAAGTGCCCCTCCTGATGGCTCCAGCTCCCGCTTGACGCCATAGAGGAAGTAGGCAGAGATGAAGACGCTGATGGTGCAAAAGAGGAAGAGGAGGAGGAGGGAGGTCTGCAGGGGGAGGAGACGGACCAGCCGACGGAGGCGTGTCACACATCCCAGCATCGTCTCAGACCACACCACTCCGCCCCACTGGCCCAGCAACACGCCTTGGGGACAGTCTCTCTCTGTGCAGTTAGAAAATATCAAGTATGGACTATTCACAACAAAGTCAGTCTTGTTATCAAGTGAAATACAAACGACATCAGGGTAGCAGCTGCAGCAGCTACTGGAGAAAGAAATGAGACGGTCTCACGTTGGCTCTCCCTCATTTTGCAGTGCTGCTTATGTCACCATGGCAAAGAAATGGGGGGCCTTGGACCACTGGTACACACTTATACCTCAGAGGGAGGGCTGGCAGGCCGAGTCACTGGTGGAGAAAGATGATGGAAGACTCCATCACCTGTCCATCATGCAAACCTGCCAACCATGTCCCAGCTTGATTTTGCGCCACTCTTTTGATTGGAGGATGATCTCTTGAGGAAACTAAGGTCACACAGGTCATCTCAGCTGCACCATTCCCTCAGGACAGAATCTCCTGACCTAGAAAAACAGCAACACAGAAAAATACAGTTATAATCAGAAACTTCAGCTCCTATGGAACAAATGACACATTGCGTTCTTTTGTTGTGTAGGCTTATCACTGTGTGGGTGATATGTGTATATTCCCCATGCCAACTAGCCAAAAGTTCACTCCAAAGTATTCTCTCCTTGCATTCACCTACACAAAGTAAGAGCTGCCAATTTCCCCCCTACACACACACACACCTAACCCCTGTATGCACAAATGTACACACACACACACACACTTGCTCATGCAGCTTCCACGCAATCAATAGTCAGAATGTGAGTGACAACAAAGCCTCGGGGTAAGCCAATACCCAATTCAGTCCAGTAGGACTGTGCAACTGCATACAAGTGAAGCCATCACCCGCGGGGACACTCGCCTTCTATTTCCTTCAAATTCACACGACACCGAAACTAAAATGGAGTGCAGGAGAAAGAAGAAAAACAAAAGGAGAGAAAGGGAGCAAACAAAGGCAGAGTAAAGGATGACGATGACCAACGGAGCTGGCAACAATAGGATCCTAGTTGGGTCCCCTTACCGTATTTATGACACATCCACCTAACTCTGCAAACCTATCATAATACAAGAGCCCTTTAGTCAATTTCCATCAAGCTAAGTGTGAGCAGTACAAATTCAGAGTCTAGGAACAGTGTGAACTAGTCCCTTACAAAAACATCATTTCTCCATTTAGAGACCCAGCAGAGTCAAGAGACAGACCATCATTACCTTTGCATGGAAATACTCCGTCCATTAAACTGGAGAGCTATCGAGGTGCACATGCACACAAAGCCTTTATAAAACCCTAGACACCACATTAGTGTAGAGTCGCAACCATCTCAACCCAAAGACATTAAACAGTGCCCACCAAACCCATCAAGACTCATCAGACTCAAATTAGACATAAAATAGATTTGATCACGCCATCAAAGGGTTTATTAGGAACACTATAAAACAAGGTTTAATTAAAGGTGAGTAACATTAAAAATACAAGAGTGGCCATACTTTGCACAGCATACTGAATCCTATAGACGACCATCATCCATCTGACAGCATTACAGTGGATACATTATTGACAGTGAAGCCTAACAGTGGATTATTTAACAGCATTCCATATAGGTAATCCTTTTATTATTCAAGTACATACTATAGTACGTGGGGAAAAGTTGGGTCTCTATAGTGTCACTTTAATGTAATCATGGTCAACATTCTGGCGAGTAGCTCTGCCCCCACCAGCCTCTGAGCTAAGCTTAACGGGACGCTTAATTCTCCCTGTGAGCACAATGCAAAAGATCACCCTTCTTTTTCTCTGAGTCGTGTCCAAGTTTCTTCCTCACAGGCAGACAGAGTCTAATGTAAAGAGAGGCCATGAAAAAAACAGTAGGCGTTGAGCGAATATATCGCAGTGAACAGATGAAAAAACAACAGGCCTGCTCGCTTGAAGACCCCCCCCCCCCCCCCAGGACTCTGTTTGTTTGTTTCTGAAGGAGCCACAGTTCGTGCCACAGCACATCCAAGTATGATTAACCACAGGAAGTGACTGCTGTTGAAAACACTGACGCAGAAAAGAAGAAAAGAAAAGGACTTTTAACCTGACACCCAGGCCTGTTTTTTGGCGTTTTGGACAAAAGGGGCTTGCGTCGCCACTTGTAGAATCAACCTGCTACCATGAGTCTTCTTATCACCGAATTCTGCTGAATTGTTGACAAGTAGCTCTTTTTGCCTGCTGACTTCTAAATTAGTCGTTTCAACACTACTAAAATCATTCCATGATCATAACTTTTACACATTCCTGCTGCCACCGTTTAAGATTCTGTGTGAGAGGTAACTACAACACAACTGAGGTGTTAAAGTTCACACATTTCAGGCAGAGAAAACTGGTACCATAGTTTGTTTCTTGATAAATTTATTTAAAAACCTTATGTGATTTTGCATTCATTGGTCCTACTGTGGTGTATGAAAAAAAAGTCTTTATAAATGGAGGCAGAATGCATATGTAAACATTTACCCTGCCAAGCTCAGCTCTTTAAGAAAACAGCTATTTTAAAGTAATTTTCTGTTGATGATTAATCAGAGTGGAGGACATGTTATCTTTGGCCAATGTCCGCAGGGAGACAATACGCTCTGCATGGATACTAATGATACTGTTGACATGGTTTGAGAGCAGATTAAATGGTGACACAACACAAACAAATATGGGCGCAGAAGGACCTGACTTCTTGCCCAATTCGCACCAGTGATGACCGCCTCCTAATGTTGACCTTCAGTCGGTGATACAGAGAGTTATAACTGAAGGACGGAATGTGGGGGAGAGAGTGAGACTGAGAAAGGGAGGGAGATGCCTTTAGAGTAGTCAGAAGAGGGAAATAAAAGGGAATGAAGTTACCAGGGGTAGAGATCAATACAGTTTTCAGCAAAGCACAAATAATGGGCTTTTACAAGAATTTATTCTGTTAATATATATATATATATATATATTTTTTAATTATTTTTATTCAGGGAAGTGAAAAAAAAAGTCAAATAACTGGCACTCCTCTTCAGTGAGTGTGGTGGGTTTATATGCTCCACATGTTTGTATTGATGTGACAGGAAATCTGCAATGTGTGATAACATTTCTAAATGCTGTGATGACATACGACTTGGAATAAGTATTAATGTGTGCATATTAGCTGTGAGCGTCTGTGTTGGTAGCAGAAAACTTTCCTTTATCATGCCAAGGTATTTACCAACTACATCTTCCTTGGTCTTCTGTCCTTCATCAGTGATTAAACTTGCTAACCCTGCAGTCCTGATTATCTGGGACTTGATGTGATTACAATATAGGCAGTGTGGTATCTTGTAGTTTATAACACCAAGTGTCTCTTATTTTCCTACTGTACCTGTAATATGTGAAGCAGACTGATCAGGAGGTCGTTGCCTTTGGCAGTGTCCTTACATGATGGTTCACCTACACCAGTGCTCACTGCTCTGTTAACCTAAGTGTCTCTGGAGAGGAAGAGCGCTATTTTTACCTGTGCTATCAATTTTAGGTTTAGAGTCCCATCCTCCTTAGTAACTGTTGCTATGCACATCAAACTTTGACACCAAGTGCATCATGTCATTGTTATTTCTGAGGGGAAAGAAAAAAAAAAAAGATTAGATCGATAGATCGATAGATCGATAGATAGATAGAGTTAATTTGACCTATGGAAAGTCTAAGCAACAGACTCGAGATTTTGTTGATATTATTTTTCTGTCCACATCCCCTCCAGTATTTCAGGACTACTATAGAAATTTAACATCATTCCCTTGACAATATGGCTGATCATTTAGCTCCCCTCTAAGATCAATGGTCAGTAATGAACCTCCTAAATGTACGTATGCAAATAACATAGTCACTAACATTTAGCTATTGAATGACTTTTGGCTTCAGAAATTACAGCCTCTTCTAACTCTAGAGGATATCTGCTGTCAGACTAACAGGTTCCATTCCAGGTATATAAGCATTTATTTAAAACATATAAATTAATAACTGTACTAACTTTCCATTAAATTATGTTTTTAATGTTAAAGATGGGGAAAGAAAGAAAATAACTACATTGAAACAGCATTTAATAATTCAATAACAACATTTAATAACAAAAATTGTATTAATAATTGAGTCATGATACACTCAATGACAGTCATCTCCAGCACACAGTGACTCTGAATAGCTCTGGTAACACATTTTGGGCAGTTTGTCCAAGTAGAGTTACCGTCGCACATGTGCAAATGTGCGGTAGTGACAGGCAGCAGAACCAACCCATAAAGATGGAAGACACTACCACAGCAACCACTGTTCCGTGGTATAAAACCTTAACATTTTAAATTCAAGACTTTAATATGCATAGCCTAAAGTGTAGGCCTATTATGGATTTTTTGTGGTGGTGCGCCACATCAAAACCTTACGAGCGGAAACACTGTGTTAAGAATGGCAGTGTACCGTTTCTAGTTGATAAATAGACATTAATCATTGGCACACCTGAAGTGACTATATATATATATATATATATATATATATATATATATATATATATATATATATATATATATATATATATATATATAGAATATAAAGGTTAATGCGCTTCCCCAAAACACCTCCTGTTTTTAGTTATGGTTACTAATGTAGGACTGAACAGTGGACATTTTATGGAAAGGCTTGTTGTGTAATGTTCAACTATTTCTTTTTAATAATCAAATATCAGTATTATTTTGTACATGTTTGTTTCAACATTTTACATAATTTTACAGTGTTTGTGATTATTATAATACCCAACCGAAAAACACTTGCATATCAAAATGACACAATAAATTGTTATGTCAAATACAAAATGCTGTACCATCTAAAAAATGCAGATGCTGGACTCTATGCTTATCCTTAGAAGCTACAGTAGTGAGGATCAGGCCAGCTAAATCCAGTACAATACATTAAGCTGTAATGGAGATGAGGATACAGCTGAATAGAATAATGGCTAATGGATCTCAAATGTCCGCACGCCCATCTCACCTAATGTGTCTTCCACTTTATGCACTATGTATACCTTAGAAGAAGCCAAGATTCAACCACAAACCACCTCCTTCATCCAAAATAATAGATGCAAAAATGCAGAGGAGGTAGAAAAGAGAACATGAATATTTTATGTTTGGAAGAAGCTGATGAGCGCTGGTATAGCCAACAGACATATCCATAAGGTAAAAAGCAGCCAAAAGGTGCACAGAGACCACAGTATTTCAATCTGCCAAAGAGTGTCAGAGCCTTAACTCATGCATAAAGGAAAGGCAGATGGAGACTAATGCATAACTGAAAGCCAACCTTTACATTCTCAATGACAGAAATATCTCACCTTGAATATGCGCTCTGTACCTGCACGTGTACGAAAAGTGTTGCTAAACAGAGGTAGCAGATAGACCAGGGAAGAGGAAAAGGTGAAGGACAAAAGCAGTGGGATGGATGTGGTGATCAACAACCAAACCTTGTGGAAATGGAATCAGACTGGTTGTGAGATGTGAGTGAGAAATACACCCCTATGGCAACGATCAATCTCAAGGCATTGAATACATCAATTAAAATATGCCCGTCATTATTTTCCAGCAGCTGAATGATGGTGACAGAATGAAGTGGTGGTGAAAACAATAGCAGGTGACAACAGGGAGAACAGACTAATGCATCTCCTCAGGGTGGGTGGTCACTCAAACCTGCTCTCTCTACATCATGGGAAGCAGGCCAGAGCCATACTGCTAGATTAATGAGAGACGGCGAGGAGCCTGGCCCTCAGCTGGAACAACTCTCTGGATAAACAACACTAAGGTTGGCCATATGTAGTCTCACACATCCTGCTCCCCCTTTTCCTCCACCTCTCGCCATCCCTGGCACTGCTGTTGCACTTCTTTTAAAGTGTGAATAAGACTAAAGTATCCCTGGGTGTGTGAGGGTCTCAGTACATTAACACTGTCAGGCCGTGTTGGACTAGCTGTAGGTGATCCCTTCGACAAATAAACTTTTAAAGCAGCTAAACCTCAGAGCCCCTCAGGAGCTTAAAGTGCCCCTTCTCCCCCTTGTTGCCCCTCTCCCAAAGCTGTCCCCTCGCTGCTGACTGACAGAAATAAACGATGACCCTCTGTGTCCCTGGCAACCGCAATTTCTCCATGGAAACAGCACAGTTACGTTGTCCTGAAAGGCAATTGCATGGAAACTGTTTAGAAGGAAATAGCGAGAGAGGGTAATCAATAGGACAATTATCAAAAGGCTGCTGTTATTGTCACTTTTCAGTCTTTGTGTATTATGTGTCTGGATCACAGCAGAGAAAGACTCCAGAGACTCATTAAAACATCTGCAAACACCCGCTATCTCACAACAAAGCATTTAGTGTGTTTTCAATCCCAGCCAAATTTGTCTGAGTTTTTGTGCTAACACTTAAGCAATCACAAGACAAGTTTGGTCTGAATGTCTGAATTTTGTAGCAGGGCAGGGGTCAAGGTTAAATGGGTAAGAATAACGCCAGTGTAATCCCTAATCTGTAATCCAGTTAATCTCGACACTGCAAACAGTACCAAATGTGCTTATGCAAGGTCTGTAACTGTGCAAGATGCCTCAAAGGGATTAAGAAAGGAGATACAATAGAGTGAGGATGGTGGAGATTCAATACTGACAGAAGAGCAGTGAAAATGCAACATGCCAGTGGTTCTGTCTTGTCTCTCAGCCCACTCAGGGATGTTCCATTTAGACATCTTTAATTAAAAGCAGAGGTGATAAGAATCTACTCCAAGGGCCGAGGTGAACTCTTTGCATTGCCACGGAGCAGTGAACACTACAATTTTTGCATTTCCATTGAACTTTCTACCCTTTCTTACAGGAGATTAAACTTCAAAAAGCACAAATTCTTATCTGCCTTCTGAAGCCCTTCTTAAGCACTGAACATGTAGAAACAGCGCACATTTAAACAGCTTACATTTACAAAGCCAGAGTCATAGGTTTCTCGTCTTAAGCCAGCCTTGGCATTCATCAATATAGAATCAATCAAACTCAAATGTGAATTCCATTTTATGCATGCTTTGTGGCTGGTGAGATTCAAGGCTTAGGCCGTGAAATAACGTGGAACACTGTGCCATCTTCTCACTCCAGCTTCCGCCTCCCACCCTTCAGCCAATCTGAATGCACAAGCAGGCAGTTTCAATCTAGCTGCAACACTTACACCGACACATCCTCTCCCTCTGTCTCATCAATTCATTTCATGCCACTGCGTGAAGGACAGAGGACTCGGGAGGGAAATGTAGTTTTGCCTTCTAATTCTCCAGAAAGTGACTTTCAGACCATTTCCCCTACCAAACCATGCGGCTGAATTATCACATCATTTTTCAGTACCTCAATTTACTGTCCCCAAGACTGAGGCAATTTCACAGAAGAAAAATGCCTTTCCTCAATTCGCCTGTGCCCCTCCAATTACATCTCAAGGCCCTACTTGAAGACCTCGATCCCGGCGCTGTCGTAATTGAAATGATTGCAATGTTATTCGCTGACGCCGTAATGGGACAAAGAGGCAGAGACTCATCTTCAAATCCAGACAAGGGAATGTAATTACGAACAGAATAGTAAGACAACAAAAGTGGGTTCAATGACAATTTGGGAGAATTGGGCTCATTTCTGTACCTCTACTGTACTGGATGGAGACCCAAAGGTAGATCCCACCCTTCTCCCATTAGAGGGATTGTGTCATGTCTCATCAACACAGATATCCTCCTCCATGAAGATAACCTGAGCAGTCACAGGCATAATGGCGTGATTACACATTCATATTATGTGGGGACGATTAGGACCAAGATGAATAAAAACATGGAAGGGGAGAATAAAATATACATGGCACTCTCAGAGTCTATTTCATCTCAGGCAGGCTCCCAAACCTCCCATCTTCTTCAGATCTGGGATCTCAAGCACCAACTATAGGGACACAGGGGGGATCTGAGAGCAGCAGGAAGTGTAAAATGGATTACCTCACAGTGGGAAAAGCAGTGTGGTTGAGCTGTGGGAGCCCTGGGAAAACTGTGGCTAGGTGAAAACGAAGTGGGAAGGATCATTAGAAAACGGTGAAGCTGAGATGTGAAATGGAGACTTTCCACATCGGCATTACTCCCCTGGGCAGCCCGTAGAACGACAAGACTGGAACCAACACTTTCATCAATAGCCTTGATCACCTTCACGCGGCAAATAAAAACCACTACCACCACACACATACACTCTACTGCTGATAACCACCAGCAGCTCACTACCACACTATATCTATTTATAGCCACTCTGTGCCCCATTTACAGGCATGGGGACACTGGATCTGTACAATAAACAACAGATGAGAACATAGAAGACATCATTTGTATACTGCAAGCCTTTATTAGCAGCTGGGAGGTAGTGAAGGGCAACAATGCTCAAGGACGGCAGAGAGGAGAGATATAGAAAATATAACTGCACATCTGTAGCTGCAGATGAGCTCCATTAAAAACAGGAAAATAAATGTTTGCCGTGTGCAGATTATTCAACAGCCAAGGTGTTGTGTGTGTGTGAATTGACTGCAATCTCACTGACATGGCTGCACGGTAAACATATTAATCAGATACTGAGAGAATGGACTGATTAAGTCAACAAGAAAGAAATAATTGACCCCACTATGGAGTCTTTGCATACTATTGCATCTTTGAGTGGCATGGCAGACTATTAGCCTGTAGCCACAGCAGGTGAAATCCTACAGCATGTGCCTGAGCAATACATAATTTTCTTTATTCGTCTTTTTTGATGGTTTGACATCATGCATATGGATGTCCTGCAGGGTTGAAATTATTCCGATGACATGTTTATGTGCGGAAATTATAGGAAGGAGATGAAGCGGTGAACAACCCACTCCCTGTACACTTGCAAGGAAGGGGAACCTCAGTCTATTGGATTTCTGCAGGGAGAAATAGGCTTGTAGTGCCTCGGACAGCCAGCACAAGGCACAGGGAGGTGGTGGCAGAAGGAGGAAAGGGTTGGTCATTTATCATTTTTGTCAGTCCTGGTAGAAAAGGGAGGTGGGGTAGAGGGGCTTTCATATAAATTGAGTGTAGGTGGAATCAATGTGGCGTTGTTGGTGAGAGCGGGGAGGGGTGAGAGAGCCAGATCAATGCTGGTGGGAGTGACTGTTTGTTCCCATTGTTTATCTACTGTCATCTCAGGACGCTGCTGAAGGACAAGGGAGCATGGCGGGTAGCGCAATGTCTCCATTGGGACAGAGGACTCATAATGGGTCTCCTCTTATACAAACAATAGACATCACTCCGAGGTGAAAGTCACACTGCTCGTGGGTAAGACACGCCTGTGCGTGTGACTGAGTGTGGGAGTCTGGGGGTTCGCAGTGGAAGGGGCGAGTGGAGATAACAGTAGTCGTCGTTGTGGTTTCATGCTGCAGGGTCTGCCGATCAAATCAAGCGCCAATTCAGTTGAGAAAACCCTTCCACAGCTCCACAGAATCTCTTACTAAAGCAAAACCGTTTTATTAAGACTTTTACACCTGCAGCCGAACAGCAATAACAGGTCTGCTGACCTGAAGTGAACCAGAGATGCCATCAAACAACTATGCTCATGATGACCGCAGACAAATAAAAGAAAACGACCAAGCTAATAATAAAATCCCCAAGCATGCTGTAACACAGGCTGTGGCACACACATAAACAATATAAATGTCTAATCTACTCAATCAATCTGTGAGAGGTGGGCCAAAGCGGCAAGGCAGAGGATGCATCTTGGACTGTAATAGGGTAAGTAGAATACCTGCTCATGATATGATGAGCTAGATTCAAGAGGCTACATAGTGAATTTCAGGTATTAATATTCCCAGGAGAGCCCTGCCTCTACCCTCCTCTTTCCTTTTACCCCCCCCCCCCCCCCCCCCCCCCACACACACACACACACACACACACACTTCCTCTTCCATCTTCCCTTCTTTCATGTCCAGATAAGAAACGGCCTGCACTGATCTGACTGTGATTCGCGCAGCAGAAATGTGTTCCCATGGGAATATCACGGTGCAGAAGAATAGCTGACACAAGAGATGAGATTGTGTTGCGCTGCCCATATTTTTGCCTCCAAGATCAAACAGATAGGATTTTTCCTCCTGCATGAAAACAAGCTCAAAATCATCATCCAGCTTTCAAAGCATAATCAGGAACAACCGATAAATGGGTGGAAGTGGAAATTCAACTAGAGGTCTGTATACAGTATGTTTTACATAAACAAACAGCTCACACTTGACACATGCGCCTATCAAGGTAATTGTAGCTACTAAATATGCGAAAATTACAACTGCAGAGAAATACCCAACACAATCATTGGCTTATCGCAATAATGATAATTACACTCCCACTTGTAGCCCCAGTCATGAATCCTATTACAAATCCTGTGTGTGTTTTTTAAACCGAGTCTCTGCTTTAGCTCGTCTGTTCTGTTATATTTTGTGCCTCGGCTAAAGCCTTAAAAATGAAACCAGTTGAATTCCTCAAATATCCTCTCTTGGATTATTTCTTTGCTGTTTTATGAGATTCATTCAACTGAAAAAACACAAGAATACATTTCCATAAATTAATCAGAATTAAGCAGAAGATGGTATTTCAATTCCCTACCCATGTCCTTGATGGGCAGACGATAATTGTAATAACTGATATTGAATCATGGTCATAAAAATAGCCGTAACTGACTGACAAGGTTTAGACAGCACTTCACCAGCGTAGCCTCCTCTCAGAAATATTGTAATAAGTAATTAAATACGGAGGCTTTCGTGACCAGAAATTTGTCCAAATCTAAATCATGAGGATAAAACGGTTGTTCTAGACCAGGGTTTCCAAAAATTATCAACTCAACGAATAAAAGAGGAAATTTGTTGTCGCATTAGGACCTAAACCTAACATCAACATTTTAACACTGTTCCATGTTCAGTTCAATGCTGAATAAATCCACATTGAACAGAATATCAGAATATGAGTCATAACCGCTGAAATAACAGAATAACAGCAGTCACTTCTGATATTGGCAGGGAGAGTTAACAGTGAGAGACATACTAGTCACAAGAGACACACAAAGCAATTCAATCATACAAAACAAGCACACAACTAATTTACTTTTCCAATGTCTTTTGAAAGTCTCTTGAAATGAAGTCATCTACCCAGTTTGTACAGTACCTTTAAATACACTCCATCCTCTGTTCTGAATTTCAGCTGGCTTTGGTGACGGCAATTTTTATTGTCTCTTCCTCATATTTTTGTTTCAACATCATGCGATCTTACTTGCAGCCTGAGAGCAATCATGTTTTTGGGTTCGGGTTCATGAGAAGGGAAAATAGCACAGCATCTGAGCTGAACACACCCATGTGGCAAAAAAAAAAAAAAAAAAAAAAAAAAAAAAAGAATGCTCTTCTATTTAATTTAGGAAGATTAATTCACATATCAGGACATTGTTATGCATTTTACTCAGCTAATTGGCGCCCCAGTAAAAATGAGTCCACGACCCAGTTTGGATGACCCCGAGTTTGGGAAAGGCAGCGCTAGATAAATACAGAAAAAGCGGAAGCAAGACACTGAATTATTAGAGAAGGCAGACATTTAAAAAAGGACTAAATCTGGCACAGCTGCAGGCCACCGAAAGAAGGCTGTGGCAGCATGAAGAAGCTACAGGGTTTCTCAGCTGAGAGATGGTAGACACTGTGCATTCAACAACTGTTGCCTGGGTGATTCACTAGTTGCAGTTTTATGGCAGACTGGAAAAGAGAAAGTTGCCAGTGTTTAAAAAAAAAAAAAAAAAACTGACATGACATCTCAGCTTGTGTTTGCCAAGAGGCATGTGGGAGAATCTCAGACAAAGTATGTTCTACAAAGTGATGAGACCAACATTAAGCTTTTTGGCTTAACGTTACGTTTGGTGTAAGCCAAAACATGATACATCCCTACAAACTCATCACCACCACTGTAACGCCAAGTAGTTCTGGTCTACGCTGGGAGGAAAAGAAAATAAAAGCAGAAAACCTGCAGTGACATCTAGAATTATTTATTTTGCAAGCAGAAATCCAACTGCTCACAGGTTGTAGCTCCTTAAATGCGAGCATTCGAGGGGTGGATTGCCGGTTGAAATACATAACCTTTTCTAGGGCTAGGTGATATTGAAAAAAATCATATCATGATAATTTTTTTCATATGCAACGTTATTGATATCTATCATGACACAAATCTGATCACTATTTTTGTCAAGCTTTTTTTCCCCCATTACTCATACGTTAGTTGTGAAGACATCAGAAGGTTATTTTTGATTTAAAAATTATTTTCTGTCAGAGGTTGAATATGACAGATGTGCCGAAGAACATTATACAACTGTTTCAGATCAATAGAACAGGTACATATACTTAAAACTAAACTAAATGTCTGACCAGCATGTAAAAGCTTTCAAGTTTTAAAAGAGAACACAAATAAAACAGACCATCTTCACCAAACAATACTGGGGGTTTATACATGGGGGTGCATTCCTTAAAAGCTGTAACTGGCGTAAAACCAAAAGTGAAACTTAAGGAAAAGGTGAGTGTTTGCATTCTTCTCACAGGCTACATGTATTTGTTCGGTACACCTCTGTATTGTATTGAAGGCCTCGAACCAAAACGCTTTGCCCCCTACTTTTTGAGTAACCCGGTCGCACGAGTTCTCAATCACATTTTCTCCTGAGGGAACACCCATTACCTCCCACTTCAGCCCAAACAGTGTGTGTGCTGCGGCTGCTTTTATGCCTGTGCTGTGCGTGTCAGTCTAACTTGACGTGGCTCTAGCGTGATTGGTTCGGTGCGGTGCTACTTAATTATGATTGGCTGTTCTTATGTTTGTCAAAACGTGATCGAATGAATTCTATCAAAACTGTATCGAGCATGTCTCATATTTCTATCAAGGAGAAGTTATTTCGCGATATATATCATTAGCCTATTGTTTTATCACCCAGCCCTAACATTTCCATATACTTTTTTTTAAACAACTGACAATTAATTATGGAAAAAACAGCCTTAAAACTTCTTTACCTAATCATAATTGTATGAGATGTTTTTAAAAACCATTATAACATATAAGGGAAGGTTATTCCCTTATTATTTTTTCCTGGCAGTGTACCTGTCTGGTCTACTTTATGTGCTCCCTTCTTGTTCCTTAACATAAACACCTCTGCCATTGTTCACCCTGATCTGTTATGTAGTTTTACATTGTCCTTGCTTTGAGAATCTATGGATTTCAGCTGCTCACTCGGCCGCTCTACCTAACACGGGCCAAACTGCCTTCCCTTCCTGCACTCTGGTCCTGGACCAGAGGGTGAGGCATGTGTGGGTGTCACAGAGCTGACAGGTCTATCTGGGTTCTGTCTACTGTGCTGCTCTTCCCATTTCCCCTCTTCACTGCCGTCTCTACAGCTGCTGTGTATTGTACCGTGACACCATAAGTACACACACACACACACACACACACACACACACACACACGGGTATCATGTTTACAGAGGGGGGAAGCTGGAGCCTGTGCACAGGGTCAAGCCCTCACAGTGCATGCATGCATGGTGCCCAGGAACACACAACACTTTGAAATCTAAACAATATTTCATTTTTTTCCTTTAGTGATGGAAACAGGCCAAGAAAGTGGCAGAGTGAGGGAGACGGTGAGAAAGAAGGGTGAATGTGTATTTATGTGGGAAGAGAGCTATGCTTTTCCCTGTCAGTTCAAGGAAAACCTGTCAGAGTTATGGATTAAATGCCACTGTGCAGTCCCATATACACGAACACACACTCGCTGACAGTTTAATGATGTGTATATGTATGCGTGTGTGTGTGTGTGTGCTTGTGTGTGTATGTTGCAGGGTGTTGGGCTATGAGCTTAGGCACACCCGATGTGAAAAGCAGACCGTCACATATTGTGTTAGCCATGTGAAATCTTAAATCTGTCTCCTGCCGCCCATCCATAACGGACCAGCAGCTGCCAAACTCAATGTGGTTCAGGCACACGCCGTCACCATAAACCCTATGTAGCACATTTCTCATTTGTTGCGCCTCTCAACCATTTGCTCTCCTGAGCACACAAACAGCCGTCCCCACTCTTTTGCACACATACATCACACAATAACTTTAGCGCACACAGGGATACACACTCCTACAAACAGTCTGGTAGAGTGTTTTTCCTCCTGCTGATTGTAACAGGTGTGGTGACGGGAAGTGGGGGTAGGAAGCGGTAAGCTGATCCAGCCATGAAGACCCACTCCTTCACTCCTGCCAAAACATCCCCAGTCCCTCTGCTATCCTTCACCTCCTGAAGGGAAATTTCCAATCAGTCCTGCAGATCAATACACCCTAGCCTCAGGATATGAGGCTCTAAAGCTAACTAGAAGCACTTAAGCAGAGGAGAATCTGTATTGATTACAATGGGTTAATGAGACCTTATGTGCTGGCTACGCTTTTTTTGAGATTGGGAATGCGTGACTCAGTCAGCTAATTGATACAAATTGGTAACAAGCTTCTAACCTGGGCTGAGATTTGATAAAGTATTATACGGTGTATACTCACGATGACACTTCACAATGCATACAAAGGTGAAGTAAGGTTGAGTGAAGTAATGATAATCTCTTAAGATGCTCAATCAGATGAGAGCACAGTGCCACATTGAATCAGTGCAGACTGGAGTAGCCGACCAGAAAAAAAATGCAAAATGGTAAATCTTTTATCTGCACTGCAAGTGAAAATACTGAGGACTACGATAAGGTTCAGAATGCCATGACATCTTTGCTCCAATATCAATAATTCAGCACTGCCTTTTCTAACCCTTTAATTATACATCAGTGTTAGAATAACAATAGATGGGAGGCTCACTGTGTTCCGTCTTTACAAAGGCCGTGACAATGAAACCGGATGGAGAAACTTTAGCCCTTAGGTAGATGATGGAAGAAGAAGGAAGCAAAAAGGCCTTCAGGCTGCTTTCCCCTTCTGTCGACCTGTCATTTATGATGTGTCCGCCTCACCCACTGTGTGATCAGAGATCAAAGGGTTAACTGAAACTGTGGCCTATAGCCCTTTGCCTACATTATTCAACAGCTTGTTACAACAGCCTGCTCCCTGATCTCACACATAGGGAGTCAGGGCTGAAACTCCGGGGAGGGTACACCGGGGACAAATAGCCGGATTAAGAAAAGGGATGACAGAGGGAGCAGGGGGCTGGAGAGCAGAAAGATGGCAGAGAATGAGGGGTGGACCTGAGGGAGGTGAAAAAAGGCATGGAGGAAAAAAAAAAAACAAAAAAAAAAAAAACAGGGGGCTCAATGGGATGAAAAGAAGTATTGAGAAAAAGGAAGGATGAGAAAGTGGTGAGAGATGGGAGAGTACAGGTGGGTAAAATAGAAGAGTAGAGTCGTCTGTTCAAATGTGTCCGTTGCCTGGGGAGACTGATCAAAATCACTGAATACAGACATTTAACCTTTGACCACATACCTAATTTGTTAGCCAAGCTCCACTGTTTCTCTGGGAGATGCAAAGGTTTTAAACAAAGTCTAAAAATGTTTTCATTTTGGGCTTTTCAGAACACTGAGGCAGAAAATGCCACAGTCCATTTACTTACATCTCAAATAGTGAAATGTAATGGTGATGGAAGGCTTTTTGTGCTTTACTGACAAAATCCATCGCTTTCTTTCAATTTCAGTCTCAATAGAAACACAGCTGAACTTCAGCTCGTGAGTGTTGTCAAACAGGTAGCACAGCAGTGTCCATCGGCTTTGAGCACTTTGGAATCAGTACTCAGACACAAACCCTAAACAACAAAGCAAAACAACATCCATCAGATGAGTGCTGAACTGACAGTGACCATGTTTTGGGAGTGCCCTGTTTATAGTCCCAGACTCGCGTCTCTGCTCAGTGAGCGGGCTCCTTTGTTCATTAATTGATTGGCCTCCCCTGCTGGGCCTCAGTAACTAGGTTACACAGATCCATGAAAAGAAGAGGATTGGCCCCCCCGGTGAAAAGCAGAGGAAAGATAGAAGACTCCGGGGCTGGAATCCGAGTGTTAATATAACTAATGGAGTGAGGACGACAGTAACTTTATTGAAATCACCCTCATCTAATTAGAGCAAACAGCTGATGAGAGCAGGACGAGGGACGGGAAGGAAGGTTGGATTCCATTATGCGAGGCTGATGTCACCGGCGTATCAACTGTAAGGGCGAGGCTGCAGGAAGGTGATGTGAAGACAGACGGGGGAGAGACAGCACGCCGTTCATTATCCAGCTGTCACTAACAGATCTCTCTCAGTCACACCGACAGGTACATCACTTTTCTCAGTGCCACCTCTACTTCGCGCTATAAGCGGATGAGAGTTTTCACTAATACAGTGGAAGCAGTTCAAGTATGAGCGTATCAGGACATCGCTGCTGTTGTGGATATCTGTGTACTGGGCCTGTGGTGTCAAGTCCTCCTGATGAGAGGAAAGGCATCACTATTCTTCAGCTCAAGAACTTTTAAAATGCTCAAAAACACCATTTAAACCACCACACAAAATGACAATATCCATCATTTTCTGAATGTGACAACTGAACAAACTCATCTCTCACCTCCAAGTGAAAGTATGTCTGTCAGTCAGTCCATTGGACACGATTAAATTCAAAATTAATTTTCTAAGCTAGTCTACTCAGATCGATATTATGCTTGATAAGCGAGTACTTTTTGTGCTAATGCAGTTCATTGTGATGTCAAATGCAATATGAACAGATCATTTGACCTTATGTTTTTGTTCTACATACTTCACTCCCTGAGGACAAGAGAAAAAGCTCAACTAGTGGGAAAAACAATGTTCTGCGTTGCTGAAATACAAGTAGAGGGCAGTGTCAGGTAGTTTTAAAAGAAAAACTGTTCAATAGACAGTTGCACTAAATATACAGTTGCATTTTCTTTGACTTGAATGTAGGTTAAAAGGCATTTCAAAGGTTTGTGTTGAAGCTTTTCAAAAAAAGATGGCATGTAGATCTGTATTTTCCAAATCCAAGTAATAGGTCTTGTTCTCCTTGACTACTAATGGTAGACTTTGGGAGAAAACAAATCACAACTGATCCCTCATTCTTATATCAGATAAACAAATTTAATTCATTTATAGATTCCAAGTCTTTATTACATGTCATTTATTTGATAAACTGATGTCAGACTGTTTTATGTACAGTATGAATTTGATTACTGCCCCTTCAAGGCCAAACTGATGCCGTCTGAGAGCTCATCACTGGTGATTATATCTAGTGTCTGTGTGGACAAAAATCTATTTTGTTCAATAGTGTTTTTTTTTTAAATCATAAGGGCTGTGCAGAGTTTAAGCAGAGAGGAAAAAAAGAAATACTGGAAGCATGCCCTCGGCAGCTGTTGTGGGTTGACCTCAGACAAACTGTCATGTCAAACAAAACCATAACGACCAAAGTATTTCAAAAACTCTTACCCAAAGGGTGAAAGGCTATGTTTTGGAGAATAGGAATAAAAGAGCCAACACATCCTTGATTTATTTTGTTTTAATACATAGTTAAATTGAGCGACCTCTGTAAAATAACCAGAACGCTTCTTACTTCAGATTTAAAGTGTCATGAAAAGCTCCTCACAAACAGTAAATTTCTCTCTCAGCTTTTTAACTGCTCAAATATCGGAGATAGAGCAAGGTTGCGTCCTCTCAGTCTGGACAGGGCGCAACAGCTGAACCAACCCCGCATGTGCATCTGCATCTGCTCTGCTTACCACACAGGATAAAATTCTCCAATATGTAGTTTATCCCTCAAGTGACAGGACTCTGATCTGCCTGGTAACACACAGGGCAGAGAGGACTGAACACTGAAACAATCAGCCAGCCTGACCAGTAGGAGTGTGCTAACAGCAGTCAATATGTGGGGTGTGGATGTCATGGCCAAGAGGCTGAAACACAAAACAAAATCAAACAAGGCCCCAAGCACCTTTTGAAAAAAAAATCTGAGTATGACTCTGCAAAAGAAAAAAAAAAAAAATGCTGGCATGGTACTACTCAATCCAAGTGGGGCGTGACTGCTTGCAACATAATCTTAATGTATTATTTGATCTTCCCTCCCCTTCAGTGATACAGTCATAATGCATTACAAACTCCGCTGAGGCCTGAGCCCCTCAGTGGCATAACAGTTGACCACTCCTCACAAGAGATGACTTCCAGGTCACATGAGGACAGTGCAGTGAAGCTGAGGTTAATGTTACTGTCACCAGCAGCCAAAAGGAAAAAGCAGGAGAAGGAAAAAATGAGAAAGAAATCCTCAGCATTTACTTGTATTCTTTTAGACTGAAAATGACTTGCTCTAAATTGCAAGGAAAAGAGCAGCCCACCTTTCACTGACGGCCCCTCTAATGGCGTTGTCTTTAAAACCTTTATCACTAATTCATTACTTCTGATTTTGCAGCAGGAAGGGTTGAAGCTTTGTCTTCCACCTAATTGAGAACCAGAGGCTTCAGGCTGTAATCAGTCAAACCTTCTACAGCTTTCCTGGAGTCGAAAACAGTGCTATTGTGCAAGTGGGCTGTTCACTATATGTACAACTTCAAATTACTTTCATTTCAGACGCTCCAACATGGTGATTGACTGTAGGAAAAATGTCAGGCTTTAATGAACACTCAGGTTTTCTAAAGTTGGTGCTTGTCAAACTGAATTCTGTCAACAAGTGGCAAAACATTTAAAAGCTGAGCCATATATTCAGAGCTGATTTTGATGCAACTTTCATCCAGTCAATAGACAGATTTTCGTCAATGGTGCCCCTTCTTTGCACCTCACTCCCACCTCTCTCCTCTAACGTGGAAGCATACACAAGTCTAATTAGCTGTGTCGTATCCCTTGATGACTCTGCCATTTCCTCTCACTGGGAAGATTAACCACCACAACACTAATATCAGCCTCCACATCAACACAATTAGGCGAAGAGCGAAATGTGAGGCATGTCGTCACTGCTCCCAGGCTTCATTAGGGCACACAAAAGACAACTTGCCGACAGACGGGCCGTTGTTTCTGCAGGTTGGACCGGCTCTGAGCAGGTGTACTTAGCAACCCAGACTGTCGCTATGGGATGTGGTTAGACGCTGTCCTAGATAATACAATATGGCTGGGTTTATTGTTGGAAAAGAGCTCACCTCAAGTTAAAGACCACCTCCCTTAGACTTCACTTGAATATGTGTTGAATAGAGTCAAACTGTATGTGCTGAGCTGTTAAGGTGCTTTTTGGGTTTTAAATAGGCTACGCATTAGGGTTTCTTTGGACTCATAACTCATAAGCATCATGTATTAAATATCAAAATGAAGATTTGAGTTGACTGTCAGGGCTGGAGCATGCCTCACTCAGCCTGAAACTTTTGCCAATCCACCAAAGTTTTAAGGTGAGTACAGACAAAAAAAAAAAGAAAAAAAGAAAAGAAACAAAAAAAATATCACAGAATGCCAAGTCAGTCTGTCAATGTCATCCAATTCCTTTCTGGTTGTCTCATAGGGAAGAAATTTAAGAAAGTCAGAAAAGACAAGCTTTCATGCAGCTTGACATTAAAGTCGACTGAAGACAATCCATTGTTTTAAATTCTTTCCAGATGCTCTGTACTTTAAACTATTGCATTTTTCTGGCTATGACTTGTCATTCTTTCAGTCAATTTTGGAGCTTCCTATAAGTTCCCATCAGCCAAGTCACCACCCAATGGATCCTTGTTGAGCAAGTGAACTCCTGGGACCTTTGAGTGTGACTGTCTTCTGCTCTGTTACGAGAAATATTTAAACCACTACTGGAAATTATTTTAGGTGGAGAGCACAACAATCCTCACAAACACACTGAGGGAAAAAAAACAAAAAAAAAAAAAACAACCCACAATTCCCCATGGTCTACACGCTGTTTATTAAACAGCTTACTCATGCCAAGAATAAATTTCTAGAAGGAACACCGAGTATTTCTCATTTTCTGGGATTTTTGTTTTGGCTTGTTAATTGTCAATATTACATAAGGCTTAAGAAGAAAAACATGAAAAAAAGACAAATAGGCACAATAGCCTGCATATTGTAAGGCATATGGTTGATGTAGTAAATTATGCTGCATCATCAGTTGTAATAAGGATGTCATTAGTTAAAAGAAATATTCAGGTAGTTAAATATAAACCTATTACTACATTAAAAACACAAATGACATTGCTGAATTATGAATGGCAATGTGAATACTAACTATTCACAATTAATTCTGACTCAGTTTTGATATTAAGCTTGCTTTTTGCCACAAGTCAATACAAAACTGCACTTTGCAGCTAGTTAACCTAGCTTAGCATACATTCTAAAAAAAGGAGTAGCCATTTTTTGTAGGCTAGCGCTTCCACTATGTGGTGCCGGCTCTGCTTGACTCGACTACCTGGTACTATTCCTGGAGACCATTTCCATTACAGAACACTACCAACTTTAGAGAACCTGGTCGCCATAGCGACACTGCGCGTAACTTCCATGATGTCTGCTCAGAGAGTTGCTGATAAACTCACTCATTGCGTGTTGCCTTGTCAAGCTCATGTGGAATCTTTTCATCGGCCACCAAGGACAGAAATGTCTGAACCTCCTCGACCAACTACTGTGTCATTTTGTGGGCCGTCATCATGGATTATCCTACCAGTATATTTCCTGTCAACTTCAAAATCCGTTTTTTTTTTTTTTTTTAATGGCGGGTCACACATTGATGACGCAATGACACAGACATGACTCTCTGACCAGTCAGTGGTCTGCAGCATTTACACATCACATTTTAGTATCTCCGAGTCAAGTCAAGGCGGTACCACATAGTAGAAATTCGGCACAACTCTACAGGGCCTTTGACCAAAGCACCAGAAAGTGATGAGATGGAATGAAACCCACTAGCAAACAACTTTTAGAGTCAAAGAAAATGATGAAGTGATGAAAATGAGAAGCACTGTTTTCTTCACTGGACAAAGCGCTAAATGAAAAGAATGGAGTTTGATGCTGAAATCACAGTGTTTCTTCTACACAGTTGAGATTGATTATGAGGTCTATGAAGGTATAAAGTTATTATGTGATGTTATTATCTTTGCCAAGTTCACCATTTGTTGATTCACAGTTTGAAGTAAACTGTGACAGTTCTGACCTTGTTTGGATGATTCCAAACAGATCTTTGCTTCAACTATCAACAACACAAACCGTACAGGAAAAAAGGTGATTTGTGGTTTTACTGTTTTCAGTCTAATAACAAACAGAGCTATAATGTCAACTATCAGTTGATGCAGCATATGAAGATTATAAGACAGTGTTATTTTGACTGACTGAAAATAACCAGCAATGAGCTTTTGTTTGAAGGAGAAAACATGATGATACCATAATTCACATGTGTGTAAACAATGAGCTTTATACTATTCAGTAAGTGATACAGTCTGTGGATACACAGTGTTGATTCATTGGCGGTTTTGCTAAACGTAAATGCATTGTGGTAAGTAACTTTCTCCAGCTGTTGAAAGTTTGCAATAAACTTTGAATACTACATATAACCCCTTCAACTGCATAATCCACTGGTAGGCAAACAACAGGTTACAGATTCTTAAGGGATTCTGTGTAGGACTACTTCCTGTCTATGCAAGTCCAATAGGTTGTATGTAGCCATGAAGCCAGCCAAGACATAAAGCTACATAAAAACACAACCTTCTTTGGCAAACAAATGGATGCAACATGTGAATTAGTGAGCGTAAGAGATGGATTTTCTTGCCTTTTGATAGAGCAAGAACAGCTGTTCTCCAAAGATTACAGTCTTTGTGCTGAACTAAGCTACCCAGCTGCTGGTGGAAGCTTGAAATGTTCAAACAAACTTTAAAAGTATTATTGATCCCTCTTGTGTTCATGACAAGTGTAGATGCATAAAGTAGTCATATTTGTAAGGGATTACTTGTGGGTGCACTGTGACTACATCTGAAAGCGAAGAAACTAAAGAGTTAAATAAAACAATGCATTGATCTAAAACTGAATATCTATATAGGTTATGTTGTATATTGTTTCCCAGTGAAATGATAAAACCAGATACCACCGAGACGGCATAAAGGCTAGAATGAGCCATGGTGTCAACATGTCTGGATAAGCCTTCAAAAGCTGATGTTGTAGGATTGTTGGTAGGTGATGTTTTCATTGTGGACTTCAGACCACCTAAAGGTTTCGAGGCAGGAGAAACACTTTTTTTATCTCATGAAAAATAGACACAGACAGGATGACAGAGAACCGATATTCTTATGATCAGATATGCTGTCAACTGACATTAGAGCACACAGCAGATATTTGCAGCTTTCTGGAAACATCTGTATACTCATAGAGGACTGTCAGACAGACAGGGTAAACAACATGCTTACTACTATCTAACACCCCCATGCTAACCATGCACGTCAATCACATGAATCAAGCTTGTGGTTGCAATTCATATGTGGATGAAAGGCTCTGAAATGGATGCTTTAACAGCCTGGAAAGCAGCTACACAACATGAACAAAAAAGGCAGAGAAAAAAAAGAGAGAATAACAAAAAACACAAAAAATGTTCAGTTAATTGAGATGTTTTGCTCAAACAACTACAGTAGATAATTTAGCGATAACTTGAGCAGCAAGTTCAAAAATATATAACAAAAGAGGGAAAAAAAACATGAGAAATCTGCCACAGAACAGAGGCATAAAGAGTAGAGGAGAAAACAGGCAAAAGGGGAAAACAAGAGAGCTAGAACAGAGTAAATCTAACAAAAGACAACAGAACATAGTCGGAACACAGCGGAGCCGAGCACAACACACCAGAACAGGCTGTAATTGTGTTGTGCGGGACTGACCCCAGCGCATCCCAGCAGGCATTGCATGATGAATGGGCCTGGCGATGACTACATCCCACTTCCCTCCTCCTCCTCTTCACATGCTCTTTTCTCTCCCTCTCTTCTCTGTCGCCACTATTAGCCCTCCTTCTGTCCCTCCCTTTGCTCCCCTCCTTTCCCCAAAACCACACTCTATTCAGCTGCTGCCATCCCACAAGATTAATTTGCATTCAGTGCACTTAGTCCTCGTATTGTGCTCTGACACAATGACATATTACAGTGCACAGCACACCTATTAAACATATAGTCAAGCTTGAGGGACGATACTGCTTTTTGCAAGATGGTTATGATAGAGTACAAATGTGTATAGCAAGAGGCATGAGGGTACAGCTTGATCAGTTTCAACACACAGCAGCTCTGACACACAAGTCACAGTGGAATCATTACAGGAACAGTTAGATAACCTCAATTAATGATTCACTAGACCCTAACTAATAAACTGGGTCAGATTGTGTTAGCAGTGGTAGCAAGAGCAAGGAGACCTTCAGGTTAGGATGTCTGAGAGGAAATAGCGGCAGAAGCATGACGGGGGGCGGGGGGGGGGGGGGAATTAAAAGTTAAAAAAAAAAAAGTGAGTGAGGTGTTGGTGTTACTTCACTACAGACCCTGAGGAAAGAGACAGTAATGCATGGGAAATGGGCTTTTTCCTCCAGCTTTCTGCTCCTGTTTTCCTTCTACAGTTCCATCGTTCCTACGTCCAAGGGGAGCAAAAGAGGGAGACCAAATTTAATTTGCTACACTGTCTCTAGCCATCACCCTTGTGCCTGGGGGCAAAAGAAATGGATTCTGGAATTTAAAAAGATGAGCGAAATAAAGAAATAAAACAGGGCACTGAGGAGAAGCCGTACGAGACAATAGCACAGAGGGTGGCTGGGAGAAATGAGAGCAGAGTAAAAGGAGGGGGGAGCAGGAAGCTTGGAGATTGTTATGTGGGCCAGATATTAACTGTATAGTTATCATAAGCCAGCTCTGAGGCCTAGCCATCTGTGGAGGCCACAGGGTTACTCAAACAATCAGATGAGGTGGGTGATGGTGGCTCCTGCTGATGGTACGACGGCAAAACACGGAGGTGGCTGAGGGGTTAACAACCCATTACCTCACCCTGCTGCGCCCCCCTGGGAGACACAGTATGGTCTGTGGTGATGTGTTCACTTTCCTCGGAGCCCAAGCACACCTTTGGGCTGTTACTCAACAAAGGGGAGTTCTGCTGAGTGACATCACCGCAGAGACAGGGTCTGTGTGTAGCAGCCAAATGGGAGACGAGGGCGTGGAGGATGGAGACTCGGGACTACGTGGGAGTCACATTACTCCCCTCCAGCTTTTCTCTACCTGTCACATAAGCACTTTGAGGACTCAACAGTAAAGCCAGAGCCTTGACAACTTCAAACGCCTGCTTTGCTGGGGGAGATCAGAGGAGCCGGAGGGATAAAGAAGAATAAAGAAAGGACGAGGAATCTAAAAGAAGCAGGCTTGCTCGATGTGTAGCCTCAACATTGTATTGTGGGATGTCTTGAATTTCATTAAAAAGATTCTTGCCTCAAGTTCATCCACTGCTCAGTCTTCACAGTGGAAAATGAAAAAAAAAATGTTGGGCCTCCACCCCGGCCCATTGAGAGCCAATGATCTCTGGTCAAGCTGCAGCAGAGAGTTGGGGGCCATTACGAAGAGAAAACAAACACAGACCTCTGGCCAGGCACACACAGTCCAGCCCAGACACCTGTGTCCCATTCACCAAACATATCCGGCCACTTAACACTTCACAGAGGGGGTAGGGTGTTTGTGTTTGCAGGCTTGCACACCCCACTATGGTTACTTTAGTGTAGCCTCTTTACCCAAACAGTCTCCAAGCCTGTCTGGAGGGACCAAAAGCTAGTAGCTGTAGAGCATCCCACTGAGAGCAGCCAGCCGTTACACCACCTGACCGTCACAAGTGACCCTGTTCGAGGCTGAGCGAGCTGAATAAAACTGAAAAACCTCGAAAAAACAAAGCTCATTCATCCTGCTGTCATTTGCAGTCTCTGTCCATGCTCCTGTCTAGGTGCCCCAGCTGTGTCTGTACTGGCCTCCGGGTTGCCAACACCTGTCCAGTGCAGACATGGACTGGAACACACACACACACAAACCCCAAAGAAACACACATTTCTACCACCCAGGATGGATGAGAGACAGCAGGCTGGGCAGACACAGCACCGCCTCGGATCAGTGGAGGGGTACACTTGGAGCTGCCAGCAGCTAAACCTTGGGTCGGCACCATTACAATACTTTCCACCTCAACAATTCAAAATGGAGAGGAGGTATGCCATCAGCTGTGGTCAGTTTGTTACGGTGCATTCTCAATGCCTCAATACAATTTAATGAATTAAAATGGAGATGACCCATAACCCTGGCAATGCACTCATAGTTTCCACCCAAAGATTAAACTAGATCGTGCGGCTGAGCTGTTTAGATGCAGTGGAGACCAATCGCATGCCACAGTGCTTTGTTTGCAGTGAAGCCAAATGCACTCACAGATGGGAACCAACTGGACACCAGATGACTTGCTGTGGTGTTGTGTCGTGGTCTGCTTTGGGGCGAGGGCGAAGAGAAGAGAGCAGGGGCACTGGGCACCAGATGCCTCGCTAAAGTTAACCCAGCCCTTCTGTCTTTGCAGGATATCATGATGCTCTGCTCTTCAGGCAGCACATACAGAACATGTCACAGACCCCAGCGTTTTTATGTTGTGCTGTTGTCCTGGCTGATAACATTCTCCATCATCAAAATGAGGGAAAACTGAGACCTCTGTGAGATCTTGTGTAGGTGTTCACTCTTCAGTTTCCTCACAATATCACTGCCTATCACGACAGCACTGTAAACACCAACTCTAGTTGGTAAACACGGAACACGCTCTCCCTGACAGTATCAGGTCACAGCTGTGATCTTGTTTGGGCTTTAGGAAAAGGAATGAGTTCAAATAATGATACATATTACACTATTTCTGAGTCCTGGATACGAGCTGTATGTTGTGATCAACACAGTAGTATAATATATGAAACCGCAACGTGAGTGGAATAAAATATTTCTCATTTCCCATTTCTACACACCCAGTTTCTTGTTATCACTACGCAGATATAACACATATTCACTCTAATACAGCAGAAATCCTGCTATTTGTGTATCCAAAAGTTTACAATGTTCTACTTGTGTTCAAGACATGCTTATTTTAAGTTGTTTTTAAGATTGTGGTGTTGCATTTGTTTCAAATGACAACAGAGAATATATATATATATATGAAAAATATCTTGGCATAACACAGTAGATTTCACCAGGAGAACAACCTACAGCCACAAAAATTCCATACAATTAAAAAAAACCTCTTCAGAACAGTTTAAACAAGACCAAACACTTTAACGTCTACGGTCCATGTACGTTGCGGTTATTCAATTTCTGTTTTAATATTATTAAATTAAAAATGACTGGTATTTTGTTTTAAAATTGGTAAACGAAAAACGGTTTGCATCCTGTTACTCATAATAAAATCAACAAAACGGAAAACTGGAATTGAGAAAATTGTTTCTTTCTATTCCCATTTTGCCATAGGTAGGAATTTTTTAATGACCCGGAAAAAGTTGTTTTCCCGAGTTTTCCCACAAAACTAAGGAAGGCGTTTGTAGTTCAGATTTGTTAGGTGCAAGAAGATGTCTTAAGATCAATATTTAGATTTTATTAAGCCTCTGGAGTTTGAGTGTATTTTGGCTGTTTCTGAATACTTTGTGTCTCCAATGTGAACTCCACACTCAAATAGCACGTAATTTTTCAGATGCACAAAACAAAAACCAACTACACTACACACTCATACTGCACTACTCACTAATTACACACTCATAAGAAGCTGTAACATGGATACAGCAAGATCTAGACAATAAAAATGTTTGGGCACATGTAAAATTGTTGAAAGTTTGTTTCTGTAATTTTTGTAAAGTTTCGTTATGCAGATTTACATTTTTTTTTAATAACAAATATGCTAAAAAAAAAAAAAAAATGAAGTCCATTTTTCCTGTTTCTAGATTCACTTCTGTTCATTCATCTGTATTCAACCTGCTGCAGTTCTGTGCCCCTGAGTCCATAAAACACATCCAGTCATCATTCTACCAGTTCACATGTGATGATACAGTATAGAGGAAGAAGATGGAGCTGATAAGTGAAGTTATAAGTCTTAAACAAATGAGAAAGTAATGAAGTTTGGTGCTAGCAAATGTTAGCATCTTAGCTAATTAGCGCTTACTGCATCGACTTCATAGGATTATCATGGGTTTACTTGATATAGAATAAGGCTTTTATGAGGTGTTTCAACAACTTCATACTTTGTTTCAGTGCTTTATTTGTTCTGTCCAGTTCAGCGGAAGGTAAATGAAGTAATAATTTACATCCGTGCACAGCAGTCTTCATGAACTGAAGACGAAACATGATTGAAAAACAGACCGCAGCTGTTAACAACTACAGAACTAACACAGTTCGCCTCAACAGAGTTCAAACCCTATTTCCTCCACTCCGGCACATCAGAAAAGCAGTTTGAGATGGTACAAAAAGAAAGTGAGGATTTGTTTAGATGCGGAACCAGGAAAACAGGTGACTGTTACGTCATCTTTTACGTTCCCACTGGTGAAAAAGTGCATCACATGGACCAATCACAGAAGTGCATGCTGCACAACACGTAACTTGGTTACTGAGCAGCCAGAAAAGTTGTGGAAGTAAATGCGACCGTAATAGGATTAGAACTTCAAGATTTCAGAGATTTGTGCATATTTAGTGGGGTTTTTTTTGGAGTGTATAATTAGTGAGTACTGCAGTGTGAGTGCGTAGTGTAGTTGGTTTTTGTTTTGTGCATCTAAAAAAAATGACACGCTATTTGAGCATGGAGCACGCACTGGAGATGCAAAGTATTGAGAAACAGCCACAATACACTCCGACTCCACAGGCTTAATAAAATCTTAATATTGATCTAAAGATATCTTGCATCTAACAAATAAGAATTACAAAACGTTTTCTTTGGTTTCGTGGGTCTCGTGGGAAAACGACATTTTCAGGGTCATTAAAAAAGACCTACCTATGGCAAAATGGGAATAGGAAAACAAAATTTTTTTCTAATCCAATTTCACGTTCTTTTTTTTAAATTAGATTTTATTTTAGTTTCTTATGAATAACAGGATAAAGGCCGTTTTACGTTTACCAATTTTAAGACGAAAAACAAGTCATTTTCCATTTATTAATATCAAAACGGAAGTCAAAAGGCCGCAACGTACATGGACCATCTGCGAAGGTTGGACTGATTGCCAGCCTGTAATACCAGACTGCATTACTTTTGGTAATATGTACCTAATAAACTATAAACTGAGTACATATTTTTATAACTGTTGACAGGAAAATGACTTGAGAAAAACATATTATAACCCTGAACTCATTTGTTCATTCAATCATGACAGAACATACCAACCTGATTACTTTACTCACATACTAGTCATATAAAGGTTAAGAGGGTAACTCACTTTATTATACCCATAGGGGTTTCAGTCTCTGTGTTTTACCCATTATAATACACACACAGTACCTAGCATTAGCATTAGTGCATAGCACACATTAGGAGCAGTGAGCTGCAATTAAAAGGTGCTGGTGGACAAACTCTAGATTTTCAGCAGTAGCATTGTCAAGAATTAACCTATATCTACAGGGTTTTTTATGGCAGGGTAAACAGGAGGACCTGGAGGAAACCCTCATGTTGCAAAGAGAACAGGTAAACTCAACACAGAAAGATTCCAGTCAGACTGAGAATCAAACCCAGGGTTTGACCTTCTAGCTGTGAGTTGCTAAGCTAAGTGCTAACCAGCAATTAAAGACTAAATGTGATCTCTGGGAGACAGGGTTGCCCATCGATTTTTATCATTTCTTAGGCCATTTCACATATGTTTCAAATTGTAATGAAGTTGTCATTCTTCACTTTAATTTCCCAGCCTTTCTATCTAGTGCAAAAAAAAAGGAATTCCTCCTCTTAACCCTTTTGTTTATGCGTTTTAAAAACAATATGGTACACAACTAATGCATGTGTGGCTGTGGGTGTACATATGTTTATTCAGCAGTAGGTGAGAGTGTGTGGGGTTCTGTGGGGCAGTCAGATCCAGGCGAGGCCACCAGACAACTGGGTAAACACACAGCCCTGCCTTCCCCTCCACCTGTCTGCCTCCACACTCACATTAGTGAGCTTTTAGCAACAAGCAATATGATGATGTTAAGGCTAACGTCCAGCAACTCAAATATTTCATAACATTTACATAGCCTGACAGGAAGATTTACGCATACTACATACACTGGTATAACAGTGTTTACCTAAGATTTCCTGTTCTCTCCTAGTAGTACAAAACTCTGACCTCAATACATAAATGTTCAAAGTTCCTTAAGATCAATTGAATATGCTTCAACGCAATAGCGAGGCAACACCCACTCACCTCTATCTCTTGGGGAAAAAAATCCTCTCTGAATGGCTAAATGGACAAAGGAGGAAAAAAAAATCTAATCATATCTGAAGACTGATAGCACTTACAATGAGGACGGGGTTAGAATATCCTGCAGTGAAGTGGTGTGTTCCCATTACTGCATCTCTCCACCTCTGAAAATGGCTTCATTAACAGGCCAGTGCAGAGAGCTCCCTTGCCGAGTGTATGAACGCGCTGTACCCCGAGGGTCTGCCGGAATGGCTGAGGTGAAGTCCATTAACACCAGAGATCTTGTTTTTTGACCACTAAATAAAACAGGGCATTTTTTATATGTCTGCAGTATAAATAGCTTTTAGCTTAGGAGAGCTGGGAACACAAATTTCAGAAGGCTGAAATCTCCACTTTCAGCAGATTAAATCTAAAGATCATCTTGCTTATATATTCTACGTTATCATATGTTTGGTTTTTAAAAACAAGAAAAGAAATCAGGAGGAACGTAGTTGAGAAACCTAGAAAACAAGTCCATGCCATAACTTGTCCAGAGAGTAGCTAAGCAGGCTCTAATGACTTCTGGGTTATTTGTCAGAAGTCATTTAAGTGCCAATCATTATCCAGTTTAACTGCCACTACAGGCCTAATCAGAGTACAACGGCGTATAATGTACCAAAGAAAATTGAGTGTTTTCCTACTGCGTCCATAACTAAGACTTGTTCTGGATCACAGTGCTATCTAAATGCCTCAAACTAATATAAATGTCTCTATCCAAGTAGTGGGGACGAGGTGGGGCTTGCTAAGCCTTTTAAAACTCAGACTGCCTTCTGTTGGGGATAATCCATATCTCACTAATCCTGTACTGCTCACATGGCATACTTCCTGATCCCTCAGGCAACCAGAGCTGGCTACCTTTGAGCCTATGACATAGCTCTTACTTTCCCAGCACTTATACTCCAATCATGTGTCATCTGATGAAATGCTACACCCCAGTCACCATTATTCGGCTGGATACAGGAGCCTGTGGAATGTATCGGATTCCTGCCTCAGGGGGTACGCACCTTGGAAACATGGTCCTACCTCCATCGGCTAGCCTCTCCCGCCTTTCCTCTGCCTCTCTTTTCCATTCAGCAAAATTCCACTAGAGGCCTGCTTGATTTACTTCGCCTCATCGCCCAGCTGACATGTGCTCACATTTTTTGACGCACGTCTCACAACAGAGGAAGATGTGAGTGAAAGTTTAGTGTTACAGGACTGTTTTCCGTCTGTCTGCTGCCTCCCTTATGTCAAAGTCCAGGCCAAAGTATAAACGCTATAAGGAGCGCCGGTCTTTGTCCAAACTGTTGCTGATACTAGCTCACACTACCTTGCCACGCTTGAAAGTAAACATCAGTGCTCGACAAGAAATTCAAATTACAAAACTATTTGGGTCTCCACTGCAACAATAGAACAACCACTCTCAACCTATCTCCCCTCTCCAGAGAGCAACAGTTATGCCGTGCAGTGCTCAGGTCTGTAGTATTGAGTATCTCTGAGTCACTGGCCTGCGTAATTCAGTCTAGGGAATTATGACAGTGGAAAATCATTTCCCTGGGCCGGGGATAGGAGGCCATGGCTAATCGTTCAGTAATCTGATCTGCCTGCATACTGTAGCATTCAGCCGCGCCGCTAACCTAGCCAGCCAGTCACACATGTGGACACCCCCAGTGCCTGCCAACTATCTGATGGAGGCTAGTACTATTCAAAAACAACTCTCCAGGTTTTCCAGGGGATTACAGATGCTATCGGATCATTTGCTAATACTCAGTTGTGCTGTGCTGTTTGAAATGTATTTACCCTGCTCCTGCTCTCCAATACCACTCGGCATAGCACAGCCTAAGCCAAAAAATGCCACAGCTACATTCCAGGCAGAAAAAGACACTTCAATACAAACTACTTTTCTGGCTGCAATGATACAATCTGCCTCTTACATTCTGGCATATTAATCCAAAAGCTTGACTTAATGAGGAAACATCGGGGTTTGTCTGTCAAACAACAGGCTATTTTGGGTTCGGCTCAATTGTAGATTCCAGTATCTGGTGTTTCCAGTGGTGCTGTAGTATTATATGAATAAGAACCATAGGGAGCACTACTGTGGCACAAAGCAGTGTTTATGTGCAGCAAAAAGAGTTGGGGGACTTGAGTTTTTGGAAAGATGCCTGGCTTCAGTCCTACTCCAAAGAGAGGTCTGCCCCCCACATACTGAGTCGGACTACAAGGGGCACTGACATGGAAAAATACAAGAGCTGGCATGTTGTTGGGCACTGCAGTCCCCTAGAGCCTACAGTTACCTTGTGCAGCATTATGGTATGGTTACTGCAGTACAATTAAATCTCAAGTCGTCTTCATGGCGATATAAGCTGCAATAAAACAGTCACAGCAATGACTGACAACAAAAAATGGTCCAGTGCTCAGGCCTAAAATCTAAAATGATGAATCAACTGTGATCATGTTTCATTCTGATAAACTGCCAAACGCTGCTTGATGACATAATCTGTCATATACTGTCATGCCAAGAGTATTTTATCAACTGCTATGTGTAGGCATTGTAACCTAGTCGCAGTATTTCAGAGGCATATCTAAGTGAAAAGATGGTGATATATGATCAAATGGCTGCAGCAGCAGTGGCAGCCTACATCAACTGTAAGCGCTAGATCACAGCATGTTTGGCAGCCAGTGGGAGCAGTCAGATGGAGGGTTAGAACAACCAGACAAACAGTTGGCATGGTTAAATAAAATGCAACTTAAGATTCAGCTCTCCACAAATTTGACAAACAAATGACAGCAACCACACTTTTCTTTTTTTTTTTTTTTTTTTTTTTTAAAAATCCTAATCTGCAAATGGAATAAGCCCTACATGTTTTAACTAATGCAGCCTGGAACATGTGATAAACACCACATGGCTTGAAAAGGCAAAAAAATGTGAGGCACTGGTCAAATAAATCTCCTGATACATAACACCAGAAGGACAGCACTTTTCACTTACAAGAATGTCTTCAGCAGCTGAGGCGAAATGCAGGGAAAGTCCTTATAAATCTGCCAAATGCATTTTGAGTGTGAGTCATTCTCCTTTAGTAATCTCTTACTCACATAGGTGCACGCTTTCATGCGCGCACCCCAAGGCAGTGGATTTCAGGCAGGTCTGGACTGCCCCTTTTGCTACAGAGCCAGTCAGGTGTTTGTAGTATTTAATAAATGCAGCTATTTTGGTGGAGACATACATTTGCCCCATCGAACACCAAAACAGAGTAACAAAGCAGTCTCCTACAGCGGGGACCAGGATCACCTTAGATTAGAGGCTGCATCACTGGTGCACTGCCGGCTACAAATGCCACCTTGTCTGTGCAGATTCCTCACCTTAACAGTCTCAGTCTCATTACTCTACCTGTTCTGTAATTCACAGCAGTGAACATCTTTTTTTATGTTTTCCCCCTGAAGCAGAATTTATGATTAAATTAAAGCCTGTTTTATTAGCAGTAGTAAAACCATTACAGTTTCACCATAATATACTTTGAAGAAACTTTTGCAATCATCTGCAGGAGGATGATTCCTACAGGTAGTCACACAATAGTCTGATGGTTCATCTGCACAACACAGCCTCACCATCACTTGTGGTAATTAACCTGAGTTCACTGAAACCCTTTAGGTAATGTGGAACCGCTGTCACGGTGCTGTTTGTTGCCCATCTTTGTTATGTGCAATGCTATTAGATTAGGTGACACACTATCGTATCGACCTTTAATTAGAATTTGCACACCAAATCGTTCGGCCTTTTCAAGTCCTTCACCGCTGAACACAGTGGAATAACAATTGGAGGCAAATAGCGACATCATAACCAAACAGTTAACTTGATCCAATCACATTAAGGTGGTTTTATACGTTAAAGCTGCTGCAAAGTTACACAAACAAATAACTTTGTCGTCTGGTACCGGGCTGCTTCAGGGGATCGGGCTGGATAAAGGAATTCCGATATTAAATCACAGACAGCAGGAGCCGGACGCGGATCTACCCAGAGAACAAACTTCGACCTGACCCGCTTCAACAACCGCGTATCCGTCTCCGTCCGCTTCCACACGGACACACCGAAACCCGCACCGACACCCCACCGTAACACCGGGGCTTTACGATCCGAGCCGAAGGAGAGAATCAGGCCGAAAAACTGGCCTCATTCTCCGTCTGCGCCAGACAGCGTTCACTAGCCTGGCCTGGGAGAGACACCGAGCGGCGGGGCTCTCGGTTCTCGTAACCAAACATGTGCGAAAACACCGAGACCAGACTCGTGTCGATCCACTCACCTTGCCAGAGTCTAGACGGATCCGGGACCGCACAAGCCGACCGAGACCAATGCGGGTTTGAAACACGCCGGACGCATGTCGTCGTCGTCTTGCTTTGCTGTCGGCCGTGATGTGGAAGCGGCACAGCGGACTCGGCTGGGAGAAATCGGGAAATCTGAGAATGCCCCTCTCTTTCTGCAGCTCTGTGCACCGGCAGTGGCCCATAACTGTCGACAGGAGGCGCCAACATAGCACATTTAATTGTCTCTGATATGCGCATACATGCATAGGCCTAACTACACAAATCCTCAAAGAAATCAGAGAGCGATCCTGAGCTATTCATGCAGAGGCTTTACATATACATCTGTGCTCTTAGACTGACATTAGATGGCCTTGATGTACTGAGATGTACTCTTCCACTCTGAGGTAACTCTTCTGTGCAATGATGCTTGAAATGTGTCAAAAGTTTATTTTAGTGAATAATTTTCATGAAAGGATAAAGAGTTTGATGGTGGTCATAATGGTTTCATTGGTATATATCATCATTATCCATCAAGGTCACATATAGCTTTTAACCATCCATGAAAAAAACAAGTAGGAACAAAGTCACTGTGACCTTCTGATAAAAAAAAATAAATAAATACAGTAAATACCTATTTGATGATTAACTGGAAAACAAACTGTTACAACTCAGTTCTGGGTTGAACACACACAATCAACTGTATGTGCTGGCCTTCATTAAACATACAGGTCTATAATAGGTTCAGATGGAATTTCAAATAATAAAAGTGATGAATGACACAAACACAGGAAATATATATTAAGAAAAATGATCAAAACAAACATTCATTCAGTCAGATTTGAACTGTTCATAATTTGATCAAAAGCACAGATGTAGCACACCTACACATCCTCTGACCTTGTGACTCATGAGGTTGGTGATTTTGATTACAGAGTGGCTAAATCCAAGACAAAGCCGTCCTTCAAACAGCTTTGGCTGTCTCATCTACATCACATGATGGAGGAGACGGGGTCACACGACTCATTAAAACAAAGAAGGCGATGCCCAGAAGGTTTACTTTGGTGTCCCACTGAATAGTGGGCAAAGGAAAAATCTGTGAACCCTGTTAGACGTGGGAGGGAAAGAGTTCATTTTAAAACCTTACACAGTTATAGTGGTCATAGTGATTATAGGAGCAAAGGATCATTTAGCCTAAACAGGTCACCTGGTTAAATCCTACCAAGAAGTCAGAAATCCAATGTAGCATAAGAGAATGTGTATTTTACCTAAAACCAGCTTTAAAATGCAGCACATATTCCTTGTCTGATCTATTGAATGAAACTATGAAAGATTTGCCAACATTTTTCAACCTGTGTGTAATCCCTGCCCTCTGACTCTACACCCCAACCCTGATCTTAAATAAACATAAATGGCTTAATGTCAACCTGTAATCACAAACATCCTTTACTCCGCTAATTGGAGTTTCACACAGCAAAGACACCCTGACCTAATCTGGACAGGTGGGCAGCTAAACTGTACATGGACTGTACAATTGGCTTACACAAGTTCTTACACACCCACATAATTGTCTGCCCATGTGTTGATCTCTCACTGTCACACCATGTAGGCCACATCGCTTAAGAAGTTCCACATTTAACAGATGTAGTTGTAATAGACTTTCAGTATTATCACATGACAATTTAGTTAAAAACATACATTTTAAAATAAAGCTTAACCTATATCAAATTTTAAAAAGGATCTATTTAATTTGTCTACTATTGGATTGTGGACCTGTCACTGTATCATGCTTAAAAGGATGGCATATGTTTTCCTTCTAAAATAAATCTGCAGCTTTAAAGATTAATAAATATAGTCCACTTTAGTAAAACTCTATGCTTAGTTCTGAAATGTGGTAAATCATTATGGAAGTAGCACAACATATTATACAACTGGATCTAAATAGCATAGTAGCCTACTTACAGTTTTCACACAGACGCACACACTTTTCCCTCTTCTTTAGCCTACTTTAAAACCTCAAATGTCAGAGAAACTCACGCTACTCAGCATTTAGACCTACTTGTCCTATATTTATTTGTTTCATTTCTTAATTAGGTTATTGTGTATACCTGAAGGTTTCCTGAAATAGGGCGACACCTTAAGGTGAGACGTGGCAGCTTGGCGCGGTGCATTGTGGTCTGACACCTCTTGTGTCGTTGGTTGTTTGGCCCGTTTGGCTCACACTCTGCAAAATGGCGACGTCCCTGGGATCCAACACCTACAATAGACAGAACTGGGAAGACGCGGTATGTTTGATCGGCTCCGTAATTTAGAAGATTAAGATTTCGACTATAATTTAGTTATCACCAGTTACGTTCAAGGTGTTCATACTGTCGCGATATCCTCATAGAGTAGCATTAACCCGGGCCGTTTGATGGAGAGCGAGCTAGCATTCTGTTAGCATTTCAAGCTAGTAGCATTAGCAAAAGCGTGGCGGCTTCCTTCTTTAGCATGTTTGAGTTATGTTAGCTACATATAAATTAGACATTACGACTTAGTTCGGCCTCAGTAGTACTGGGACAGATAGAATGGGCAGTGATATGTAGAGGTCTCTAAACACTCATGTCCGCTAATTAAACTTGGTTTAACACAAAGTCAGTTGTTAGCGGAAGGCTGGTGCTTAGCCTTACGCGCTAACATTATGTAGACCAAGCAACGGTACGCCGTCGTTGTTCATATTACAACTTTGATAATCTTACGAGGTAAAATTATCTATCAACCCTTCAGACCCCGACTTTTGTGATTTGTTTTTATACCTTAAAGCTGTAGAAACCGATAGGCTGCAGTAATGATGTATAATACCTGCCTAGTAGCTAGGTAATTCAATCATGTCATTTTCTAAAAGACGTTTCACATTTCTGTAGGCAAATGTATTTATTGCCAAAGGGCTGCTATCATTATAACCATCTTATTGTACTATTAATACTGCAGCCACTGTAATGTCGATCTTAACGTTGAGACATTCTAACTCAGTCTCTTCATTTAACCATACACTTGCTGTATATTTGAACCTCATAGTAATCCTATTACTTTATAAGGCAAAAACAGCTTTCTCCTTCTGGACCATGACACAGCAGGGATTGTAGCCAATGTTGGTTTTATTAAGTAACCAGATTATAAACTCTGCAACCTAATGCCACGTTGTTGATGCGTTTGACACGAGCTGCCTATATTTAGGTGTTTGGCTTATACTGTAGGTGGATTTAAGGAAGGGCCACTTTTCAGCAGCTTGCACTTGGGCTGAAACAGCATCCTCCAACAGATGGTAAAGTGGGAGTGAGTCAGCCCCATGGCCCTCCCTGTTTTCACACGTTATTTTGCCAAGGAGCCCAAAGAGAAATGATGAATGTTGTCCAAGTTACAGTTTTAGGCCATTTACATCATTATTACTCTGTAAAAGGTATGGTGTACTCATTACTTAGTAGATATGTCTTGTGCTTTGCCTTTTAGGATTTTCCAATTCTTTGTCAGACATGTTTAGGAGAAAACCCTTACATCCGTATGGTGAGTAAACAAGATTGACCCATTGTAAATTTTATGTCTTTTCAAATAGTTGAACAGTTTCAGACTTTTATGCTTTGTTTTACAGACCAAGGAGAAGTATGGAAAAGAATGCAAGGTATGTTTGGCATATATGATTTAAAATTTGGTTGTACAGAACGTCACACATTAGTCACTTTTTTGATTTAAATTAAACATTAACATTTTCTTGTTCTTGCCTTTTAGATTTGTGCTCGACCCTTTACTGTGTTCCGATGGTGTCCTGGGACACGAATGCGTTTTAAAAAGACGGAAGTCTGTCAGACTTGTAGTAAAATGAAGAATGTTTGTCAGACTTGTCTGCTCGACTTGGAGTATGGTGAGTCTTCTTTTGATTGGGCCTTTTCTGACCATGGCTCAATAAAATTCTGAAGTTAACTATTTAACCGCATCTTGTGTTTGATAGGTTTGCCTATCCAGGTTCGAGACACTGGCCTCTCTGTTAAAGATGATGTCCCTAAGTCAGATGTGAATAAAGAGTATTACACACAGAACATGGAGAGAGAGGTACATTTACTTTCTAATACATGATGAATAAAGTGATCAGACATTTGGATCCTATTGCCATCTGCCTCACTTTGATCATAATGCTTTTGTAAAATGTCCCCCATAATGGATCACAACGAGACACTTTTTTTACTAAGATTTTGACTTAAGCGGAATTTAACTTTTCCATGAGTTTCACGCATCTTGTTTTGTCTGTTCACAGATCGCTAATTCAGATGGCACACGACCAGTAGGCCAACTAGGTAAAGCCACCAGCTCTAGTGACATGTTGCTGAAACTGGCCCGAACAACACCTTACTACAAGAGAAACAGACCACACATTTGTTCCTTTTGGGTGAAGGGAGAGTGTAAGAGAGGAGAGGAGTGTCCATACAGGTGAGTGATATTTCACACATGTACAGAGGAAAGTGTGGCAGTCTCTGTGGAAGATTTAGCTTGAATTAAACAATTCTAAATTATAATTCATTATGGTAATCAGCACAATGTTTATTTGTTGTCCATTATGTGAGTAAATTACATTTTTAGGTTATTCATTTTATTTCATACTGCTTTCACACACAGGCATGAAAAGCCCACAGATCCTGATGATCCTCTAGCTGACCAAAACATAAAGGACCGTTACTATGGTATCAATGACCCAGTAGCTGACAAGCTACTAAAGCGAGCCTCAACTATGCCCCGTCTTGACCCACCAGAGGACAAGACCATCACCACCCTCTACATAGGGGGTCTGGGAGACACTGTCACAGATGGAGATCTTAAGTAAGACCTTCTTAACACAAGTTCTAGTGGAAACTAATTTTAAAGTTGCATTTTATGAGTCTGAGGAGATAATTTTAAATCAAGAATGTAAGTACGTAAATGTTACTGTGAATTTGAAACATGACTTTCAGTACATTATGTCTGTCTGACATTAATCTATATTCTTACAGGAGTCACTTTTACCAGTTTGGTGAGATTCGCACCATTACTATAGTCCAGAGGCAGCAATGTGCTTTCATCCAGTTTGCCACACGACAGGCAGCTGAAATGGCTGCAGAGAAGTCCTTCAACAAGCTTATCATCAATGGACGGAGGCTTACTGTCAAGTGGGGAAGGTGCGTACTTGATCCTGACCTCAAAGTAAAGCATTAGGGTGTCCATTACTCTCTCAATTCCCCTAAATCTCTGTCCCATAACACTAACTGCACCTTTTTTCATTGTGGTGGTGAAAATTAGTTAATTTTGGCTCATTGGACATTTGGTATCATTTCTGATTATCCATAAAGATAGATGAATGGAAAAGACCTGAAAAGCCATATTAATGATTTACTTGGTGGACATACTTATGAATATAATGTTGAGGATTTGATAACGGTAATAACTGCTAGATTATTGTTGATTAAAATCTATATCATAATACTGGAAGGTCTCAGAGCTCTGTGTGTGTGTAACTGCGGTTCTCAAGAATTGAGACATTTTTAACTGGTCAAGTTTGGTACCTACAGTTGAGGAATAGTCCCATCTTGATATTAAATATCTTTTTTCTTTAAAATTCACTTTTTTTGAGTCAGGAGGGACTGACTTAATTCACATTGCATCATGTCTCTGGCAGCGCATTTCAGGCAGTTTTTCAAAGTAGAGTTACCGTTGCACATGTGCAAATGGGCAGTTGATCCAGTAGTGACAGGCAGCAGAACCAACCGATAAAGATGGAAGACGCTCAACAGCACATTGGCCCTCTGCATGGAAATATGAGTACAAAAAAAACCTAGATGGAACAGTTGACCAACATATAGTATTATGCACTCTCTGCAGGAAGGAGTCTTCTATTCACCTCTATTTAGTGTATTTGCTCTGCTATTAGTGGCTTGTACACATAAAAAGTTTAGTTTTTTCTTCTGCTCAAAACAAATGAATGACTGAAGCACTTCCAGCTTAAAATACTACATTAACACGAAGCATATGTTAGTTGGGGATTCTGCTGTCAGTGTGTTTATCTGCGCAGTTCAGACACATTAAGACGTCTTTAACTGGCCATTGAATAAAATATCCAAATCTACTGCATTTTGTTCCAATTAGTGAAAAGTCCTTTGGGATAAACTTGGGGGAGGTATAATAATTCAGGACATTTTTCATATCTTGGTATGTTCAAGTTCACATTGCGAAATGGTCCCACAGCTAGAGGAGTGGATTTATCCACAGGGATTTAAACTAGCTTCTCTTATAAATATGGTAAAGGAATTGTGGCTGCAGTAGTTAAATAGTTATAAAATAAAATGGTTCATCTTATTGTAGTACATATCGCCAAGTAAATATAATTACATTTTAAAAAATCTTGTATTTCAGCACAGTGCTTTGAGACTTAAATTGTTTCTTTTTAGGTCTCAGGCTGCAAGAGGGAAGGAAGGTGTCAAAGATGGAGTCAGTGAGATGGGCACCAGACTCGATCCTGTACCTGGGTTACCTGGAGGTGAGTGTGTGTGTGTGCGCATGTGCATTCATTACCTCTGCCAAGGAGGTTACGTTTTTGCCGGCATTGGTTTGTCTGTCCGTGTGCAAGATAACTCAAAGTTATGGATGGATTTGGATGAAAATTTCAGGAAATGTTGATACAGGCACAAGGAACAAATGATTAAATTTTGGTGGGGGGGGGGGGTTTCACTCTCCGAGTGCTTTTCTAGTTGGTTAATTTGCTCGCTGTTAATTTCCACCTCTTTGATCAAACATAGATTGGTCAACTGTATCTTTTCATCAGTGAATTTATTTGTTTCTCTGTACAATAGCTTTACCCCCACCACCAGCATTAGATGAAGAGGCTCCTGCAAACTACTTCAACCTGGACCCTAGCACCTCTCCAGCTGTCATGAACATCGCTCTTCCTCCACCACCAGGCATCAACCCCCCTCCTCCAGGTAAGATTACAATCACAAAGATGCAGCCCTCAAGTAAATGAAAATATCATCTGCAAAATATAGTCTTCATGTAAAATGTGACACTTTTACAGATAAGTTCTGTTATGTCTTAAAAATGTCACTACACCAGATTTGTTTTAGAACAGAACAATTTATTTATCATCTGATGGCAAGATGCATGTGAGTTAATCCAAGTAACAATGAATATCAAATAGATGATTAAAGCTGTATCCTCTTCTTCAGGTTTTGGACCTCCGATGTTTCACCCCATGGGTCCCATGGCCCCACCTATGCCCCCTCCTATGAGCATGAGACCTCCTGGTCAAATCCACTACCCCTCTCAGGATCCCCAGCGTATGGGTGCCCATGCTGCACATGGCTCGCGCCATGGTGATTAGCTGCTAGTGTGATATCACACTGATTAGGCGTCCTCCTTTTCTCATGTCAAACCAGGTCAGGTGTCTTCAGATGCTTTTGTTTGGTGTAAAACCTACTAACCACTCCTGGTAGAAATGCACTGCATGAAAAGCATCTGATTTATTCTACCACCTGCAATGGATTGAACAAAACTGAACGTGTTGTCTGTGTTGGGAAGATGACAACCAGCATCTTGCAAAATGTTAAAAGTACCAGAGAAGCATCCAAACAGTGAAACAAAAAACACTTCAAACATGTAGGAACTGGCCAATATGATCAGGGTCATCTGGTTTTAAAGGGCTCCTGTAGCTGGAGCTGTTGTACATATAAAATGTATACTTAAGGTGAAACATGTATTTGTTATATTGTGCAAAGTATCAGGTGGATTAAGAGGAGCATTTTTAAAATTGTTCATTTTCGGTTGCATTGCCTTTTTTATTTGACACAATTATATTTCACAGCACAATTACTAGGTTATTGTAAAGCTTTCTTTAAATGTTCTCATTTGTCATTAAAATGACCAGTTTTGTCATTTATCATCTCAAAGTGCACAATTCTCATTATTTGTGTGTTTGTGAAGTGTGTGGTGAGTGGAGAATCTGAAGTGGCCCCACCTGGTCAAACCACTGAGCCGTAGCCACTTTTTATTTTATCATGCAGGAGTGCTTTCCCCCTCCCTGTGCCCACTGAAAGAGGGGGTCATCTTTGTGGGTGGTGAGGTGCAAGAATAGGGCAGTGCTTCAGTCTTAAGCTTATTAGCACTTTTCATAGTTCATTAGATTCAGGATTGTAATTAATGCCCCATCCCTTGGGTGCTCTGTTAAAGTTGGGCCGTCTACACATGCGATCCAGAGCGATACCAGGCAGGTTCTGCTGTTCCACAGGTTCAAAGCCAATCACTGGGATCACCCTCTTGCTGGCCATCATTCCTCCAAATGGCATGGCAGATCTGAGAGAAGATGAGGGAACTTATCAGGCTGATGCCTTTCAGTTTCATATTGGCAGAAATATAATTCAGGCTGTGGTAACAAATTGCACACTCCCTAATAAGGAGGAAAAGTTAATACCCATTCTGGTCATCTCTGACACTGTAGAGAACCACGGGGGGTTGAGGATGATTCAGATTCGGTTTGGTGAAAATGGGCTGCTCGACTTAAGTATCAGCTCTGACTTTTAGTTGAATCCAAATTTAATTAAGGCTTCATAATTTCATCATAATCTTAAGGGCGTAAACAGATCCCTCCTCAGGGGGTACAGTACCAGACTGGCTGGTGGAAACAGACTGCAGGCAGTATTAATGGAGTAAAGTCTGACTTTTTCTTTTATATTTTCTATTTCTCCATCTGCCCAAGCTTAACCTTTGTTCTGTGTTATACTGTGATGCAATTCCTTGTGTGCCATGAGAAAAGTGATTCCCTTTCATGGGCAATCTGTCTTGTGGGGGCATTAAAAGCTCACAGAGCCCCAGGGTTTCATCTTTCAAGAGCCAGGGTTAAAATAGCCATCACACAGCTACAGTCCAAGGAGGTGCAAGCCAAAGACTGGATTAATTTTCAAACTGGAAACATGGAGTGGTGCCGAGGGAAGAGATGATTGTGATGGATAACATGGTTAGGTCATCTGAGGGTTTATTTGAAGATGGGAGGGTCAGAGGGCCAGTGCTTCCAAGTGAAAAGGATATAACAATTTAGCTGGACTGGACATGTCTTTCCTCTTATCAGGGGATTTCTGATAGCAATAGGCAGACGCTGTTATGTTCCCTAAATCGTGGATTCGTTTCACTGAGCAGGGAAGCACATTTGTAGAGACATATTTAAAAGCTGATTTTACCTGTTGAAGCACCTGTAACTGGCAGGCTGTGGGTCCTGGGGGAGCTGGGGCAGCTGGGTACTCGGGGTATTCAGATCTTCATTGCCACCCAAAGCTTCCCTCCAAGGGGAGCAGTAGGATTTAGGGATTACTGTTGTGTTGAACTTTTCATGAGGAATTTCCTTCAGAGGGCCAGAGTATCCTAACAAAGAAATGTTTAATGTTAGATGGTACAAAGGGACTGTCAAATTAAATACACTGAAAATGATCATCTTATTTGAGAATAATGGGTAATCCTTAGATTTTTCAAACTCAATTTTAAAACCCATTTAATCCACTATAAAGAAAGCCCAAGCATAACACTAACAGATCAAATATGTACATGAATCATTTTGATGGCACTGTTGTCAACAACAGGAAGTATAGTAATTAAGTCTCAGTGTGAATCCCAGATAATAAACAGCTAAGCTCACTGTCAGACTGAAAGCAGTGCCTTCTGTCAGGCCAAATACACAACAGCACTCAGCAAAGATGCTCACAGATAATTGCTTTCTGCACATTCTCATTTCACCCGGCACTGATAATAATAAAAATGGTTTATTTGCTCAACATGAAAGGTAAAAAACAAGCAGATCACAGTGAATCCATGCTTTAATGTCGGCTTTCTCCACATTCTGGCATTGCCCATGCGTTTGGCACTTCAGTGAGCTTGTACAGCTTGTGTCACTCTGGGGCATCAATCCATTCTTCACCTGGTGTCACCATTTACCTGGAGCAAGGACGTCAGGGTGGCCCTTCTTTGCTATAGTCTTCTGAAGGTTCATGACCAGGCTATGCTTACCAGGGATGAGGAAAGCCTGGTTCTCTTTTCCTCTCTGTGGCTCTGATGAGATCAGTGGAGGAGGAATGGCCTCAGGATGAGCCTGGGAACGGGACAAAGTTAGATTTCTGTCAACTTGTTTACTCTGCAAACAATTTATTAACATTTCATTTTGGCATTATTCATAAGGGTAATTGTATTAAAACTTTATAGCTTCATGACTCCATGTTCCAGACATGGATTAGACTCAGTCCAAGACTAAAAACATTTTTCATTTAGTTTCAGACTCTGTGCTGTGTGCTGTGTTTTCTGTTGGTTCCTTACATTGTTGATATAAGTGACATTTCCAGAGTTCTCCAGTGTGAACTTCTCAACCCTCCTCTGTCTCTCTTGAAACATGCGAGAGCCTCGATTAGAAGGGAGGTTGAGCTCTTCCATCATCACATCTTTTGGAACACTGATCTTCTTCCCCAGGTTGAGATGCTCTGGCATAACATGATAAATGATCAGAGATACCTTTTAGATACTGACAATTTTATGTCCTATTTGATTTATGTGGTGTTATATCAGGTAATACTATCCTGCATAAGCACATCATAACATTTAGCTGCTGCACAAAATAACATGATGGCAACAACTTCCAGATATCTAAGACAAGTAGAAGAATTAATATGGACTAATAAGGGTTTTTGGTGCATCAGCGTGTCTTCTCCGATCCTCTTATTTCTGTCAACTTTCAACAGCTGGGGGGCTGACATGAAAAAGCCCAGCCCTTGCTCAGCATCACTTAACTGAAATCCACACAGCTTTAGCTCAGGGTCTCTTCTCGTATTATATCACAGCAGAGTGGAGGGTCTGAAATAGCCTTGAGATGATGTCAGCTGGTGTGTAATGTTTGTTGTGGGCTGAGGTTGCATGGGTAACTGGGCATATAAATAGGATCTTTGGATGAAAGACTCATGTACGACTGGATGGCCCTCTTTCTTGCATAATGTTAGAAGAGGTCTGGGTGTACGCCACCCTGGAGGGGCTGCCTTTGATCGCTGTGTGAAAAATTCACTGGTGAGCATCACATTTTGCTGAGTTTTGAGGAACTTGGTGTTGAAGCAAAGCTGGCTCACAGCATCGGAAAACAAACAGTGTGACTGGGATGGTCCCTGCTGGAATGTTTGGAGAATTCCAACAACACATGGGCACTCCTGGGAATTTGAGTGCACCACATGCCATGTGTCCTCTGGCAGTGGACTAACACACTTTGAAGTTTAATGAAACCATGACAGTCCTGACTATACCAGCACGGCACATGGGTGAATCACACTCACATTTTGTTGACATGGTGTTTAAACTTACATATATCCTACTTTCTATGAAAATATTGTATGCGGACAGTCTGTGCACACATGTTTGTATATACTTCAGCAAAACCAAACAAACATATTTCACTCCATCTTACCTCCTCTGACTTCCTTAGACAGAGCCTTAGCTTGCAACATCCTCTGCTTTGTTGTGTTATCCATCATCTTCCACTGACAGATAGACATTTTCATTATGATGATTCATCACTTTAACATATCAATCCACATCAGTTTTTCCCTCTATAGGTTTCTAAGACCTTGCACAAACTATAATGTTACAGGGTGGGGAAGCAAAATTTACAATGAACATTTAGGTTTTTTTTTCTCAGCAGGCACTACGTCAATTGTTTTGAAACCAAACATATATTGATGTCATAATCATACCTAACACTATTATCCATACCTTTTCAGAAACTTGCCCATATGAGTAATCAGGAAAGCAAACGTCAAAGAGTGTGTGATTTGCTGAATGCACTCATCACACCAAAGGAGATTTCAAAAATAGTTGGAGTGTCCATAAAGACTGTTTATAATGTAAAGAAGAGAATGACTATGAGCAAAACTATTAGGAGAAAGTCTGGAAGATACTATTAAAGAAGAATGGGAGAAGTTGTCACCCCAATATTTGAGGAACACTTGCGCAAGTTTCAGGAAGCGTGTGAAGGCAGTTATTGAGAAAGGAGGACACATAGAATAAAAACATTTTCTATTATGTAAATGTTCTTGTGGCAAATAAATTCTCATGACTTTCAATAAACTAACTGGTCATACACTGTCTTTCAATCCCTGCCTCAAAATATTGTAAATTTTGCTTCCCCACCCTGTATGTCTTTGCTTTTTTAAATGATTATGACAAAGAAAATAAAACAGATATACTGTTTCTTTTGTTAACCGCTGAGTAGTTGTAATGTACATCGCAAGCAAGTTTATTAAAAAAGGTGACACCCACACACTTGCTCCACAACCTTTCCACTTGGATCTTCATCAAGTCAGACTGTTTCTTTGGTACTGTCTCCTCTTTTCAGGCATACATATTATAACCTGCAAAGTGTCAAATTCCAGCAAAGACTGCAGTGTGCATTTGGTTTTCTGCCCTTTCAGCATCATACAAATTTAATCAGTTCCCTCTGCTTCATTTATTAAAAGATCTAATAAGTCCCACACTTAAAATTCTCTTTTTTCTCTGGTAGAAGTTACATTCCCGTTTCTCCAGTTCTTACCTGTCTGTCTGCCTATTCGATGGTGGAGTGTGTCTGGTGGTTTATCCTTAACTGGGATGCTTCTTCACTCCGGTCTCAGTGTATAAAAGTCATCCCAGGATGCCTTGGGCACTTACTTCACTGGGCTATTTTCGCAGGGGTTCGAGTGAGGATGCGTGGGTGGGGTATAAAAGGGGTGATCACAGGGAAGGGGCAAGTATAAAGATTTACATCCTGCACTTTGGCCTCTTTGATAATAAAAATCTGATCCCCTGTGTATGTGTACTAACAGCTGCTGTTCAGACAGGCCAAGCATCCAAACAGACACTCGTACTGTACATACACTAGTGATATTCCTGCACTCTCTTTCATTTCTTACTTCTGTGTAGTGTTTTTTTTTTTTATTTATGTATTATTTATTTATTTATTTATTTTAACTTAATGTCTTTGAAACTGCCCACTTGCTTTCCCACTCAGACACAGAATACAGGAGCAGCTGTAAAGCCGGTGAGGTCGAAGGTTGTGATTCCTCTTCCAGTTCGGGGTCAAAGGTCAAACTCCGTGGCAGTTTGCGCTTCCATTTTTAATGCTCCGAGTCCTTTGATGTCCTTTCCTTTCACACTGCAGTGAGTTATGTGAGTTCTCCACATCTCTAAGGTTATCTGTGCGTCTGAGGTTATACTAAACAACAATGCAGTGCTTCCCCTGTTGCTTTTCCAATTATAGGTTTGCTTACCAGCTGCTGACTTGTGAATTCTGCATAAATCCACATTTGTGTTTCACCAGAAAAGAGATCCTTTAACCATATACTTGTTTGCACTTACTGAACTCAAGTTAGTCTTTATCAAGTAGCTTTTTCCCCACAAATTGAATCATTGAGCTCTACAGAAGCCCAGAGGGAAAAAAACAACAACATTTCTTTATCCCTGTTGAGATTGGATATCGATTTTGCACCTGCCCTGCTCCACAATACTTTTGTCCCCTAGTGGGAAGCCTCCAGGCCTCTGAAAGAAAATGTGGAGTCATCCTGAGTCATAGCAAATCATCTGCAAACAATGGAGGCACAAGAGTTGCGGCAGGTTTGAGGTTTATTTGTGTTTCTTTAGTTTTGTTTCCTTTTAAGATTGAAATCTATGAAGTCTGTGTCATGCAAAGCCTCAGTGATTATTGTCTGACATGTCTTTAAAAATTGAATAATCATGAAACCCTGTGATTTTAGTAGTCACTTCCTTGTAAATGTCGATTACAAAAACGAAAACAGAATAGATTCCGGTGATTGGTGTCATCTGTGTTTGAGAGGTGGCATCTGCAGTGTGTTCGTGTCACATAGAGGGAGGTGCACAGCCACCAGGCACTGACAGCTGACATAAGAACAATAGAGGCTCATTCAGACTTAAGGGCTTGTGTAATTAAAGAAGCTTTAAAACCATTAGACCTGTTAGCTTTCAGATGAAACCATATTTGGCTGGCTAGTCTGAGGAACTTCTGAACTCCACAGGTAGTGTCAGAGCAGGCCAAACTAAAGCAGTGCTTTGCGGTATATGTCTTTTTATAGTTTTACGCTGAGAGCTAAATGCATTAAAATTCAGCTTGCAGCACTGAAAAAGTCATCATTCTGAACTTTTCTTATTTGCTTGCAGGTGCCTTTGGGAGGACTGTTGGAAGTCAATCAGTTTGGGAGCTGTTTTGACAGCGCTCAGTTTGAGCTTCAATCCAGAGAGACATAATGTACGGGCTGCTGTGTGAGAGCCTCCATGACTTCATCAAGGAGTCATACGGAGATGATGTGTGGAAGCTGGTCAGAGAGAGAGCAGATGTCAGATTACACTCTTTTGTCACTCACCAGGTAAAGTGTGTGTTTCCTGTAGAAAACAGAGACAAGTTTTCACTAGTTCTTCAGCTTGTGTTTAATGTAACACCATATATTCATGCAGTGATATTCATATATTTATGAGTCATGTGTTTAAGACCTGTTTACTTCCTATATCACTCTCTGCTTTGTTCTGAAACTTCACAATTCTGACATCTCTTTCTAATTTCTGTGTGTGTTTCTGCAGGTGTACAGTGAGAGTGTGATTCCTCGGATTGCAAAGGCAGCCAGTGGAGTGACAGGCACACCCTACAATGAACTGATGAACTCCTGGGGAGTCTATTTCTTGGGTTTTGTCGGAAAATATGGATATGACAGGATTCTCAAGGTGAGGAAAGATCGTGCTTCATTTAGTAGATGTGAGACAATGATTAAATATGTAGATGCATTTGCATATTATTCAACCAATGTAAAGCAGTTTGTAACATTTCATTTGGGGCCATAGGTGTTGGGTCGTCATGTACGCGACTTTGTCAACGGCCTTGACAACCTCCATGAATATTTGCGCTTCAGTTACCCAAAGGTGCAGCCCCCAACCTTCTTTTGCCAGGAGGAATCAGCCACTGGAGTCACCCTCCACTACAGGTCTGAGAGGAGGAGGGTAGAGGGGTTGAGGCAGACAGAGGTGCAGATGACTAAAGAAAACATGAATCTCAGTAGAAAGATATTGAGTGTGTATCCCTCTGTGAAACGGCAGGAGTAAACGTAAGGGCTACCTGCACTACGCCATGGGGCAGCTAAGGCAGATGGGAAAGCAGTTTTATGACACAGACATCCATGTGGAGGTGCTGTCTGAGCAGATGGTGGGAGACTATTCTCATGTTACCATGAGGTACGTATGCAAATACACACATGCAGAGACAACTATATAACACAATTAAAAAGAAATAAATAATAACAGCAATAATAATATTTGAAAAAATCTTGTCACATGTGTTTTTTTTATTAGAATTTCTTAGTAATCTCAGTGTTCGTCTAACATTGTATTAGTAAAAAAATATTTCAGTTAATTTTTATCTAGTTTTAACAGTAATGAGATAAAACAAGGGTTTGCGTAACATCTCAGTAGAGGAACAAGATTGATTTCCTTTAAGTGAGACCACTTTTATAACTTCTCAATCTCACATTATTACGTCTTTCTTAAATAATTTTTTTTTTGCCAAAAATAATTTTGATTTTTCACACCAGGTATTTCACTGGCTAGACCTTTATTATACTTGGAAAAAATCTAGAAAAATCTGCTTACCTAATCGCCATACTTTTTCCATTATTCACTTTATATAAAGCAGTTATATTTAATTATATTAATTAATTTAACCAGGAAGGACTCATTAAAACTAAAAATCTCATGGCAGCACATGTGGCTGGGTTTCAGGCATTGTTAACCAAACATACAGAAATGTGCAAAAGTCTGTTGAAATGAACAGCCTACATATTTATTTCTCATTTGCTTTTCTTCATGCACGGCCTTAAAAGACACACAAAAAAACTGAAATGGGCTTTAAAGTCACTATTTAGTGTGACCTCTGACCCCATGACAAGAGGCAGCACAAACAGTTAAAAACATCTGATGTGTTGAATGAAACCTGGCATACAACATCAGAAAATTATATCACGAAAGGGTTAAAGATATGTCACACTAAATATTACCACTTTCGTTTATAGAAGCTGTTTTTCCCTGAAACCTTTGTTTTTACTGCTGTACGTACTTCACGTATATCCAGATTGGATCATAATACAGAGACACAGAAATGCATATGTGTGGTTATTACAACTTTACTAAACCAACAAACCTAATGTTGGCCTAGGACTGCATATATGCACATTATCTGATATACAAGGCATGCATAAAAGAACAAATGTAAGGAAATTGTTAAAATATGTAAATAAATTAGTGAAAATATCCACAGCCAGATGTTTCTGCCTCTGTGTCATTTAAGTTTCAGGTCATACGGTGTTTGATTCCAAGCACATTTCCACATTTCAGTGCAGAACTATGAAACAGACAGAAGCAATAAATCCTGAGCCCAAACACTGTAACCACTTTTCCTTTTTTACAAGCTGTTCTGAAGATGGCTTCTTTCTAGAGGTGATATTTTTCCTGTGCATATTATCATTAAACTTTAGTTACTTTGTTGACGTGTGTGTGTGTGTGTGTGTGTGTGTGTGTGTGTGTGTGTGTGTGTGTGTGTGTCTACACAGGCTGAACTTTGACAACTCAGCCTACCGCTACATCATGAAAGAGGATGAGGAGGAGCAGGAAATTCTGCCCATTACCTCAGATTTCTTCTTTGAAGTCTTCCCCTTTAACATAGTCTTCAGACAGGTAAACCTATTGAGTTACAATCCTACATTTGCTGAAGGCACTTAATGATGTAAATGTGTTTCATGATTCTGAAGTCCTCATGATTCTTTAGGATATGGTGGTGCACAATGTGGGCTCAGGCCTAGCCACTGTCTTCCCTGATTTGGATGGGAAAAAGATCAATGATGCCTTTTTGCTGGCTCGCCCCCTAGTGGAGTTCACCTGGAACATGGTGAGATGTCACTTCAGATCTGTTCGTTTCATGTACCGTAAGTAGCCAATTCATGTGAAACTGTAGCCTCAGTGTACAGCATTAAACAACAGTGCATCTTCAAGTATCAGATGGAAGGTTCCTGATGTTTGCTGGAAATCCTAATCACTTGTTACATGACAGTATTTCACTGTGTGACTATATACGCAGATCATCTCCCATCCCAACAACCTGTTTGAAATCATGTCCAAAGAACCTGTGAAGAGAGAGAGGAACCTCCACAACCGAGTCCAGAGTAAGAGGGGGAGCCATGTAAACACTCACAGCGGTGTGTGTCTGGTGTGCAAGGACTAGCTGGCATGTGGTCAGATCAATTTCATTGCAGTCAGATGCAAAAGACACACTCAATTCCAGTTTGATTAAATGCAAAAAAAAAAAAAAAAAGAACAGGTGTGCAATAAAATTTGTGACTCTTCTTATGAATACCAACATTTAACCTTGACAAAAATGGCTGAATTTAAATTTAAGAGTTTGAGATGTTTTGCAGTCATGGAGATTGAATTGTTTGATGTCTTTATTGAATATAAATGAATTGAATGGACTAGAACTGATCCAAGCCCAACTTGTCAGGGGTGGAAGATGTCATTATGAATGTTGTGGCTCTCATAGTTTACCCTGTTTTCCAAAGATTCTGACTATGAAAACGCCAATCGCTCTGCTGATGTAGACGTGGAGCTCATGGCTTTCCAGTCCATCATTGGAGATGATTACAAAGGTAATGATGTTTCTGATGAAAAAGATGCATTTAGTATTGACACCCTGCATTGGCTGGACTAACAATGTCAAAAATAACACCAGTAAAGACGAACTGGCCAATGCAAAGTGGTGCTCTAAAACGCTTAAAATCCATTAGTATGACATTAACAAATTGCACTTTTATATCTGTTGCTAAGATTTAACCCCAAACACTTTTCTAAATGGCTCGCCTCTTGGCATTTGATCACGCTCCCTTTCAGACGGTAACAGTGCTAATGCGATGGAGAGCTGGGGCGATGGGAGCCGCTGCCTGAAACTAAAAGGACAAATGAGATACATGCCAGAGTGGGAGTCCATCATCTTCCTGGGAACCCCTGTGTAAGACCCACACACATACAGTATAAGTACTCACATACAACACACGCATATCTTTATTAAAATGCTGCAGTAGAAAAGTAAAACATTCTGAAAAGCAGAAAGAGCCAAACTGAATTACGGGTTTGGAAATAAAAGCCTGGGCACTGAATCAAATCAGGGGCCCATTCTAACAGCACTTACCATGCATGAAATGAGCTGCTAATTAGCTTGTAATCAGACAGTGCAGCTCTTGTGAGCCTAATGGGAACCCATTTGCAACTGAGAGTGTTTTCGACAGAGTACATTACCAAAACATCTCCCTCCTCCTCTAAAACATTTTGTTTTCCAAGCAAATGCCCTCATATTTGTATTGGCAAAACTAGAGAAATTTTAAAGGTCATATCGCACTGTTTACTTGATTATTACATGAAAAAACTGCACTTACATTTTTCTTTAAATCTGTTTAAATGTATGGTTAAATTGATATTTCCCTTGGTCTTTCCTACTCTCTTTCTCTCTTTGTGTGTATGCAGGATGGAGAGTCTCAGTGCTATGTTCAAGACAGGCCTGTACATCAATGACCTGAGCATGCATGACTCCAGCAGAGACCTGGTGCTGGCGGGCACACAGCAGTCAGAGGAGCTGAAGAGAGCGCTCATCCAGGTTCACTGAGCTAAAGTGCAGCTGCATTTTATATGTGTGATCAGCTCACTTGTCACTTTGCATCATGTACACTTCCTCTGAAACCCTTCTGTCAGCCCAGAAGTCCCACTACAGCTACAGCCTGCAGAAGTAGATGAAAGAAAGAGACGTAAACTCAGGTTCTTCCTCTATGTTTCCCATTGTGAGAATAGGAGCAAAAGAAATCCAGTAAGCTGGAGGAGAGCATGAAGATGTTGGACTATGAGATGAAGAAGACCGATGACCTTCTCTACAGGATGATTCCCAAACCGGTGGCAAAGAGGCTGCGCAAAGGAGAACCAGCTGTGAACACATGTGAGGTCAGAACTGGATCTGAAATATTTTAAAATTGAATACCTGGCCAACAAAAACAGTTACAAAGACATTTTTTCCTCGGACCACCTTCAGTTTCATTAAATGGCATTGTTCTATCATAGAAGTGTATATGCAATGTCACAATAAATGTCAAACTGTTTATTTCCATCCAAACTTGCAGTACTTTTATTCAAATCTTGTATTGGTGATAAAAGTCAGACCATTATGTAATATCTTCCCCAGTACATTTCAAAGATTCTCGGTGTAGTTCAGGTCTGGACTCTGTGGAGGCTAATCTTTGTGTGAAATGATGTCTCATACCCTCTGAACCACTGTGATGAATCATGGTTCATGAATCATTCAGGCAATCAGATGACATTTTTTGGACACATACTGTTACTGAACCAATTGAATCAACCCCAGATCAGAACACTACCACCACAGACTTGTACTGTAGGCACTAGGCATGATGGGTAATCACTTCATGTGTCTCTCACTCTGAACAGGGTCCATCTGGACTCAACAGACAACATGACCTTTATCCATTGAAATACAGTCCAGTCTTTATGCTCTCTGTCAAACTGATGGTTGTTTATGAAATGAGAAGCTACTCACTGCATCAGTTAAAGAAAATGTTGTAGATGAAACATATTAATCACTGCAGGCTCTCACTTCTTCTGTTCTGCAATAATAATGCAATATTTATTCACTATTTATCAAAATATAATTACATTATTTTTATATAGACTTGGTCCATAGATACACATACTATTTACACAGATATACATACTGTGTTCATAGGCAATGAATACTGTTAATACTGTTCATAGATATACATTTATGTTTCATAGGTATACATAACTGCTTTCATGGGCAATACATACTGTTAATATTGTTAATATCATTCTTTGATATGCATACTGTCACATACTGTTAATACCATAAATTTGGATCTATTGATACTGTCCATTATATTTTTATTCAACTTAACTCTATTCTATGGAAGCGGAGAACGGCCTTGAATTTACATATTATTTTATGGTCGCTATCTTGTGATAATTAATTCATTCATTATCTCAAGGTAGCAAAGTTCATTTTCTTGTGTTACTGTAATTTACCGGTAAGTTGTGTGCTCTGCTCTGTACAGCACATGTCAGCAGCAGCTGTTGAAGGCAGCGATGTGGAGGATGTGGTACCTGCTCACATCTGAGTTCTGTATATGGTTCTCTATTATGAAATAACAAAATAAATTAATTCATTATCATGAGAGAACGATCTTTGTTATCTCAAGATAACAAATTAATTAATTCGTTAAAATGAGATAACGACCATAAAATAATATATAAATCCACGGCTGTTCTTGGCTTCCATACTATTCTTACATTACTTTTAAAATTTATATTCTATTTTATTATCTTATTTTTAGTTTTGTAATTTTATATTCACTGTATTCTTATTCTTGTAGCACTGGTGTTTTTGTTAATATTGTTGCATTGACTGGAGTAGCACTCCTAATTTCATTGTACGCACAATGACAATAAACACTATTCTATTCTATTCTATTCTATTCTATTCTATTCTATTGGTTAAGCTTAAATCATCACAGGCAGTGACTTTTTGATTTATTCACTTATTTCAGATTCAGATGCTACATAGGAATCACAAATATAACAAGGTTTACATTTATGTCTAAAAAACAACATATTTTTTTATTTTCTGCATGAAAAACAGATAATTGTGCTCATGTTACTACATTTATTAATGGTTGTTTTCAGTAAAAAGTAGTTTTAATGATTTCATAACATGTATGCATGTACAGAATCTGAATGTAGGGACATTTTTAGAACAGTCTTGGAACCTTATACAAGTGAAAACCTTTTTAGTGAGAGCAGCATATTATTAGTACAAAACATCAGAGGAGTCAGAAACTGCCCTGTGTACCTGTTACCTGTAAGTCTGTGGATGAGTCATGTGGTTCAAGGCTCCGACTATGGATCCGATGTTCCTGATTTAATTCCCAATTTGCATGTCCCTCCCATCTGTCTTTTTGCTCTTGTTTTCCTCCTCCTTTCTACTGTTAACTGTCAAATGAAGACACAAAAAAGTCAACATGAAAACATCTGTCTCCCCAGGTATTCCCTGATGTCACCATTCTTTTCAGTGACGTAGTTGGATTCACACGTATTTGCAGCCACATCACCCCGATGCAGGTGGTCTCCATGCTCAACACCATGTACACTCTGTTTGACACACTCAGCGAGAAGCATCGTGTCTTCAAGGTTTGTGTGTTCATTTCTATTCTCATCGCTATAAGTGCTTTTATGCATATGTTCTGATGCCTAAGACTTGCTGACATTACCAGGTGGAGACCATTGGAGATGCCTACATGGTGGTTGCAGGAGCTCCAGAGAAGACCAAGTACCATGCCCATAATATCTGTGACATGGCCCTGGACATGGTGCGCTCCATCGACCACCTCAAAGACCCTTCCAATGGGAATAACATCCAGATTCGCGTCGGTGTGTAGGATACACATGGACCAGTTACTTCATGTAGGTATTCGTTTGACTCAGTGGAATGATGTTTTGCTTCTGGTGCAGGAATCCACTCTGGGATGGTAGTTGCCGGGGTGGTGGGCCATAAGATGCCACGCTATGGTCTGCATGGTGACACTGTCCACACTGCATCTGCAATGGAGAGCAATGGCAAGGTATGCAAAGACCAGGATCACTCAGAATATGATATGCACACAACAGAAACACAAATATTTATAGATTTAGCAAAAATGTCTTTTATTTAGTGAAACAGGCAAACCGTACTCATAACAACCAGTGAACATACAGGTGTCAAAGACTGATTTAATAGTGTTACTATGAGGAGTAAGTAAAATAAATGTTAAAGGCAGGAAAAGACTTTGAGCTCATTACTGGTTAAATCGACTCATTATTGGCCAAAATATCGTATTTACACCAAGTTAGACCTAGTTTGCCAAAATCACATAACCTTTTCAAAGAAAATCATGCTTGACAAGAGACCTTTTCTTTCTGTTTTGGAGAATTGAACTGATGTCCCAGACTTTTTACTGTCTTCAAATTCCTTAGTCTTTTTGCAGAGCAGAATGCATGTGATGCATGACCATTTTAGAAATTAACTGTAATTGTTTATTCCTTTACTTCATCAGGAAATGCACATCCAGCTGAGCAGCGCCACCTACGAGCATCTCAAAGGAAGCCACTTTATTTTTGAAAGGAGGGGCATCATCACCATTAAGGTCAGATTTTAATACCATCACCACAGCAACTACACCCATCACATTAATCACCCCCAAATCATTGCCGTTTACTGTAGACCATGTAAAACAGCTTTCTGAGCACTATTTACAAAGTACGTGACTCAACATCGTTGTTGTAATTTGTGTTAATGGTAGATTTGTCTGTCAGTTATCATAATAAACCCAGCTGGGTCAAAAATAAAATATATAACATAATAACAACCGCAGTGTTTACACTCTGGGGAGCCGACACATTAAGCATTCAGCGCTGGTGATTGCAGCTCGCTTGTTGATTTTTCTAGTCTGTTTTGGTCTGACTTTGCGTCTGTACATAGAGTGATAATGGCAGGATGTGACTCCTGAAGGTCTCAGAGACGACTGATTAGAGAGGCTAATCTTAAAAAACAAAGTGACTCATTCTTTGAAAACTGCTGCCAGAAAACCGAGTCCTATCCACACCAGAAACACACTGTATATGTATATATGTTTGCATGAGTGAAAATGTGAATAATTAGGGGATGTTTATGCCAGAAACTTAAATTCTTCTCTTTCTTGTCCTGTGTGTCCATCCCTCAGGGGAATGTGGAGATTGAGACGTACTGGCTGAAAGGGAAGAGAGACAAGGATGGGAATGCACAGGCAGCGTGTCCTCAGTTTGAGACCCAGACCATCAGTAAGGCCATCAGTAAAGCCACCATCTCTGGGCCTGAGGCCACAGGAGATGAGGAGGGACTGGTATGAAGGAGACACACTTATATGGCATAAACTCCCATTTGTTTTATTGCCACTTCCATTAACTCTGATTGGATGAGTCTCCATCTGCCTTTGCCTTAGGTCTTCCCCTTGGTCGCAGGAGAGGATGAGGATGATGTCAAGTCTATTCGCTCTCATCGTATCAAGATGGAGATTTCAGGCCACTCTCTGGAAGAGTCAATGGAGGAGTGCCGTGTGGAGGAAATGTCTGTTCATAAGGTGAGCAGAATGGAGTAAAGACAAAATGAAAACTCAACCTGTTTCCTGAACTTTTAATGTCTCATAAAAAAACAGAAACTTTAATTCTCATTTCTTTTTTTATACTGATGAATAAATATTGATACCAACTTAAAATATAATATACAAACCAAAATATCACATTATCTGCCTCAGATTCCCTGTACAGTTTAGATGCAATAGTAATTTCCAATCATACCTACAATGATTGTAAATAAACAGCAGTAATAGTTACAGTGATAAGTAATCATAAGTGGTTAGAGTGATAAAAATGTTTTACTAACATCAAAGTAATAGTGAATAATAACAAGAATGACAGTAGTCATCAGCTCATCATCATCACATTATTATTGTCATCAGAGATGTTAACAATAATAATAATCTATATTATAAAAGCCAAGTGGCCTCTGTGTGTGTGTGTGTGTGTGTGTGTGTCTGGGGACTCACACAAAATCCAGAAAGAGCTGACTGCTGCAGTTTTGCATACTTACGTATTTTTGGTCATGGAACAGACTAGCGAAAACGGCAAGTTGATAGGACTAATATTTTGGGAGATATTAGTAATTTTGGAATACAATAGCTTTATAATCACGTTGCTATACTCAGAACGCTTTGGCGGTGACTGCTGGACAACTGCGGTACAGCATGCACAAATATACAACAACATAAAAACTACCTCATCTAGTAATACTTTTAGAAATATTATTATAACATATGTGTTTTTATCATTATTTTTCTTTGTCTTCACCCTCTTCTTCTTCTTTGCCTTATTGTTATCATTATTATTATCACTCAGAACCACAATACCAACAATGATTGCCATTTTTATAATTATCACAAAAAAATGACTCTTGGTTATAGATGACAAACAGAGAATAACAAAAAATAAGATGAAGTATAATGTAATATTCATACATAGATTTTCACTAGATTATGATCACATGAAAATTGGAATATTAGATATACAGTTCAGAACAGGTTTCATCATTTCTTTGCGTGTTTTATAACAAGTGACCTTTGCATTAAGGTGAATTACTGTCACTTCAATGACTGATTTTCGACCAGAGCTCACATCCTCTGACCTAAAAAGCTCCAAATTGTCAAACCACACTTTGTCTAATACAATTTTTGAGGCCACAGTCGGGAAGTCAGTTGTTTGCAAACTACAACTTCACCAGTATAGTAATAATAACACTGTAGGATAATATTACAGTATCACAGCGGTAATATCACATACTTGACCTTTAGGAATACCAGGTGGTCTGTCTGCATGCAGGTGGAGACTCACAGGGAAGGGTTGAAATTCTTTTCTGCTCTTTTGCTTTGAAGTCGTTACTCTTTGAGATTAAACAAACTGTTCTTTCCTCAGTCCCACTTTAAGGATGCTCTGCAGGACGACCTCCAAGACTCACACCTGGAGATGGACTCACCTGCGTCTGACAGCAGAGACTCCATCACAGAGTCCCGCGACAGCTCCTGCGACTCCCGCTGCTCCAAGAGCGCCATGTGTTCCGTGTCCTGAACCGACAGACGCTAGATGATGACATAGCCAGTGATGTTTCTGACAGCTACTAAAGCGCTTCTTGTACTAACTAAAGCACTGACTGTTAGTCCAAATGCCACATAGGAAAGGAGTATTTGCTCATATTTTGCCTTTTTGACTGCTGACGTTAGGGGTCCATGGGACTTCTCATAGTGACAGCCATGAAAATCTCTAACAAGTTGTTTGTATTTGGTCTCCAGTGGCCTTGTGTGGTGTTGGATTGCACAACAAAATTGTCAGTGTTCATATAGGTCTGACAGTCCAGAAACTGACACTAGTGGTAAATTTCCACTTTTATTAACCGCTGCCTCGGAGCTGTTCCAGCCCAGAGTGAACGAATGTTTTTTCAGATTAATGCCTCACATCAGTCACCTCAAAGCAACAGCCACTAAAAATGCCACCAGTGAAACATCTTCTGTGTGCCAATTGTGTATTATTTTTAGTACCAAAAGTGTTCACTGCCACTTAGTTCAGCTGGACACAAGCTCAGTAGTTTCCTGCACTATTTATTCTGTTGCGCCTTGTAGAATTGACATCTTACTTTTCCCAGTGATGAAATCATTCTCCAGATCTGCTCCGTCTCACTCTCTACTTACTCATCATCATTGTTCCATATTGGTCTCGTCAAATACCCATTCACGGCACAATGTAAACTCCTGTCAGCTCAGTGAAAATAAAGCGAGATGGCAGCAGAGAGAGTCTGTGTGTTAATGTAATTCTTGTCACTCATAGAGATTGGCATTCAGACTCATATTTACATTTAAATGTATTGCACACATCTTAATGAAGACGTTTCTTGACAGATACGACTGTTTTCACCGCGCGTGTGTGTGTGACATACGGATGAGTGTCACACAAGCTCCTTTGAAATATATACACACTCCCTTTTACGTGTTGTATTTTGCTTCACAATACATGAAAGTATATTTTAGGGGACTGTCTTGTGCACAGAGATGATCCTTCAACTGCAAAAACAAATACAAGCTCTTCAACTGTCTCTTCAGTAAAAACAGTGCAGTGAAGTGTAGTGTAGGAGCTCCTTTACTGAAATACTGGAACTTCCATTTTATGGTATTTTATGCGACTAGTCCATTACATCTCAATCTGATAGTTTTAGTTACATAAAGGATGAAGGTTTAATACAATACTAAACACTGTAGAAGATTACAGCAGTGTTTTCCAGCCAAATATTTTCCCACCTTGTTTAGTTTCAACAAATGTTCAGATTAAAGTCCAAAAACTAAAAGCTGTTCCAATTACATGATGAGCCCTCATGTTTATCTGGTGTCCCTGTTAAAAATGTGGACCTAAACTAGATGAAATTGTAGCGGTAAATATATGAACCCTTTGAAAATGCGTACTTATCTTTGAGATTTTGTAATAAAATGTGATCTGATCTGCAAGTAAGTGTCAAATATAGACAAACACAATGTTCCTAATCTTAGGCAATACATTAAAAAAAATTGTATTTCATGTATTTATTGAATACAGATCTTAAACACTCACACTGCTGCTGGAAAATAATACTGAGTGTTTTGGAGTCATTAAGCCCAAGGGTTCACTAACATTTTCCAGTAGCACCGTGAATGTTTAATGTTTAATAACTGTGTTCAGTAAAAACATGAAATATTATGCTTGTTTGTTTGGTATTATGTTAAGGACATTGTGTTTGTCTAGACTTGTGGCACAGATGCAGATCAGATCACATTTTCTGACCAATTCATGTCAAAAACTAGGACATTTCAGAGGGTTTACATACAATACTGTGCAGACATATTTATTCATTAGGTTTGTTGGTTTAGTAAAGTTATAATAACCACACATTTGTATTTCTCAGTCTCTGTATATGATCCAATCTGGATTTATGGGAAGTATCAGCAGTAAAAACAAAAGTTTCAGAGGAAAAAACAGCTCCTATAAACCAAAGTGATAGTATTTAGTGTGACCTTTGCACTTAAAGGTCCTGTGAGGAGTTTCTATGTGATCTTGAATAAGTCTCATTTTTATATATATGCCAGATCGTAGTCCGCAATGAAAATAAGATGATTTCCAATACTATTTCTCAGCTTCCCTGTTCAGGTCAGACAGGACCAGACTGATTTATGGCAGACTTACGTTTCTATGACAACACCACACCAACCGGCACAGTTTAGCAGTGAGAAGTAAGCTGAACGAGTGAGGAGTAAGATCTGTCCTTTTTTCTGAAGAAAGGGATTTCTTGGATTTATTTGTTGTGATGGTGGACACCGGAGCTGGAGCTGGACTGGCAGAGAGAAAAATGACAGAAGAGCTGAGGAAAGTTAACGGTAGAGTGATAGAGCATGGGATAAAACACCGGTAAACCTCTGCATTGCTTTTAACAATGGATAGAACTAAGGGAGTTAAAAGGAATGAAAACAGAGCTGGAGTTGGCCCTCTTCCTTATACACATTTATAGAATGCTTCTGTTCTTTATACATATGCATTGGAACATTGTATTTGACTATTATGGCTGTTGGTAGATCAGTCAAACATTTAGTAAACGTTCTGCATTAGCTGGAGGGCTAATAGTGCTAATATGCTACAGTCACAAAAAACACCACCGATTCCGGCTAAAGGTCTTGCTGCAATCCACTTCAAATGGACAGTCCTCACAGTACCTGTAACACATCTTTAAACCTTTTGTTCAGACAAAATGAGATTTACTGCATTAATTTTCTAATGTTTTATACCAGGTTTCATTCAACACATTTCAGGTGTTTCTAATTATTTGAGGCACTTCCTGTCATGGGGTCAGAGGTCACACTTAATACTGACTTTAACCTTTAGAACCCATTTCGTTGAGTGTTTTGTGTGTCTGTTAAAGCTGTGCAAGTATTTTATGTATTTTCTTGTTGCGTCTGAAAAAAAGAGACTGAGAAATAAATATATATGTTCATTTAAACCTGCAAAAACAACAAACTGCGAGATGGCCCAAGACTTTTCCACAATACTGTATCTTTTCTTACCTCTGTAGCTCTACCTCCAGCAGCCCTAACAGTAGCATATAACATTACCATGGATTCTTCACTATTAATTGATAACTCACACAGTCAGACAGACCAAATTAGTACTTTTACTTCAGTTCGTGGTGTATTGGTAACTCAGGTAAAAGATCTGACCACTTTTGCCTTTACAGAATAAAAGGACAAACATCCATGCCACTGACACACAGGTAACATAAACATAACGTGAACACAGTGAGAAGGAAGTCAGATGTCCATTTTTTACCCAGTCCAGTGTCCCAGTCAGACAACATTCCCCACTGACTGGCCATCAGAGGAAGTGCATCTGTAGGTGGCGTCCTCACGATCCATGCTGCATCCACTGTTCCTTTGTGAGTCTTTAGATGAGGACCTGATAGAGCAATGGAAGCAGAAAGCATAGAAGAAGGCCAGCAGCAGGAGGAGGCAGACCACACAGAAAATGACAACGATCAGAATGGTGTGCACTTGCATGTGCATCTCCCATGGGAGCAGCGTGGTGGGCGGAGGCCTGGGGGTTGCCATGCTCGCATTGAAACCAGGAGTCAGTGTGGGTAACTGTGGCATTGTGGAGAACAGGTGGGCGACTTCCGGCATGATGGCACGATGTGTGTCCTGAGTGGTCCAATCCTACAGAGAAACATGATAATGAATTATATGCACAGATCATGAGGTTTTTGTATATTAAGAATTAACAGCAGGTGACAATAACATAGAACATGATTTATTTAACACATTTCTTTTTACATAACACAATGTTGGACCTTGGTTATGGATTAGTTTCTTATATTTTAAAAACAATAGATTCATTGTCAGACACAGATCTTTGTTTTTTTCTTACCTGGATTTCTTGCGGCAGTGGGTTCCAGTCTATCTGAGCAGGACTCGGGCTTTCTTTTGATGACCAGTACAAGGGAAAATGAAAAACTGGAGAACAACAGAGGGAGGGTTGGACTGACGAAGAGAGGTGGCTGGCGGACCAAGAATAACAAGGAGTGTTGCCATGGAAACACTTGCTGAGGGTCCTCCAGTAACAAGTGACATCATATCACTTTAGCATTAAGAATTTATCCAAAGGGAGACAAAAGCATAAGGCAGTGGAGTGAGTTATATGTGCAGGTCTGGAGCCTTGTGCATACACTTTATCAAATGCAGCCTAAAGATGTAGGCTTTACTTTAATGAGAAGAGCTGTGATGAGGAACAAATGATATCTGCACAATCCACAAGGAGCTTTGAAACACTGATCAAAAACAATGAAATCAATGTATTCAGTCACTTATCTGTGAGGAGCAGAGCCACCTCATCAGCCTTGGGATCAATCCACCTCTCAAACACTGCCACCTGTTGGTTTAAGTAGCAGCAACTGAGCAACACATTAAAATAAAATGCAAACTCAAGTTGCCACCAGCCTAGCTCCTACACTGTCTGGAGTCTCTCAAACCATCATCACTGATCCTTTAATACAATTTGTAATTGGTCCCTCGCCTCCTGCTGCGCTCCCAAAACAGGAGGTGAGTTGTCTGAAAACGTTAAGGATTCGCTCCAAATTTGAGTTACCATGGAGATGACTGAGTTCTTTCATCATTTTATGCAGATATTCAATCATTTTGTTAACACTTCAACCAGAAAGCTGTTTTCTTCCCTTAACACCAGACAAAAGAAAAATAATAATTAGCATCATTTCTTGTAGTGGAGGATGTGGAACAAAGGCTGCCAGCTGATGTGATTTTTGAGTGCTTTCAGATGTTTAATTACAGCCTCAGACAATACAGAGAAGACCATTAAATCTGACTGCAGCCAAGAGGAGGTGGCTGTATGGAAAATGGATGAACAGAGGAGGACGAGCAAGGTCATCTCAAAGGACAAAAATACGGGATGTAACCAGGGATGTAAATATCTGGGTCTAATTTATGTATTCATTTACTTTTTTTAAGATCCCCAGGAGTTATTACCTCAGTAAAAGTTGTTCCTGGGGTCTACATAAAAGTGCAATATTTAGTTCAATCTCCAATTAATATAACAAAATAACAAGAACATTTGACACAAAATATTCAAATATTTCAATGTTGACATTAATAAATAAACTAACATAAGAGTGGACTATCAACTCCAGCCCCACGATTTAATATCACAGTAAAATGAGCCCAACTGCAACTTCATTAAATATGTAACTGATACTCAGTCCAGTATTACTTTAGAATGATTCAAATGTTTAAACAATAAAATCACTTTTCCGTCATGATCATATATAGCCTAAACTGACTTCTTTCTGAGTATCATCTGTTTTTTTTTTTTTGTTTTTTTTATGCAGTTAAATATGGTGGTAACACAAAACTATCCCTATCCTGGAAAATATTGAAGACGATAGTGCTTAAAGTAATGAAGTCTCAAACCCAGCCAGCATGTCCATGTGGGCCCCGGAAGGGTTACAATTGAGTTGCACATAAGGGTCCCATTTGGGTTTGTCCACAGTTTCCATGGTGGCCCCACATGTGTTTGCCCATATCAGAATCAGAGACCTGAAAATCTCATATTATTTATTCTTCACAACATTTATCCCACGATATTTATCTTTCATGTCATTTGCACTACTTAAATTCTATGTTTTACAAATATCTTCGTTTGCAATACTTTTTATTTTTTAAAGTAAATAACTGTGCCTTTTACTGATATGTGTTGTTGTTTTACTGATATTTGTTGTCTGTCTATAAATTCTTGCGCTGAACCTGAGAGGTCTACCTCAATTTCATTGCACTTGGTACAATGACAATAAAGTGATTCTGATTCTGATTTTGATTGTGATTCTGATATGGGCAAACACATGTGGGGCCACCATGGAAACTGTGGACAAACCCACATGGGACCCTTATATGCAGCCTAATTATAACCCTTCTGGGGCCCACGTGGACATGCTGGCTGGGAAAAAAGTCTGTTAAAAATATTTATAGGGTGGACTAAACTAAACAAATACATGTTTATATGCTCAACTTGAATTGTCCAAATATGTGACTTCAATACTTTTAGCACCAAGGTCTTCATATTCTTTAACCCTTCAAGATGTAGAACTATTAGTGTATATGTGGTGACTTCCAAATGAATTTTTCTCTATATTTTACCTCTCCCATGTGATTCATTTATCAGTCATTTATTATATTATCCCCTGTACTTCACATTTTCAGTCAAAGTCAGGTGTTTCTCTGCTTTTAATTCACTGATCATGTACATAAAATCTAAGCATAGGTTATTATATCAGAACAGGGAAAACTGAAGGAAAATGTGCGTTTTTCAGCAAAATATATAATGAATTGAACATTAACCCCGGCGACTCATTCTTTTAAATTGGAAGAATGACAAACCCCCCCCTCCTTTGGCAGATGGATATGTGATGTCATGTTGTTCCTTAAAATTGAAAAGATTAGATACACATTGAATGGATCAATGGGGAAGTTTAATGTGGTATGGCATCCTTTTATTTCTTATGTAGAACAGCTGACAATGCATCTTGACTCTGGATAATGTGTGCTGTGTATAAAGTGATTGGGTAACTACATTGCGGAACCCTTTAATTTTTTAATTTTTTGTTTTTATTTTGTGGCATCTTATACCTTGACTATATGTCTCAGTGTTTGTTTTAGTCTTTACATTGATCAAAAAAAAAAAAAAAATTAAACATTAAATCACCATCTACAACCACTGTTATTTGTCGAATTACAAGGGTTTTATCGGTTGCAAAGTATTGATTGGATCAGTGGTTTGAGAGTTAATAAACATTTAAGCTCTGTAGATGCTTTTGTGGCAGCTGTTTAGATCTTTGCAGGTTGAATAATTAGTTTTTGGTAGCGGTAACATGAAATGCCCCATAAAAGTGTATCTTACACTATAACAGCATGTAGCGTTTTTATGTATTAACTAATAAAATAAGTATCTTGGTTATTAAAGAAAATGCAGATTGATTTGAAGTCAAACATACAAACTTAAAACAACCTAAAAAAATGCAAACAAAAAAAAAAGTCAAGTCACTAAATCCAGATATCACCATACAACTGAGAATTTGTTTTTTCAGATTTGTGCAACTTATATCCTCCTATATTTGAGTAACCTGCAGCCATTTGCTATCATATAATACCGCGTGATGATACTTCAGTAACAACTGTTATTTGATTCATTGTGCAGATGGAAAGTGTGCATCCTGGTGTGATTCTTCTGACATCACTGATCTTACATAAAAAAATCTCTGAACAGACGATGAAGACATACTTTACATTATTTCCTGCTTTCACGTGCTATGGGAATTATGGTAAAAACTAGTTATGGACTTGAAAGGTGCACATGAACGGCCCCTCATGTCATATTTTCCACTGGGGAACTGGGGAAAAAAAGTGATACACGATTTGTTGAAATGAAAATTGAGTTTATTTTTTGTATTACTGCTAAGAAATGGATAGTTTATTCTGATTTATTGTTATGAAATGGACAGTTTTGGGTTTTTTTTTTTATATGTGTATTATTGTCATGAAATGGACAGAGTTTATTTTTATTTTTGATATGGATATTATTACTGCTATGAAAGGGACAGAGTTTATTTTGATGTGCAATGCTGTTGCTAAATGGACAGGATCTATCCTTGATATGTATAGCATTTTTGTGTCTGATATGTGTAGGATTTTTGAGTTATTTATGGGATCTGATATAGGAATTTAGGGTAGGTAGAAGGATGGGGGTAAGGGGGCAGGAGATTATAAATTAAACTTCATCCCGCTCCGTTTCAAATGTTTTCCTTTCTTTTTATATAAATCTTTTTTTGCTTTGGTTTTAATGTTATATTCAAACCAAAAAAACCAAAAATAACCTTTGACCTTTTTGAAATGATGGAAAGCAATGTGGAATTAGACGCGAATGACAAAAAAAAAGTTTTTTACTAATGTTCTGCTGCTGTTATCTGATGATTTTGCACATTAATAGCATACACAATGTGAAAAAAAAATAAAATCCTCTCCAAAAATGCTGTAGGAGATGAATTCACACATCAAAAGCTATTTTACCCAAGTAGCAGTTATTGCTAAATTATTTGTCAGCCATTTTTCATTTCTCTATAACAACAAAAGCACAGTGCAGTCGTGATTTTGAATAAACAAATGGAAAGGATCATCTTCCCAATTTTGCATGTGACAGCAGCAAAAGTTGCTCACACTACTGTACGTATTGTGTTTGTATTTCTGCTGAGAGAACACATGGCGTTCACATCTGGATATTACATGTCATATGGACAAGTACCTCTCAGCGACAAAGTAATAACAACCTCCTGCAGAAGTACATATTACTGCCAGATAGACTGCATACTCTGCAGTGGTCCTAAAATGAACACACACTGTAAAAACCAACATTTGGAGCAAAGTCTCCAGCTGCAAATTAGTCATCCTCTCTGTGTGTAATTTCCTGCACTGTTTGTTCTTCCGTGCCTTGAAAATTTGATAACTTCTTCCACTATGCAAATATGTAACAGTGAAATCTCCTCTCTTTCTCACTCTTCTTTAATTAGTTTTTCTTTCATACTAAGTAAGTACTTGTCATCTTGGTGTGAAAATAAAACGGGTTGACAGCTGAGCAGTGGCACAGCGGCTTGTTTTTGTTCCTGTTGTCATTTAGAGAAGAAGTCAGTGTTTACTTTTGCATTTACATGTTTTCTGTCCTTAATTGACAGTCTCTGAACCTATTATTTGTCTATTAAAAGTCTTCTCTTATGTTTAGTACCGTCGTAGCATCTTATACTTATGCATAAATGTACAAATGTATTATGCGTCTTAACAGCTTTTCATTGACTCAAGGACTTTTGAAAAGAAATGGCTGCATCAACAAGACAGATGACAGAAAAGATAGCAGAAACAACTAATCATTTTATTGTCAAAAATCTCAAAACACATACTTTACACTCACACTGAACCAATCTCTATGTAACTGTAAAACCCTAACAGAACACTGAACCTGAGTTTTTCCTCAGTGTTTAAGAAAGCACACAGATTCACCAGACAGGGACCTCTGGGAAAACGGGAAAAAAACATACTTCAGAGGAAATACCAGTAATATTAATAAGGACCTAAAACACGTCATGTAGCTAAAATGCCTCTAAAGTTAGTGACATTTGAAAAAAAAAAAAAGTAACACAAGTTGTAAAAACAAAGTGGTGATTAAATTCAGTGATGGGTGTGGGATTTTTCATCTTTATCAAATTAAATGTTGAGTCTTAATAAAATCAGCTGTTATTGTCTGTTTTGAGTTTGACAGCGATGCTTGGTTTCTGTTGGAATGTCGGTTTACTTCTTCCTGTTTACTATGTTGTTGCAAATCCAGTTCATGCCATCCTGTTGGGAAATAAAACAATCCAATTAATTCCACTGTCATGTCAATACAGTTTGAGGATGTAAAACTGCCAAAACATCAGAATGATCAAGACAAACAGGTTGTTGTCAGACAGAATCAATTGTCGGTGCTATATCTAAAGAACGGGAGCCCAGGGTGGATTTGTTGTATGATTAATTAGGGCCCATCTAATGAAAAATCCATAAATCAAAGTTTGAACTTGGTCTGACCTGAACTCCCTCCCCAGATACAGCTGAGCAGGCCTGGATCTGCCACTCTCGGTCCCGGTACGTGTGCAGGTTGAGTCCTTCTGCGATCTCGCTGGCTGGCGATGCTGTGGCCAGATCCTGCTTATTGGCAAAGATGAGAACTGGAACACCCTTGAGGTTCTCCTCGTCAATCAGCTCGGACAGCTCCTGCACACGGACATTTTAGTTTTCACCCACAACTGTGCCTTTCACATAATCCTGTTACTGTGACTGTCAGCATACGGTGAATACATCCAGAAATAGAAACTTTGCTCACCAATCCCGTCTCCTCAAAACGCTTCTTGTCTGCACTGTCGATAACGTAAATCTACAAGAAGGGAAATCATGTTAAGTCAACACAGTATATCCATAAACAGCATTTTGTCCCAATACAAGTAACTGTAATAATATGCAGCATCTCTTGATTGACAACAAGGAAAGAAAATGTATTAGAACATTTATTTTCTTTATACCTTTGCAAGATTGAACAACATTATAGTCTCTATCAGAATACAGAAGGTCCTGATTTACAGTATATGGTTTCAAGTTCTGATTTTAAGATTATCTAAGAATAATGCTTTAACTTTGTTTTCATGCAACAATATATACATATTTTTATACGCTCTTATACCATTTTGTTGATGGGGATTTATTGATAGATTTGTGTATGGACAGAAAACCTTTGTGAATTCATAAACTCTATATTTTTTTATTCATAAAAGAAGAGGAAGAAGAAAAATGTAAAGAGAAAAACAAATATACTACTACTACTACTACTACTACTACTACTACTACTACTACTACTACTAATAAAAATAATAATAATAATAATCAGCGTGTCCAAGTGTTTTGTCACAGTAGAATTAGGACCAGTTACTCACCAAAAGGTCTGTGTTTTCCAGGTACTTTTTCCAGAAGGGTCTGATCTTTCTCTGTCCTCCGATGTCCCAAACATTGAGTTTCATTCCATGAGAAGCAACGCTCTTTATGTTGAAGCCCTGAAACCAGAGCACAGACCAGCAATCAGCACCTGAAGAGCTTTACAAATTGTTGTGGAGTAATTCATAAGGAGCCTGAACGCAGATGTGTGTAGTTTGTTCATTAATTACCGCTGTGTGCTGTACTCTGCATTGTAACCTCATTAAATCCCAGCAGGAGAGCAACATGCACTTTAGCTGTTTTTAAGGGAAAGGGTTCTCTGAAACCTTTTTTTTTTTTTTTTCATAACCCAGCGTCTTCCAGCTTCAGACGTTGAGGTTGTGTAACTACTTTATCCTGAGAGGAGCAGCTGAGGAGCAAATCTGAGGATAAGACTGGAAGGATCAAGTGCAGAGTGTGTGTTTATGTGTCAAGTCTGATATAGATTTGCAGTGATTATTGCCATCTCATACTGGGGACGTATTCTCTGATTACCGTCTGATGGCCTGTCACAATTGTCCAGGACGTATCAAAGATAGTAATGTAAAACTATTAGATAATCATATCAGAGATTAAATAATCACATCAGAAGAGGGTGATGAAAAGAGATGGCACCACAGAAGAGGTTTTCAGGAAATGTATCCTGAGACAATAAATCATGAAATTCATGTAAGGCAATGATTTATTAGTGAATATTAAACATATAATATATAGTCACAAGGAGTTAAAACACACATCTTTATTTTACTGATTAACAAAAGCACATGAACTTTAAGACCAATTATTTAATTTTACAATATGCTACAAAAGCAAAGGTCATGTGAATCCTATTACTGTGAGCGAGCGCGTGCACTGGCCCAGCTGGTCTCATAAGATTAGATTCAATCCCCCCTGCCTTTTATAATGCTGGGTTACAGCACAATGTAAATGCAAGGTACAAGTCAAAAAAAGCAGCACTTGAACAAGAAATGTGGTGTTTTCTTACAAAACCATTCAGTAATTCAGAAATGACATATAAATGATAAACAGAAGGTAATGATTTAGACCCAATAAAGTGTCTCAGCTGCTCATGCTGTGACCACTTTAATGTTTTACCAGGCAAAAGTGTGTTATTTGCTGCTTATTACAACTAAGTGATTCAGTTCTGGTTGTTGTAAAGGTGTTTGTAAATTGATTTCCTACCTGTGTTGGCGTGATTGTGTTCACATCTTCAGAGGCCAAGCTCTTAAGTAAAGTGGTCTTGCCAGCGTTGTCCAGTCCCAGGAGCACTATCCTGACCTCCTGCTCCGTGGTACCTTTCAGTTTCTCAATGACAGAGAGTAAGCCCTGCATGGAGGGAGGGGGGTGTTCAACAGTCAGAGGAGAAGGCCAGAAAAGGTAGAGATGTCCAAACTGTACCGCCACTAACATTCACAACACCCCTCATTATTTATAGAGTATACTTATCTTGTGTGGAAGTCAGATACTGACAGGTCATTTGTCATTGGAAATTTCAATTTTATAGTATTTCTGTGCAGAATACAAAAGCAAGTGGCTATAGGGCTGATGGAAATGGAATCAGACAAGGCATTTCAGCAATATTACCATGAGAAAACAGCTTTTTCTTTTTCCATAAGGTATGTTACGTTGGCAGAAAAAAAGAAGTGCAGTTTTCAGGTTTCCTTTATGTTTAAGCCTGATGAAAATCCCACTGACCTTTATTATTTCAGGTCAAATCCACTTTCCTAGTCCTGTTAAGCACATAGGTATCCATCTACCTTGCTCCGCCCACCTACAGGTCTCCAGCCTTCCTTCTTTGCATTTATAGCTCCTTTCGGTAACAATTAATCTGTTGCCTCATTTAGAAAAGCACCGGTGCTGATCAGAGCCTCATTCACATAATGATGCACTGTTTAATGTGATTAGTCCGAAGCAAAGTTGCACAACATCAGATAATGTATCAAGATATCATACTTCAAATGAGGTCCTGTAGATTAAAACATACTAGGTCATAGATGCATGACTGTATGTGTGATTACCTAGTATCACACCTACAATAGGACATTAGAGATTCAGTTTATATGAATGAGAAAAGCCATTACTTAACAGTCATGTCCAACACAATTTGGAAAAGCTGCATGAATCAACAGAAATGTAGAAAACCATTTATGACCCACACACAGGGACTTAAGGTCAGGTCTTTCAATTAAACAAATACAAAAGGGTCACATCTGGTTTGGTAAGTCCATTGCTGTAGATCAGGTCACCTACCTTTTGAGCTTCTCCCATGGTGATGTGTTTCCCGTGGCTTGGCTGGAGGGCAGCAGCTACATTCTCCAGTGAAGCTCACACAGGTGTGTTAGCTATCCAGGTCACCCAGGTTAGCTATCCAGAACTGGGAGCAGCCGACTTTGTTTCTTCTTTCTTCTCAGTAAACTCAGGTGGGTTATTCAAGCTATGAGTGCATGTGATAGTAATGTCTACCTGGGTGTCAGTTGCTCCTCAGTGTCACTGAAGTTACCAAGCAGGAAGAGGGGGAGGGTGGATGGGACCAGGATTAGGAGGACAGAATTAGCCCTGGTCATCCATGCAAAGGCCACCCCACCCCACCCAACCTCCTCCCTCCTCTGACTATACCTCCATCTCCACTTTGCAGTGGCTTTACCTGGATTATCCCTTAGCCACCTGTTATAGGAGGAAACTGAATAGGCAGTATTTTCTGATGCACCCACAGAGATATTGCAACCTGAAAAAACAGAAGGGTTCATTTTTGCCATATGATTAAGGTGTAGAATACTACTGAATGAATACAGAAGAAACACAGTGGCAGTGTGCATGTAGCCAAACATGTAAAGGATTAAATTATGCAGCTAAAGCCACGAATTTATTTCTGTGTTCAAAAATCAACTCTTAAATCCCACATCCATCTCTCTCTTATGAATGAGAGGATAGCATTATCATCCCATGTATCCATTTCATGCCTGCCATCATAAAGCCCTTCTGTGTGCAGCGTGCATTCCTGTGAGTTGAGCATTCAGCAGGATTAGTTTTACCACGCCTGCCCTGCGTCTGGATTAAAACATTTGCAGGCTCTTTTCCTCAACTGAACAGGCTTTCTGGTCAGGGGGCGTGGTTATCGTGAGCACTGTGTTACACAATGGATCTACCCCGATGTGGAAATGGTCATACATTAGAATTGAACCTCTGCTGATCACACATAGCCTTGAAGACAGAGCTGGAAGTTTATTTATATTGCTTGATAAACACTACAACAGCAAATTAAGAAAAAAAAATATTAGTGTTATTTGATATTGAATGCAACAGAGGGGTATATTATTCAGGACTCCCTTGGTGCCAATGGGGCTGGACCGGCGTGCCGTGCAGCCTCTGCTCGCTGCCTCTGCCTCCTCATGCTTTTTTCTGCAGACAGAGAGAGGGTGGGGTCATATCTGATCAAGTACACAGACACATTGGCATTGTAATTTATTATAATTCCGTGTATTTCATATGTATAATATCAAATGATGGATGCATTATTAATAAAGGCATAAAGGTAAAAGTGCTTCATGTGAATTCTCTAATTCTATATTAGGCCCCTATTGCAACTTCTAACAGGAACTAACTCTTACCATTGTCTCTTTTAAGCTTGTACTTCATTAAGACCCCCATAATTACCACCAGGGCCAAAGCTGAAACACCACTGATCACCACGATGATTACAGCACCGTCTGGAGAAGAGCACATTGTGGACCACAGACAGAAAATGAAAAAATCACACACAATTTCAGCCGCCTAATGAATAAGTTAAAATGTACAGTCTGCTTCATAAAGAAAGACATGCACTCAATCAAAAAGCCAAGATTTTTTCTTACTGTTTACAGTGACATTGTGTGATGCAGACTCAAAACTGCCACATGAGCTGGTTACGTTGCAGACGTACTGGCCAGAGTGGTGGGTTAACAGTTTTTCAAGAGTCAGTTTGGTGCTGTTTCCCTCAATTTTCCTCCCATCCTTTTTCCATTTGAGTTCCACAGGCTCAGGGAGGTTATGGATGCATGTCAGAGTGATGCTAGCACCCTCATTCACCTTAGATCCAGTGCCGTTGATAGACACCTGAAAGTCTGATGAGCAGAATGAGCTAAAGGGAACACTGATAGAGTTGAGCAATCATACCGCTAACACTTTATAAGATCAGAACATTGTTACAGACTACCTTTTGTGCAGTTGCGTGGAATATCAGCATCTAGGCAGAGTTTCGTAAACACAGAGAAAATCAAACAATACAATGGCAGTTTTACACCCTCCCGCACTTTGCTACTTTGACCAGGAACCAAAACCTGGTTTTCCACGTTGCAGTCCAAAGTGTTACCTATTGAGCTAAATTTCCATTAGCTTAAGTGTGGACCTATTTGCTATCTAATTGTCTTGGTACTTCTCAGGATGTGACATTTACATTTAAGCTTCAGGGTTAATTAAGATTAAAGCATGACTTTCATCACAAAATTTTTTTCAAATGTGTCACACCCCAGTGATAGCCTATTTATCACTAATCCATTCATCTTTTTGTGCTTATGCACCTCAATCACTTCCCTCATGGTGAACAGCTTCGAAGATGACTCCATCATAAACACAGTCTGCTTGTTTTACATAACAAACCGAAACATCACTCAGGCCTTTTCGGAAATTTTGTCGTGAAGTGCATTGTGGAAATGGGAATTCTACGCAGCGGCAATTTTGCTGTCTCTTCATGAGTGCTGAACCCAAATGTGACCTTTACCTCCATCCACCAACTATACTTATTGTTTAAAACAACCCTGGTGGACTATGTAATTTTACATTGTAGCGATCTGGCTCATTTTCTTGCCGAATCTGTGAGGAACCACTTTCGCTTCCCACACTGCACTTCGCATCAAAATTTCCGAAAAGGCCTGAGTGACATTTTGGTATGTTATGTAAACAAGCAGACTGTGTTTATGATGCAGTCAGTTGTTCACCATGAGGGAAGTGATTCAGGTGCGTAAGCACGGAAAGACTAATAGATAAGTGATAATAAGGCTATCACTGGTGTTTGACACATTTGAAAAAAAATTTGTGATGAAAGTCATACACTGCTTTAAAGTGTATATTGTGTTGTGAAATATGATCGTAATGCACAGTATGTTCTGTAAATAAAGCAAGCAGTCCTGCTGAGCAGGAATATGACAGTTTGGAGAAGGTAATCACATATGTATAGCACCTCCCCCCTTTCCATTTTTTCTGGGTCCGCCACTAACATATATCTCATACGTCTTATTACCAAAAATATATTTAAAAAGTACAACATTTTTGTTTATGTATAAAACTATACTGAACATTTCTAAAGCCAACTTCAATCTACTGTCACATGAACACTTTACGAGGGCTGTTCAATAAGTTCATGGCCTCACCCAGAAATACTGGTTGTTATAATACAGGATGTTACATTCTTTCGTGATGGGATAGTGATGCTTGAACATCGATGGACCAAGTGCATTGCTGTAAATGGAGATTATGTTGAAAAATAAAATATAAATTATCAGTCTGTGTTGTTCTGTTCTGGGTGAGGCCATGAACTTATTGAACAGCCCTCATATGTGATCAACTTCAAACTAAAAAACAAAACAAAAACAAAATTAAAGTTCATAAAAAGAAAATACTAACCATTGTAGCACTGACTTGTATTGTGTGAGCAGAGCAAGTCACAAGGATCTATACGGAAATCAAAGATAGATTCAATTATGTATGATATACAGCCTTTAAACATGGTTGAAAAGTCTTAGTTGATATTTTCCTTTTTACCTGGCACAGGTTCTCCATTTGAGGTACATTTTAGACATGTTGAAGGTACACAGCTCAAGCAAACATCAGCTACAAATGAGATAAAATAGAGAGTAGATATGTATTTACAGAGGAAAAAATCTATAACATTAAAATTCAAAGTAGTTTCTTACTTCTGAGGAGGTGACCAAACAAAATATACAGCAGTATGTCTCTCATAACCATCCTCTGGTAGAAAAAAATCAATAAACTGTGTTAGCTGCAAGTTTCAGAATTGATGTGTAAAAGAAAGATAAAACTAAGCAGGGTGAAGGAAAGTATTATTTATTACCTGTGGTGATGCTGCTCACACAGGACTGAATGATGACCTGCACTGCTTTGCCTAGGAGCCCGGACAGAACTGATCATAAACACTGATAGGGATGCAAATAAATTCATCCCTGGAACTTAACCGCACAAACAAGACCGCTGTTTGTGTGTTTGCAAGAGGAAATGTTGGTATCAGCGTTGAGATGATGTCAAATTAAAATGATTCACATCCATCAGATCTTAATAGCATAGATTATGGACACAGAACGATATATGAATTATATTTGTATCTTTATACGTTACACACATTCACATATAAAATGAACAAGGCAGATGTAAAGCCTGTTATCATACACACCACTATCCATCAATGTAACACACATTCATTTAAAATTACATCCTCTATAATATGTAGAAAATGTAATATGTAGTGCTCTACTTTTATTTTGTATCAGTATCGAGTAAAATTGTGTTGAAGGCATTTTTAGTATGTTTCTTAACACAAAGTGTGAAGTCAGTGATAGCAGACGATGTCTTAGTATTGCAGATGTTCACACATTTTGTGTTACCCATCCTGACACATTCACTGGGTTAAAATTATTAACGGGAGAATGTGTTAAAAATGAACTTAATAAATGTACCAAGAGTTGATGCCACACTCATCCTAAGAGTGTATGTAGTCAACTATAGTATTTTAAAACACCCAAATGTATGATGTCACAGGAGTTTTTATTTGTGTTGTGGCCAGTAGAGAGTGCTCCTGTCCATCCATGTTTATTTCTGAACACTTTAGGGTTATAGAGCCTACCCATGATGCACTGTTAAGGACTCTGATGCCCTCCCTTGGCATTATCACATCTAACGGGAAGTTTAGATTTCCATTTAACCATGTGTTTTTATAATATTTAACAGTACCAGAGAAAAACCCACAAGGACAGCATGCAAACCAGACAGGAAAATGACTGTTTGCGGAGTCAAATTGCCTCTGTTCTACCAGGGCTCTGAGAACAGTAATGGAAACAACAAACTGCTCTGACAACACATCAACAGTGGAAAAACAAGGTAAAGCATTAGCATACTTAACATTTCACCATAACAAAGTCTGCTGCTGTAATTAATTGTCCTGCTGCACCTGAGCGGCTGCCTACTGCGCATGTCAGGACTCACTGATGACCGTCAGGTGCAGCTGTTAATTAGTCTCGTGCTGTACGTGCTCCTGTACATCAGGTGCGTCACGTCGGCTCGCTTTGTGTTTACCTGATGATGGTGACATTCAGAGGACTTCATCACAGGCTGATACGTCTGTCAAAAGTTGCGCTGCAAAAGCAATTAAGAAAAAATGCCAAATGGTGCACAGTTTCCACTGGGATCACGGCTCACGTTAAGGTATGACAGTCATTCCTCTGTAAGAGAGGTGTTGTTTTCACTCATTTCGGTGTGCGTGTGTGGGCATGTTTTTGCCTGGATTTGGAGGACTTTAAAGGTCTGACAGCTGTGTGAGGACCAGTGCTGCACCCTGGAACGCAAATCAGGACATTTTAGAGGGAATGCTTGGATTAGGTTGAGGATAATGGCGATGGAAATGAGGGTGTGTTGATTTTCACTTTGGAATTTTTTAAATTTATTTATTTATTTATTTTTGCAGGGTTTAGAGTACATTTTACCTGAAACACTTTACAGTTATTTGAGAGCATTAACCAAGTTCCTCTAAATCAGGGGTGTCAAACATCCGGGCCAAATGCGGCCCGCCAAAGGATCCAGTTTGGCCCCTGGGATGTTTTTGCCAAGTGCAAAAATTCCACAGTTTTGAATTTAATTAAGCCAAAAAAAAAAAAAAAAAAAATTTGCTTGAATTAAGTAAAAAATCTTGAATTAAGCCAAAAAAAACTTCAATCAAGTAAAAAAAAAATCTTCAATCAAGTAAAAAAAAAATCTTCAATCAAGTAAAAAAAAAATCTTCAATCAAGTAAGAAAAAAAATCTTCAATTAAGTAAAAAAAAAAAAGCTTCAATTTAGTAAAAAAAAAAAAATCTCAAATTTTACAAAAAATCTTGAAGTAAGCCAAAAAAAATCTTCAATTAAGTAAAAAAATCTTGAATTAAGCCAAAAAAAAAAAAAAAAAAATTAAAGTAAAAAAAATCTTCAATTAAGCCAAAAAAATCTAGAATCAACAACTTCATTTTTTTTTCTTTGTCTTAGTGCAAAAAATAACATTAAATTATGAAAATATTTACATTTACAAACTATCCTGTAACACTAAAATGTGAATAACCTGAACAAATATGAACAACCTGAAATGTCTAAAGAAAATTAAGCACAATTTTAACAATTTTTCTGCCTGTTCCTCATGCTTTTGTGTCTTTGTAGATCTGATCCATAATGCACATGTAGAAATGATAAGCTGAGGAATAATATTGTTAAAATTGCACTAAATTTTCTTACGTTTTTTAATTTAAATTTCAGTTTTTTCTTTTTTCTTTTTTTTTTGTTGTTGATAGTTTAGAAAAGTAAGTACTTTCACAATTTAATGTTTTTTTAGTTTGTTTTTTTTTTACACTAAAACAAAGACAAAAATTAGGAGTTGTCATTATTCATAGGTTATTATGTTGTTATTTTTCTGGTTCGGCCCACTGCAGATCAAATTTAGCTGAATATGGCCCCTGAACTAAAATGAGTTCGACACACCTGCTCTAAATGATTCTTGTCATAGATTAAATAGACTGTAACCGAAACAGCTAACATTGAACTTCTCCCTAAAATCTCCAAGTCAGGATTTTGTTTAAGGAGTTGTCTCATCTGTATTATTTAGAAACTGTAATAATAGAGCTAGTGTTCCAACTGTAAATGTTTCTTCCATTATTTAAATCTTTAGGTCCAATAGAAAGCTGTAACAGTTTGCTAACCTGCTAAATTGGCCTTTCACAGTTCCGGTTTATTCAATAAAACAAACACTTTTTTTATGCTTGACTTGTAGATTCCACTAACAAGACTGTTAAATGACTTTGTTAGGCACTACCTGATGAAATTTGGCTGCTGGCTCCCATAGCTCCGCCCCTTTGGACCAAATATGGTTACTGTCGAGGGACAATTTGAGTCTCTGGACGATGTGAGCCACACATGCGTAGAAGCATTTATCTCTGTCACCCATATTTTATGAGTCACTATTGCAGTCTTGTGGGTCAAATGCCCTCTACTGCTGAGTTTCCCCAGATTTCGATCACTACATATGTCAGCTGGATAGGATCTCAGCTGTGAAAGAAACCGAAAGTAGGCATATAACTTGACTCTTGAAATCCCTTCTGTTTGGTAGAAAGATACTCCTTGAAAGTCTCTGTACTTTAACCTAATTTGACTCATACAACAGTGATTTGTCCTAGTGAGATTACCGTAGCGAGCTGTAAAAGATGGCCGACAGAGATCAATTTTTCTACGCATGCGCGACTCACATTGTCCTGACACTCAAATCGTCCCTTGATAGTTACTTCTGGATCCACAAAAGCCAACATGATGACGGACACGTTCGCAAGTACTGGCATCAAGAAACCAATGTCCAGAAATTCTATATGTTGTGGACTCAGATTTTCTCATCATCAAGTTGTGATCCACTTTTATGAAATCAAACCACATAAATGATCAATTAGAAGCTGTGTTTTGGTTCTAAATGACATAAACATTCTGAGATTTTACTTCTGACACATCATACACTTTTCTTTGTCAGTGTTTGTAAATTCATATTTAACTCTCTGAGGGTCATATATGTTCCCTACAAATGACAGTGTAACTTCTGTCATTTTTAGTCACTTTAAAACATTTGTGCTCTACCAAGGTAACCACCAGCTACTACAAGGCTTTGACACATCTAAGTCTGAGATAGAGTGAGATCAGATAGCATTTAAAGCGATAAAAAGCAAGAACGTTTAATTTTTTTTTTTAAACAACTAATTTTGTGCTCAACTCAGAACTAGTCTGCAACTCAGTTTTCAGTCCCAATCCACCAGTTAAGAAACCTGGCTCTAGATGCTAATATGAAGCGTGGGTTTCTAATCCTGTACATGGTGAAGTGATAGGTATTTTTTTTAGTAAAGAAGTAAAGTTGAAATGAGACATCTAGAATGAACTGCCTCTCACAGTAACAGCAGGTGGGCCCAGAGGAGTGTAGGGTTGAATGAATCTCAAGGATGTCTGAGTTTTAAAAGTTCACAAATAAAATTGTAAACGGCAACAATGACGAGCGCTAAAGTTGAACAAAACAAGCAGGGCTGTAGGTGCGAATTGCTATCTTGTTTATGAACTCAAATAACAGACAGAATGACTGTACATCAAACACAGTGTGCGTCTGACTTGTCTGTGTTCCCACATCATAGTGTTTCTCAAGACGTAGGCTGCGAACAGTTTGATCATAGTAACCATACTTCCTCTTTTGTGGCTAGTTGCTATGGTAAGACTTCCCTTCCAGGCAGGAAGTGACAGGAAGTCCAAAGTGATGAGTTTTTGAGTGTGTTTGTGTGTGTGTGACAGAGTGTGCATCATATTTAGGGTGGAGCACTTCACTGTGTCCCTTAACAGTGTTCACATCGCATAAGACTTCAGCTTTTAGTCTGGTGAGTGGGCCACCATGGCGAAGAACTGCAACTCTCTAGGGATTCCTGTTGGTCACATGGTGAGTTTGTAAAGCTTTTTTGGCTCTGCTTTGGGGTCCATTTGGTTATTTATTTAGTAAAAATGACAAAACGGTGATGCTGCTACTGCTGTTCAGTATTATACATTTGACAATCTGTGAACTAGGGTTGCATAAGACACAGATGAGTGTTTGTGCTTGAATATGTTTCCTTTATAATTTTGTAATTGGGTGAATGAACTTCTGTTTTTTCACTTTATACTTTCATTTTAAACTTATAGTTAGGCTCACCATGCTCCAGGTTAAAATGTGTTTATCAGAGCAGTTTTCTGGTTGGCTTGTGTTGCCTCTGCCTGCTCCTCAGCAGGGCCTGAATCGATCAGGCTGTGGCCACAGTTGGTTGATACTGAAAACAGACTGGGCCTGCCTGAGTCAGAAGCGGAAACCTTATAATGCCCGTTTGCCAATCTGTTATGTGTAGGCTGAGTCAGTCTCTGACTGCAACAGCCTTCGTAATGGTCTGATTCTTAAGATGTAAGTGTACCCAAAGGCGTCCCCCTCATCAAGGTTTGGAATTTGAATCTTTCTATCGTTTTTAAAAAAAGGGAACTGTATGTCCTGAGCGGCAGCTTGAGTGTAAATTGCCCATGCGTGTTTGCAAATCTTATCCTTTTGCACAAATCATTTGTAGTGAACCTTGCTGGGGTTAGGCTATGTTGTTAGTGTTTTAAAAAATAAGCAAATCATTTGTTTTCATCAAAACTAAAAACTGTATGTCAAATTCAGAGTCATGTCCTCACCTACTCCACTGGTCCTGTGATAAGACAGGGGGAGGACTAAACCATCATGACGTCTGTTTTGCATTGATGTTGCTGCTTCATTTGTTTGGCTCTATCCTCAATATCAGCAAAAACAATATATAGGCAAACAGACTAGGTTAGATTACAAAGCAGGTAAACACCATGTAACATCATCAGCACGCCCCCTAGCTTGCTTTGACTACTGGACAATGACCTGCTGTTTTCACACATTGGCTGAACTGAATATACATGGACATTGATAAACACAAACTGTTTGGTGATGTGCTGTCACACATACGGCTCCTCCATGTGCTTTATGGAGCATGTGTCAAAGGAGATTCACTTTTTGTTCTAAATCCACCATGTTTTATTTGACTTTTTTTTGTTTTGTTTTGTTTTTGCTTTGGAGACAAAGTTTTAGAAGTGAAGTAAGAGGATGAAGCTGCAGTTCAGTTCAGGCCTCTAGATGCAGCCAACCCATTAACCTTATTTGGTCAGTTTATAAATTGCCAATATGTGTTACAGACTTATGATAACAGGAGAGCTTCCTGTTTCAAAGCAATAAAACATTCATGAATGTCTTCTCAAAACCTCTCTTTTTGACACTGCTATATTCTCTGAATCTTTGTAGCCGTTTGTCACGCTATAAACTTTGTACACGCCAACACACCACATGCTGACATGGTTTTCAATGCAGGTGTGTGAATTTAGTGTTAGTCTTCCTACATATCAAAGTGTTGTGAGTCAGACGGAACAATGAGATGTAGCTTAATTCAGCTCTAAAAGCTGAATGAGAACTGTCGCTGTAAGTGTCACAAACCACTTCCCGTGAAAACAGCAGTGCTTGATTGCACTGTTACAAATACAAGGGACAGAAAAAAGTATGTTGCAGCCAGTGTTCACATTTTACTTCCTATGTTTACCCGTGTTCTTCTGAATGTTTAAGTTTAATATCTGTGAAGCAGTTGATGTACAGTATGTTCAATCATCATGGATTTAATGATAAAGCTTTACTACAACTGATTATTACTGATTGTATCAATATAAGAATTTGTTTTCATGACTTTCTCACCGAGTTTGGTGACTAAGGTTGTGTTTTTTTTATTTTGCTGTAGTAGTGTTCTAAACCATGTCTCTGTCTTCACAGAGTCAGGCAGTGTCGGACGGAGGTGAGTGCGAGCAGCCCATGTGAACACTGACGATCCCTTTGACCTTATTTGTACAGAACTCAACATGTCCATGCAAGACAAGGCAAACTATCTGATTCACTCTCGTTCTTGGTCATGCTTTTCTGTGCCGATAAAGGGGTGTGCTTGTCTCTGGATGTGTTGTAGAGTTGAACATGTCTGCGCGGGGCTGTGGAGGCAGCAGCTCCAGCCTTCCTGGTACTCCGGGCGGAGAGGCCGACGTGGCCAACAGTGTGCTGAGCTGGGCCGTCTCATTTGAAAAGCTGTTGGAGGATCCCTGCGGTGTCCGCTACTTTACGGTGAGACATAGGCTAGCTGTTGGTACCGTAATTTACTGTCAGTGAGTGTGTCACATGTGTTCATACCCTGTGGAAACCATGTCCATGTTTCTCCACAGGCCTTTTTAAAGTCTGAGGTGAGTGCGGAGAACATTTTATTCTGGCAGGCCTGTGAAAAGTTCAGGAAGATTCCAGTCACATCCTTGGATGAGGTAAATTTGTATTTCCTCTTATACAAGTGATAAACAGGATGTAAAATGTAATCACCTTTAAGACTTATTTGGGCCTTTTCCATGGAAGTGTTATTCTACTAACAATGTCCAGTTGTTAAAAAATGTAGGAAGACCATAAACTAATATGAAGGTTGAATTCAAACACATCAGCCATGGGTCTGTGGCCGCCCAACTCTGAAGACAAAGAGCCTTTAAGTGACTTATTGATTGTATTTCCTGCAGTGCAGATGCTTGGAAAAGATTGATTGGGATTCTTGGTATAGGCAGTGCCAGACACACAAAGAAACTGTCTAATTCATGTATAGATTGGACTTTATATAGTCTCAGATAAATGCGTAAAATCCATGTCAAAATTCATCATCTCTTGTGTATCTCATGTTGGTTGTCTTGTATTTTCAGCTGAAGGTGGTAGCTCAGTCCATCTATAACACGTACCTGTCTGACAGTGCACCCTACTGCGTTAACATTGACGACACAGCCAAGACAGAGGAGAAAGACCTTGAACAACCCACACCGGATATGTTTAATAAGGCACAGTCACAGGTCGGTCTGGGCTCTGATGAAATACATTGGTGGTTTTGGTGTATTAGCTGACTGGTGTCCACTGTCCCTGCTTTTAACCAGATATTTAAACTGATGAAGATGGACAGCTATCGGCGCTTTGTGCGCTCTCCCCTCTACCAGAGTTGCACCTTGGCTAGTGTTGCAGGCAAACTTCTACCCCAGCTCTCGTCAGAGCCGGTCCTCATGGGATCCTGGGATAACATGACCAGAAGCTCCTCCATAAGTGACATGAAGGTAAAGAGATGGAGAAGGAATGTGCAGAGAAGAACAGAATAAAAAAGTGGAAGATTAAAAAGAACAAATAATAAATCCACTGCCAACAAGTGTTTCATAAATACAGCTTGCTGACACTTTTAAATTATTATGCGTCATCACTGCTTCAAACAGAACAAGAAGTCAGACTCTAACAGCTTGCCGGGTGGAAAGAGTGCAGAGAAACAGCGGCAGAAAAGAGGATCCTGGGGAGGTAGTGTCTGTTCCAGATCTTGTGTTAAATGCACATCTTTGAACATTTTCTCACAAAATCTCTCTGTGTGTCATGCTCTTTTTTTTTTTTTTTTAATTTTTACTTTTAATAGAAATAGATGCCTCTACAGTCAATGTTTTGGTATCCCGGAAAGAGTCTCACATATCAATCAAGTCAACGAGTAGTGTGGAGCTGGGCTCCCTCTGCAGGCAGATGGAGGTCAGAGCATTTGGGAAAGGGTTTTATACTGTAACTGCTGCTGGTTTAACAAATGGGAGGGCTGTGCTCCTTACTTGAGTTTTTGCTTAATTTTCTGTTCAGAATGGGCGATCCTCAGACGGTGGACGGGCACGATTGGATCTAGAGGGGGGCTACTGCTGTGTCTATCTACCTGATGGCAGTGCCTCCCTGGCCCCAACACGCCCAGGTTTGCCCATCAAAGACATGCTGGCTGGTCTGTGTGAGAAGAGAGGCTTCCCACTGAAAGATGTCATCATTTACTTGCACGGCAAGGACAAGGTGAGACCTCAGTAGCTTCATCTTCAGCGCCAGTCACAGTCCGTGAAAACATGAATGAGAAACAGGCTTTGAATTAAGTCAAGTAATTCTGTAATACACATCATGACAAAATGTCTCCCCTTTGTAACATATCCTCTTCATTACTGAAACTACTGTAAGCAAACTTATCCCCAGTTGATGCTGATAATATCTGCAAAATCCACTTTCTCTGATTCATGGTTTCTCTCCCCACAGCAACCCTTGTTACTGGACCAGGACTGCTCCGTACTGAGAGATCAGCAGGTCTCTCTAGAGCTCAGGGTGACGTTTGCGTGAGTCAACCATGACACTTCCTTTGTTTCGTTTTTTTCTGTCTTATCACCCTAACAGCATTTCACACCCTCATCTCCTCTGCAGCATGACGCTTCTCACCATATTAGAGGGATATCCTTGAGTTAACACCAAACACAGAGCCTGAGTAAATCTTTTAGTCACCATTTGCACCAAAAATGTAATCAGTTGATTGGCTACAATGTGGATTTCCTGCTCAACATTGGGTGGTAGTTTTTGTGTTTTTTTTTTTTTTTTTTTTACAACAGACTTTGTGCTGTGTCTTACTGGTGTGTGAAGAGATGTGTGTGTGTGTGTGTTTCAGGCTGGAGATTGCTTTCACTGGTAAGACAGTTGGGATTATGGTGAAGTCGAGTAAGACACTGCAGGAAGCCCTGTCTGCAGTCCTGCAAAAACACCATCTTAAGCCACAAGAAGTCGTACTCACCATGGTGAGTATCTAGTGTACAAGGATGACACAATAAGCTTCATTTCAACTGTAAAGAGTGTTACTTTACCAGTTACTGTTGGATAATGAATTAATTACTATTTGTTGATTGTCACTGATGAAAAACAAATGACATGATATTGTGTCTAATACATGTTGTCACATTATTTATACCCTTCATGTTTGTAATTGAAAGCAGTGTTCATTTTTATTTTATTTTTTACATTTACTTAAAATTTGTCTCTCCTGTCGGCACTCATCTTTCCCACCCACAGCTCCTATTGCTAGGCAACAGTTTACATGTCAATATGCATGTAGATATTTATTTCAGATGTGTAATTTTAATTTGATGGCTGAAAATGGAATGTTACTGTAATATAACGGCATTTATTTGGTAATTGATTAAATGACCAATTTCCTGGCTTTAGGTTGGAAGTCATGAGCCAGTGAACACGAGCGCCACTGTGTTCAGACTGGCCAATAAGACGCTACGCCTCGACAAAGCCAAAGGTGAGTACGTGACATTTTAAAACCCAATATCTTACTCTTATATGAACCATGTCTGTGTCTGAAATAAACTAAACTAAACCAGAAGGAAGAATTTTGTTGCTCAGTCTCAAGCATAAGCAGCCACAGAGTGAAAGGAAACCTTTTGGCCTTTGCATAAATGAAATGATTTCAGACAAATCCATTGTGTCATTTGTTGATACTGCAGTGATACATCAGTAATGCTGCATTCACTCCCTCTGACCTACTGTGCCCTTTCATTCAAGTAATTGTTCTCATCAAGCGTCTTCATTTCTGGGCTCCATCTTGTTCTTAGCCGGAGGAGTAGAGTCTTTTCACTGTCCACTCGAGTGCCCTGGTTTTTCTGTGTCGCTGTCTGCCTGTTCCTCGTTCCCAACTCTGCTATCTTTGTGTCTTTCTCTCACTTTCCCCGTTCTCTGTGTGGATGCTATGTCTGAGTCCATTTGGTTTGTTGAGTGCTGTGTCACATTGAGTTCACTCACCTCATTTCCCAACTGCTGAGAAACCAGAACCAACTTCAGCTTCGATCAGAGCTGCCTCCCTCAGCTCCATTCTCCACATTTAACAGGAGAGAAAAGGTTCAGTTAAAGTGGGTGAAGCACAAGAGGACTAGTTTAATACTTGTCAGGAATATTTTATCTGGCTGATGTCACCCCTTAACGCATTGGGAGAGTTCAGTAGCGTCAGCAGCAGCCCTCTGACTACTTTTCAACTACAGCAGAAACTATCATCACAAACTGAATTGTACCCATGTGCGTTTTGTGCAGGAAAAGAACAAACCATAACTTCCAAAAGCAGCGGGACTACTGCAAGCACACAGGTGAGGAAATGTTCAGAAACTGCTGAAAACTACATGGAAATCTTATTTCCAAGTGTGGCATTATACAAAGAGGTCAACTGGTAATAGAACAGTAATAATTTCTAACAGGAAAAAGTTGATAATCAGTCGATATTGGTGACAGCATCATTGTTGTTGTTGGTAATTTACTTTTATTAGAGACTAGAGATCTATTGAACTCACTTTGTCAGTAATGAATAAATAAATCTGATACTGAACGTTAAACTAATTATCAGAATTTTAGGTGTAACAAAATTTTTTTACCTCTTATTTTCCATCAGTCAGTAATTCCAGTCTGATATTATATTAGCTCTCATCTATTAACTGAGCCAGTTTCTTTCAATAACAGAAATGTGTAAAATGTCTATTGGTGCCAAGAAATTGACCAAACTGTAATCTGTGCACTACACAAAATGAAGCAGTTTTGCTTCCTCGACAGCTGGGAACCTTTTTTCCCCCCTAAACAAGGGTAAGATGTTTATAGTATTATGTGGAGGCAATATTATTTAATTGAATTTTTTTTTTTGTCCAATTAAATTTTTTTTTCCCTTTTTATAATATGGGTTTCTATTATACCTAAATCCTTAGTGAAACTTACATGTGGAATGTGTTGATTTTCCCTCCATTAGTGTACACTATACAGTCAAACATATTGTGACACATTACACATGCAGCTTGTAGGACTTTAAATTTCCAGTGGTTTTTCAATATTATCACAATAAATATGTTCATGTCAGTTACCACAATAAATGTCGAATGTGCAAAATTTTGTTGTAAGTTTCCGATGATACTGTAAATAAAATAAATAATCCTAAATATCAAATAAAAGGTGTATTGCAGTGGTATTTATCACAATATAAATTATGTCATTTGTCATTATTGTTTTGCAGCCCAGCCTTAATTCAGACTTTTGTCCATATAGTAAACCTACCAGATTTCATCGTGTCATGTGCCTATTTAATTGTTAATTTTTATAATGTTTGGATATCAGATCCTTTGAAACAGTTTTTAATGCATCAGTAAGATTGGACTTGATGTTTCTTGTCAATCTTTCTTTCAGGTTGGAGCAGCGAGTGCAGGTGGTGTGGAGACCCTACCGTCCTCGCAGACGGACAGAACCAAGACTCAGCCCAAGCCCAGTAAGAACCGCGACATGGATGGTAGGACACCCCAGCAGTATCTTGTGGGGTGGGGTAAATAACACATGCTGATGATGATAAATAATAGATATATGTCAAACATTAGATTTGTGTTTGTCCAAGGAGGCTGACTGTCTTTTTTTGTGTTAGTAAGGAGTGAGTGTAAACAAGTCTAGCAGGCCAACTTTTTTGGCAATATTTAATTCAATATATTATTTTATCAGTATGATGAAATACTGTCTGTACCTACATCACTACTGCAAACATGTACTTGAAAAGGATGGAATACTTTCGTCTTTGCATGTGTAGAAAGAAATTTGAAGGTAGAAAAAACTATATAATGGTGGATTTGTGGTTTTACTGTGGCTGTTTTCTGTCTGTAAACAGAATTAAGCTAATAAAGCTATAAGCTGAAACAGCCCATGAAGATTATAAGACACAGTTATGTAGTTATTATAAAACCTATGAGCTTGAGTTTTCATTTGAAGCACAAAACGGCTTCATGAGTCCACAATATAGATGAGTTTTACATTTTATTCAGTGGATGTTACAGGCTGTGGATACATACATAGTATTGATTCGTTGGTGGTTTTGTTAAGTGACTTCCCCCTGCTGTTGAGAGTTTGGAATATCAATACTTCATATAACCCTTTTAAAGTCTACTTCCTTGCAATCCATATTTATTTATAAAGCACATTTAATACAATATGTTGTATTAACAGCCCAGCTGGTCATGAAATCTCTGATCCGGGTGCAGAGGTATTGGTTTTTCCTGGAGCTTTGACACCATTTTTTGGGGGAAACTTTGTATTGAATCCTGTGCTGAATCAACGAACAGTATCTACACATGGATTTGGGCTATGTGCATATTGATGGGATCAACGGCTGCTTGTGGCTTTTTGTGTCAGCACCAAACACTGTGACTATTGAAGTGAACACGACCAGAAGGAAGTCATTGAAGCTTTTAGTGACAGATTTCTTTGGAACTGGAAAAAGTGCTGTTGGTGTTGAGGCTTTCGGGGACAGCAGCCTGTGACAGTGACATGTTGGCTGTGCTCTGGTTGTTTTTTTTATCCATGTTGTTCATGTCAAAGTGAACAAAGAGTCTGCTGAGCTCTTCTGCTGGTAAGACGTCACCTGATTGGGAGGGGGTGTACGGTTGCTACTGGCAAAATGAATAAGGTACTTTATGACTTTCTATCCCATTATTGTTTTTTGTGAAGTGTCCTCAGTCTTCTGTTCATCAGCAGTTTGATGCCCCTAGTGCCCTGTCAAAACTGTGTGTTGCAGCATCACTGTTGTTAGATATTAATGTACGAAGTGGCATGGCACCAAGGGTGCTGGTAGGTAAATCCGACATTTATAGAAATCAGCCACTGGGACAACATTCAGAGTGCAGAATTCGGAGCACAACATTCAATACACTGAACTGTCACAGAATTGACAAAGAACTGAGAAGTAACATGGGACACTGCTGCATCTAACATGTAGCTCCACCCACCTTCCCCAGCTTCAATCTCACTGACTGCACAGAGCAAAGAACACCATAAAACAACATATAGAGCATTTAGGACAATATTTCCTATTCTATACTATATACTATCACTAATTTGTCGTTTCTTCCTTCAATTGCCACAGTACTGTGGTAGCAAAATGCACAAAAGAATGCACTGAAGTATACGCTATATATCACCACAGTACTGTTGCAACAAGAGGTGAATGAGTTCATGTAACAGTATCCATGATTGGCTCTACTACAAATGCTAACATTTGATTGGCTCTGTGGCAATAGACAAACCGATGTTTCATGCCACAGTACTGTGGCAGTAGCCATTGCCTTTTATTTATTACCCGCCTATAATTAGTTATTTATGGTATCTTAGTGAGACTGAACTCTAAAAATCGCTAATAGTTAAAAATTATTATTTTTTAAAAATTTAACCAGGAAATATCCCATTGAGATTAAGATCTTCTTTTACAAGGGAATCCTGGCCAAGATGGGCAGCAGCAAATACAACATACAGTTACAGGATTACATAGTTAAAACACATATAACAGACACATTTGATAATAAACAGTTAGTAAAAACAGAATTTACAAGCAGATTAAGAAAAACAAGCGCGAGTTATGTAGTCGGCCTCAGGAACTCTGGACTTACGAGCCCTTAAAAGATAGTCATCTAATATATCCCAATAACACTGACAGACTGTGTTGCCCATTGATATGTTACTTGTTACCTTTAATATTCTGGAGTGTTTAAATGTGTTGTTTCTCTTTGCCTTTTGTTCACCTTTGTATTTTGTTCCTACTTAGTATCGTATTGTATCGTATCATATCATATCGCTGCAGTAAGCATGTCATTTTGTGTTTGCCAGGGTTTATTGACATGCTCTCCAGAGCTCAGTGCCACAGGGTTGATGACCAACGAGGTCTTCTGACTAAAGAGCAGCTGGAGGTCCCCCTGTTTCTGCAGCTGCCCCCAGACCAGGGACAGGATGCGAAGCCAGATGAGACCAGCTCATCCACCACAGAATCCAAACAGGACTCGTCTGAGAAGGCGTCGTCACCCACAACTTCAGATGGAACCGTTGAGGAAACCCGTGAGTCTACATCTGAATCCAAAGACTTGAGGGAAACTGCAGTCTGAAAGATGGACAAAGATTTAATCAGAAACAAATGTCTCTCAAACATCATGTTGATAAGCATGTCAAAGGACAAAACTAAATTTTAGAATTAAAAAAAAAAAAAGCACTTTTTTGTATTGTTTACACATAAGCTCAGCGGTACGAGAATTAACTGATGAGGAGGAATGTAAAGAAGGTCATGGCAATCATTTAGTGTCATTTTTAACACTACACAAGCCAAATGTTTGCTATGAAATGTTTAATGTACAATTATGTCTCACCATTTTAAAGAAGTTTTAGCTCAGTATTTCAACCTGAATTTAACTTGTGTAGAATAATTTTCCCTGGTGTCAAATGTTGAAAAGTTTGAGTAGCAGGACATTGCTTTTAACTCACATTAGTTGCTTTTCTGTTGACTTAAAGCAAAACACATATTATGAACAGGAACCATTGACTGTCCAGAATGGTTGTAAAAGTGTATTGCACGTTTTTGTTTCTTTTGACGACTGAGTTTTGAAAATGTAAATTAATTGTATATTTTATTTTGTGTGCTTAATTGCTGTTGTCAGGTTTGTTTATTGTACTGTACATAAGTGCATTCTGTTTGCTGTGATGGTGCTTTGATAACCCCTGGTCAAGCTCTGTTTTTCCTCTCACTTCAGACCCCACCTCAAGGTCCAGATCAGTAATTACAAATGTGACGTTAAAGGGAGTGAATCAAATCCACTTCTCACAGGTTGTATCCAAAGAATTAAAGTGTTTTATGTTGAGATGTGATCCTCTGGTCTGAATTTCTTTCTGGGAATAGATGTCAGATCCCCACTATTTTACCCTCAGTCAGGAATTTTTTTGGATGGATCACTGAGGTCGGGTTCTGCCTTGACATTTGCTACGTGATTTGATTTTATATGTGGTGCAGCCGGAGCTCATATCCCCAGCGGGTTGAGAGTATGACTCATGCAGTTTAAAGCAAGTCAAATCCATTTATGTACAGGTGTCAGTTGGAACCGGCTTCCATTGTATTTCCTATATATGTGAAGTCGTCAGAGAACTCCCTCTAAATTGGCATCATATAATGATGTCATTTTGACACAGTGACGGGGGAGTGAATGACTTTGCGATTGGCTCAGTGTAGCCAATCACTTGCCTCTTCTGTGTACAGACCTGTTGCTGTAAACTGCTTAGTTAAGGAGCCGGGAAGGCTATTACAGGAAGTATTTGGCAATTAAATATGTGGCAAAATAAATGAGATGAGTCATGGATGATTTCATCTGATGTAAGCAACATGCATATTTCAGTATGTGACACGAGGTTTGGAAAGCATCTGATTCACCCACCTTACCCATACCGTCACCGTGTAGCTGTGATTGACACTGCAGTCTGTGTGATTAATTAACCTGTGACAGAGTAGATTGCTTTTTAGGTAGTCACCCAGCTTCCGACTGCCAAACTGGCGACATTAGCATACACAGAGCTGTGATTGGCACACCTGGTGTTAAATGTGTGTGTGTGTGTGTGTGTGTGTGTGTGTGTGTGTGTGTGTGTCCGTCCATCCATGCATGAGTGGTGCGTCGGCGGAGCTATGAATGGGCAGAGAGGGGTGTGCTCTCATAGACACCATAGCAGCAGTGAGATGAGGAGTGCCATCCACTCCACTGCACGTCTGTGCTGAGAGAAGAAAAGAGAGGGAAGAGGGAGAAGAGGAGGTGAGTGTCTGAATCTGCCCCTGGCTTTTTCACTAATCTTGTTTTTGGGGTGATCGCTGTGCTTGTTCAATCATATTGTGTTTGCCTTTTCTTTATCTCTCTGTCACTGCCATCATTCATTCTCTCCTCTTGTCTGTTACTCAATGAATCCCTGTCCTTGATTGCATGTCTTTTGCTGTCTTGAACCAAAGCTTTTCTTAGCCTCATTCATAGAAACATTCACATTTGTAACGGTGAGATAGAGTGCCAACGCTGTGTGCTTTCTGCTTTTGTTATTTACTGCTTCCAGTTTGAGATTAGTTTCATGCCTTAGTGTGTTTTACTTCACTGGAATAGATTACACAGGCATTCTGAGTATCTGGATGTGTCTGTGTGTGTGTTTTGTTTGTTTGTGAACTGAATCCTCAGCTAATGGGATCTCTGAATGATGCTCACTGTGCCTTTGAGAGTCCTGCAGAGGAATGCATAAGTGCTGTGAAACAAAACCCATCCATTAGATCAATGTCTGCATGTTACTGTGCACTGAAAGATTCTACTCGACTGGTGAAGGACACAGTCTGTGCCTAGTATGTTCAAACTGAAAATGATAGTGGATTCATTAGTACTCACTCAGTTATCAGGTGAGGTACACATGACCGAGCTACGACTCAGCCAGGGAGCAGCTGCTTTGGTCGACTACTGACTAAATTCACGTTCCTTTTGGGAGAACAATGAGCTGTATGTGCATTTGTGTCACACCTGAGCATCAGAGTAGACATCTCCATCCATTCTAGGACATAGTGTCCCCTAGAACATCTGGCTGGCTTGTGCTCATTTATAGGCTGCCTTTGCACTTTGTCCACATCACCACCTTTACGTACATATATCTGCTTTACACACACACACATTATACATACCACTCACATGCTGCTTCATTAGCATGTTCAGCAACACAGGAGACACTAGTATCACTTCAGTATCACCTCCTGGACTACACTGACAGAGACTACTTACCCCAAAAATGTGGTTTTAGGTTTTGTCAATCTGTCCGTCACTGAAGAGCTGTCTGCTGTTAAATAGATGTGTGATTCACATCGGATGGTCACCAGCTGGAAACTCAACCAGAAGTGAATGAACATGCAGTCACATGGCCGGTGACAGACCTTGTATGATAACATACATGTAGACGTTGGTAATGACGTACATGAAGTCTGAATCTATTGGCGTCTGTTAGATACATCAAAGAACAAAAATACTGGGACATGTCAACACTTTCAGCTCACAGAACTTTATATTCCCATTGATGTGAAATATCATGATTGAAATGTTGATGTCAGTTGTCATTAATTAACATAATAAATGTCAAATCAATATTTCTTTAACGTTTAACAGATGATTTTTCTTCCTAAGAAACCAGACAGTCACTTAGGATTTACAAAGGAGTATTCATGGTCAGAATGTGACAAATATTTTAGAAATACAGAGTCAGAACATTTAAAAAATGACAATGTTGAGTAACATTAAGGAAAAACAAGCACAAAATCTGAGGCAGTTTGTTAGTATAAATGACAATCTACACAACATTAAACCTAAAGATGAAAGAAAGACACTGATTGCAATGGTATTTATGAAATATGAGGTTATTTTGTGATAGTTTGTCATCGCTTTGTCACCCTGCCCCCTGTTAATAGGGTGTTCCAATACTTTTTTCCCACATAGTGAACCAGGGTATGCTGTCAAATACACACAAGCTACATAAATGAAAACAGAACCTTTCATCTGATTAATAAGATGTTTTCATTGTGTAAATTAAATGTTGTTAGTTTCATAAAGTCTGGATCTCAAAACCTTTGCATTGGTTCTTAATCTCTCAGCTAAAGTTGATGTTTACTGTATTGTGTAATTTTGTGTTTTTTCCTTCCTGTGCTCGGATGATGACTGATAATGACAATAGAGCAGCACTTTGTTCTAGGATGTGATAAATGCACAGATCTACGCCAAGGCTCCCAGTTCTGTAAAACAAATGCTCTGTCTTGCAATGTGTACATCAAAAAAAAAAGAAACAAAAAAACAATAAAAAACAACCATTTTCACCGATCTGGTTCATGTTTACTCATGCCCTACTCTTCCACTAAGTTTCATGAAAACAGAAAACATTTTTCTTAATTTGGCTGACAGACAGAAATAATCTAAGGAAAAAAACAAATAATATTGTCAGGATAACGTCTTGGTAGAGGTAATAATGAGTGTCAGTCACTAGATCTGTCTGTAAAGCCTACATGGTGGAGGCCATCCCAATTTCTAGTCATAATTCAACACATACACACACACACACACAATTTAGCTCATGAAGTTCTTGTCATTTCCTGTTTCTCACTTTGGGAGTTAAGTGTAAGATCTGAGCTGGGCTAATCACGGTCATTACTAACGTTACACACTCAAATCCCTTGAACAGATTTAGTTCTGCAGATGAAGTGCAGGTGTTGACATCTGCATTTCATTAAAGACGGTTTGTTATTAACTTCTCTGCCTCAGATTTATCCTCCGTTCTTGCTGTGTCTCAGTCAAGTGATGATGGCAGGAGTGAAACGGATAAAAAGACTGCGAGGCAAAATATTCTGTTTGCCCATCCTTGCAGAAAGAGTCGTTGAGTGCCTCTCAGAGTCAAAGTTTCTGTACTACTTTTGTGTGTATGCGGTCACGTCCACATAATACTCTACGTGCATTTGTGCATGTATGCATTTCTGTATGCATACCACTAAGAGATGTAATGTTTTTTGTGGAAGTGTCACCTTGGCTGTTGTTGACTTGCTCATGTGGATTAATCAATGGAGAAATGTTTGTCAAAGCCACAGGGCTTTTCTGTTTCAGCTATAAGGAGATGCATGTCCACCCACCTCGGTCTAGCCTCTAAAGTCTTTTGCCTCAGCTACAATGGAAGGATTCCTCATCTACAGTGATGGAGGAATACAGGGTGAAGATACAGGGTGAAGCAGTCGAATCCTTCTTATGTAGGTCATTTCCCTCCATGAGCTGGTCAGAGAGACCACTCAGGGCTCAGTGAATGGCTGTCCTCCATCAAGGCTGAGATTATCCTCCTCTGTCCCTCAAAGGCTTGTAAAGCACATGTTCGAGTAAATGCATGCCGTGACCTTTGATGCCCCAGGTTTTGCAACTGCACCAGCATGTTTGTGTGTAAGAGACATAGGTTTAGTTTTTTATATTTGGGGAATGAATTACATGAGGGTGAGGAAATGCATTCTGGGGAATTTTCACTCACCAGTATGAGTCTTTTCTGTATCAGTTTATGGTTGAAATGCTTTTATGGAGGAGGAAATCACAGGATTCAGGCAGAAAAGGTCAACTTAAAATCTTTGCATCTTATGTTAATCTTCCTGTAGATCAACCCTTCTAATTCAATATGATCTATGCAGTCTATGTGTGTTCTTTTGTCCTGTTTTGTTTGGGAAAGAATCCTCTTTAAAGGTATGTGGAGCACCTACTCATGTTACTGATCATTAATTACTGTCAAACTCCATGACTTTAACAGCTCATGTGAGTTTCAGCAGGATTTCTGCTCCTATTTAAACTGTCTACACAGTTGGGGCTTGACCTCCTAAGACCCAGCTATGGGTTTTCTGTCTACATTTGTGGACAAGAGTTTCACAACTTTATACAAAAAAAAGAAAACTGTCTAACACAAAGGATATTCCATAAAAATTTAAAAACTGCATCTGAAAAAACTGTTGCATCATGATGTTTCCAATATAGGCATTTATTTAATAAAAAACAAAAAAGGCTAGTACTTTGCTGACATTTCCTGGGTCTCAGGAGGAAATCACAAATGACTAAAAACTAGATAATTAAACATTCTGATATTCTTAAGTGAGCAAACCACTGATCAAATTTAATAGAGGATGAGATTTTGTTGAAGCCTCTGCGCAGGTGTTCATGATTTTTGCCGCAAAAGATTCAGTGCATGCATTTTATTTAATTTAAAACATTTATTTTATTTTTATTTATTTGCACATCACTAACAACAAGAAAAAAAAAAACACTATTGTGCAGAGGATAGAAGCCAAAAAGGCTTATATAAATACCTCCAAAAAATGAACAACACACGAAAAAGATAAATCCGATATAATAATAATAATAATAATAATAATAATAATAATAATTAAAAAAAATGATCTAAAACATTAAATTTTTTCTTAAATTAGGGTCCTTTTCAGATCCTTTTCAGATGTATGGGCTTGTAATTCATAGTTAAAGATTTTGTTTTAGATTTTGGAAATATAAAGGATCCAAATGCAAAGTCTAAACATTGTGACATGAATAAATAATCTCATGTCATGGTGATTTCTTAAATCTTCATATCTTCAAGTGTATTCAATGGGGTATGTCCCTCAAGTCCAGTGAGCCCCTGTAGTCACCTATAGTAATATACATGACACTTGAAAGAAGCCCTGAGGACCCCTCCGTCAGTCCCTCTGCTATAGATTATTCTGTTTTGTTGCCAGGTGAGATGTGTTCAAGGGGTTTGAATATCACATTATTTCCTTTCCTGCTGGGACTTCATATTAGAGTTGCCTGTGCTTCATGACAGTTGACTTTAGCTGTCACAGTGGGTGAGTGAGCTCCTGTTGATCAGCTCCCATTCATTCTTAATGAACCCTGGGCTGAAAGCTTCCTGTTCAGCAGAAGGTTGAACCGGAGATCAGGGTGGCAGACAATTCATTGTCAGTTCAGACAAGTACATTTGTACGTTTTGTTTTGTTTTGGCTGTGTCAACATCAGGCCAGACCTCAAGAGATTCACCAGAAGAAAAGTTACATCTACACCCTGATCGGTCTATTTCATCACGCCCTTCTCAACAGACATGTTTATAAGACGAGCAAAATCATTCCATCACATATCCATCACCCTTCATTTACCATCCTATAATAGTGCCCTTCATTTAAAGCATTTGAGAGCAGTGAATTTCACATGCACTTCCAGGGATGGTAAATGTTTCAATCTGATGTCAGGTTTCACATAGAAGCACACATCAGCAGGAGGTGCCGAGATCACTGGAGAATAAAATTCTCTCTGGCAAGTTGATCCAGACCCAGAGGGCTGGCTTTGTTCGCTGAAGTCCACTGAGGCCTTTCAGTCCAGCTTTAGCCCTGCAGCCATGTATAAAAATGCATGTTACACCTCCTCCCTCATTAAAGATATTTTCATCCTTTGTACACAGAATTTTCATCTACATACCCACCTGTTGTTAAACATGCCATTAAAGAGGATGCATATTGAGGGGCACGGGACTAAAGCCACTAAACAAATCAGTTTGTGTCTCTTTAGTTGGATTAAACCAAAACCTCATAACTTTGAATCATTAAATAAGAACGACAGGTAATAATAATAAAGCATGTATATAGTGTGACATAATTACTATCAGCTCTAAACCCCTGAACACACAAACCCAGTAAAGCACACACGTCATACAGTTAGTAGTAAAAAAAGTCACTGTGTCTCCATCTAGTGAAATAAAGCTGTAACTGCAGACAAATCTGCTGTTTATCTGTAATTTGCCTCCTTGTTAACAAAAGACAATTTACTGTAAATAAACAGTGAATATGTGCTGAAACTTCATAAATCTAGTTAAAATGAGGGCGATATCTTAAAAATCTCTGTCTCAAACCCAACAAAATACTGCTGCATCGCTCCATAATCTCCTATTTCTCTCATGTCTTTTTAGCCAGTTTTCCAAAATACATCATCCGCCCTATCAAGCCATCAGCACTGACTTTCTCCTGAGATTCAAGTCGACCATGGAGCAGAAGACAAATGAGGTGTGTAACTGTTTGACGTGCAGAACATTTCAACCATCACAGCCCTGTTTAATGTGATTATTCCTCCCTCACTCTCTAACTCTGTAGTCTCCCACCACCACGTCTCCTCAGAAGCAGATGAAGAACAGGTCTAAATCTATAGAGGAGACGCAACAGTCAAAGAAGGTGAGCAGCAGTGGAGCGTGCATTAATGCATGTCTTGTACAGTATATGATTCCTTTGTCCTTCTACTTACAGGCCTTTTCCTCACAAAAATCCCTCCCATGCAGACCAGAGCTGGACAGAGTGAAGGTGAGTTATGTGCTTGTACTTGTTCATATCTATAATGTAATACTGTATGAGTAATTTGATGAGGTTTTTTTCTGTGTTGCAGGAGATTCCCGATGGCTCTGACACGCCTTCGTCCTCCACCGAGCAATTAAAATGATGAATGAATTTTAAATAGCTCAGTAGGGTTACAATGATGTTACATCATAAAAATCATACATCATAAAAAACAACCTTCATAAAGATGTTAATGTGCACACAGGGAGACACACAACATATAAACATAATATTAAACTAGATAGGAATGCATCCCCGTGGTTCATGTATCATCAGAGAAATTGCATTACACATGGCAGGACCTGATTTGAACACACACACACACACACCAAGACAATCGCATGAAAACAAAACAACACCCATGATGACTTTTACTGTACTGTGTTTGTGTGTACATACCAACTTGAATGTGTATTGACATTAAAGTGATGCTGTTCAGTGAACTGACACATCTGATGCTCTGTATGTATCTGCAAAACACAGCTTTCTCTGTGAAGATCCAACTGTAAAAGGAAGTGAAAAGGAACGCGTTTTTATCAAACTGGATGTGCACATCTTGTATGACGCAGTTAAACACGACATGTTCATGTGACATGGAGCCATCTGGACTTCCCACTATGGAGCACATTCTTAAATAACAGCAATGAGATCAAACAGGTACATGCATGTACATATAAATCAGCTGGAGACAAATGTGCAAAAGTGCAAAAACAAGCATTATTTGATTCAAAGCTAAGATTCTACTAATGTATAATTAAGATAAGATTAGATTGGATTCATTGTATGTAATTAATATGTATGAAAACATAATTTTCGTGAGAATTTGTCTCTTTGTGGCCACGTCATTCAGATCTGCAGCTAACGTTATTGTCATTGTTGAGAATATTCTTTAGAGTGGTCTAAAAAATTTTCTGTAAAGCTGAAAATGTCATTAAATGTCTTGTTCGATCCATAACTGGAAGATACTCACTTCACTGTCACTGAGAAAGAAAGAAACCTAAGAATAATCACATATAAGAGGCTGAAATTAGATCATTTTAACGGTCTTCTTCTTCTTCTTCTTCTTCTTCTTCTTCTTCTTCTTCTTCTTCTTCTTCTTCTTCTTCTTCTTCTTCTTCTTCTTCTTCTTCTTCTTCTTCTTCTTCTTCTTCTTCTTCTTCTTCTTCTTCTTCTTCTTCTTCTTCTTCTTCTTCTTATTATTATTATTATTATTATTATTATTATTATTATTATTGCTAATCAGAATAATTGTTCTTTCTACTGCTACCTCCTGATCCTGCTACTGATCTGAACAAACCATGATGTTGAGCTAAAACACAGATTCTTCATTGGCTGGTCACTAATAAGTTCACACCTTTATGTGCAGGTCTTGAAAAGATAGTGTAATCCCAAATTTTGGTCCAGAATTACACAGGGAAACTTAAAACATCCAGCAAAAATCATCTGAACTACTGTGGCCACATCATTAAAAGTTTGGTGAATGCTTGCATTATCATGCATCTCTGCTGCAGCAACTTTGTCTTCATCAACAACCCACAGCACATCAGTTCACGTACCACCTGCCACACAGGAGATAATTAGCTGAAATGTTTTATGATCCCGTTTGCTCCAATGACAGTCTGATAGCAGAGCGGCTGCATCATATGGCATTCCTCTGTGTAAGATTAGTGCAGGATAACACAGCTCTGTGCAGGGGCAGAGCAGTACCATTGCACTTCGCCTCCAGCACACAGCAGGTGTTTTGATTGACAGGAAGGTCTACGGTGACCCAGTGGCCTCTGTTTGGTTTATCCCCAGGCTGAACGATGGCGGTAACCTCTCCAGACTTTGCACATCTGGAGGGGGGATTATCAGCATGGATGGGGTTTTACTACCAAGCTCTGGAACTACGCCAGAGATTTAGCCATGTGTATGTATTAGTGATTTTCTGCATGTCCATATGTGCATGTGTGGTTCTGTTACTCTTTTCTTCTGCTTAATGCTGCACCAAATCTCAAGGATTTCTCCCCTCTCCACCACTGACAGCAGCAGTAGCAGCAGCTGCAGCAGACTTGGCTCTGGTCCAACTGCACAACAACAGAGCTGTTATCTCTCCCTGGCTTCCAGCTCTCATAACTGTTTAGAAACTAACAGCGTAGTCAAGAGGGTTATTAAGTTTGTGGTGTAAGTCTGGGTCAGCAAGTTTTAGAGATCTGGTTGAGGGCACTGCTGATACGACAGAACACTAGATGGACTAATTATTAATAATTAGCCTCAGTAACTCAGGCCGTCACAGCTGTCTCTTATGGACGTGAGGACATTGCTTGTGTGTAGTGGGGTGTGTAGAAAATGTGTGTACGTATTTGTTAAGAAGATCATCTTTATAGTTCATATCCAATCACAACATGCTTCATCTTGACTCCTGGCGAAGTACCTAAGAATTTGAACATTCTGCACAAGTCAAGAAGATTACTGTTTGAAATACTTCCATTTACTTATCTCATGCTAGAAATTATCATTTAATACCCAGTATTTCGCTCTTGGACCGGGCTATGAATGTGATGGAAACATGTACTGAATCAGAGAATGAAAGGACATGAGGAGCCAAAAATTGCTAGGCTGATGTGTTTCTTCTAATATTTACCACTAGATGTCAGATTTCTCCTGCTCTTCTATCTGAATCTGAGAGGACGGCAAACACAGGGACTAGTAATCACATCAAATTCACATCACATCAAAGTGTTCATCTCAGGATTTGAAAAACAGCTGGTAGAACAAACAACATACATCACCTAACACAAAATGTGCGGTCCTGACTTTCCCTCCTCATGCATCATTAAGTTGAGGCTTTATGTTATTGATTAACAACAGGGCATCTGACACAGACCACGTAAATTGACAAGAATGGAGGTAATCTTTGACACCTTCAGCCATGATCATCTATTTAAAGATGATTTACACCTCAGTTGTTGTTCCTTCCAGGGGTCACACACACAACACCTAAGACTGTTCCAGACAAGGTAAGACATAATGCAGCACACATCAAACTCAAATGCATAGGACACATAACATTTTCACAGTAATACTGTGTGAAAAGCTCTGACACCATTTATTAATAATCTGTTTCAAAGCTAAAACATCCTTTAAAAGTATTGACAAGTCAGCTGACGTTCACTGACAGCAGCCACTAAATGCATTTATCCTTTTATTTTTGTTCTTCAAGTAAAACTTAATTTACAGTGATTTTGTGGTGGATAAACAGCAAAAAAAAAAAAAAAAAAAAAAAAATGTATCTGTGAGTCACAGGACCAGACTTGAAGGCAAAGTCACGAACAGTGAGACAGAAACAGAGAGTAGCAGACTGGTAAACAGATGAGTGTGGGGCAGGTAGACAACATTTGGAAAGATGCACAGATACACACAAGGGATGTGCTCAAGTACATTCAAATTGTGTTCAGCTGCAGTCTATTGAGCTTGCTTCACACGTATACGCCACATACGCTCACACAGACATATGCTAATAAGGCCTCTACGCACATCACAACCTGGAGGAGGATGCCACACTATCAGAACGATGCAGCGACTGTAATTACAGTAATTTTAACTGCTGTAATTACTGAACTCACTTCCATCCTCTTTGCTTTTAAGAAAGACATTAGCACTCCCTCCTCCCATGGAGTCCCCAAAATATAGCAAAGTGGCTGACATGAAAAGGGGAAAAACGGTTTCTTTAAAAAACTGAGAGCATGAAAACCTTGGAGGGGAACTGCTGCTCTATAGACGGTGGAGGGTCCCTTTAGGAGGCGACTCGCAGCTGCAGGAAATGGAGGAGAAGACAAGTTACATAAATGCTGATGTTTCCTTATTGATTCTGACACAGTGTTCATTTGTAGAGATGCTTGATGATGCCCGGAGGTGTGAGTGGTTTAAATTTGTGATTTGACCTCTCATTGAGGCCAGCTGTCAGTAACATACAATGTGGGCCATCTTTGTTGTCCTCTTTTTGCTTGTCTGTTGGTTTTAGTTCTGAAGTGAAAGACAGGATTATAAAAAGACATTTTGGTCTCCTCTGGCTCCTTTTTACTGCTGCAGGCATCTGATAAACATATTCACACTCATGTTCATTCACTCTACAGTGGTGTCATCCTGTGATTTTAATTACCTCCATTTCTCTGCACAGCATTCAAAGCACTATGTCCTCTCGATCCATAACTATAGTGTCCTCTGGAAGGAGCACCGATGACAGTGGTAACTTAGGAGTTTCCATTTCTATCATGTCGTTTTTGAAGTTATAGCTGAAATGCTTCAAGGCTGCTCTTCACAGCTTCAGTCAGTAGTGTTCTTGGTTGTTGTCAGGGTTAAGGATGGAGCCAAAGCTCTCGCTGGAGGAGGAGGACAGGGAGTCCGGGATCGGTTCCACCCTTGACCTCACCAGCAGCTCTGAAGGCTACAACCGACATACCAATCACCTGTCCAGCAAACCTTCAATCAGGGAGGCAGACAGACTCCCTAAAGAGAATGGTACAAGGACAGCATGAGGACAAGCATCACAAATCTACTTCCTGGGTTGGCACTGGGTCTGATCTCTGTGAAAAGGCAAATGAAAGCAGAAGCTGGCCCACATGCTCATTAGATAAGGACATGCGTGGAACCAGCAGGAGCATGGAGTCTGGGCAACAAAGGCAAAGCCCTGCTAATTCTCAGCAGCGTTTGGTTAATGCGGGCACTGTAGCATGTCAGATAACTTTGCTCTCTATATGTTTCCATCCAGATAGAAAAATCATGATAGTGAGATCAACATGTGACATGCTAACCAGAAACAGATCAGATGTTTTGTTTGTCAGCAGTATTTTCTGTTTAAATAGGCCAACTTTGGCTGCTTTTCCAGGTCATACTGTGAGGTTAAACATCTCTCCGGTTGTTGTCTTTGAACAGAAAGCTCTCCACAGGTCTCAGTGTGTACAGACAACATCAAGCAGCTCCTTATCAATCTCTCCAAGATCCCTCTCCTCCTCCTCCTCCTCTTCCTCTTTGTTTGCTCCTTGGACACGCTGAGCTCTGCCTTCCAGTTAGCAGGGGGTGAGTACTATAACCCTCAGTGCCCCCTTGGCAGGTTGATGGTGACTCAGTTAGTTGATGTTTGAACAAATAAGTGAAGTGAGTCACTGCGGAATAGTTCATACTGTCCTACCGGGGCCCTGCTGTATAATTTAACTGCAGAGCTTCTTCCGGTGACCTTTTTAGATTTAGGGAAACAAGCGATCTGATCTTGTTTAACACTGCTCTCGGCCACCGACCTTGTCCTCTTCTGAGACAAACACTGTGTATGTGTGTCTGTGTTTCTGTGTACGTGGGTGGCATATTTAACCAGGTAAAGTAGCCGGGGACATTTTCCAGGACAATGCGGTGCTGTCCAACCCTGTGGCAGGGCTGGTGGTGGGGATTTTGGTGACTGTGCTGGTCCAAAGCTCATCCACTTCCACCTCCATCATTGTCAGTCTGGTGGCATCTGGATGTGAGTAAAGGCATGAAGTGTGTGCAACACTTGTAGCAGGAATTCATATATCTTTGAATAAAACCCAGGAAGAGAAAAACATACAGACTGACCTAATTCAGACACAGATATACAGTATGTGTGTTTGTGTATTCTATTCTATACATACCTATGTGCTTCTGCAGGCTATTATTTTGCATCCAAAGAAAGATATCACAGTGAATCTCAAAACAGAAAGTGGAAAAAAAACTCCCATAATGCACGTGTGGCACTGACAAATAAGTCTAATTAATGTGTCATTAATGTATGATCTTAGTTTTGTGGCTCCAAGCCAAATCCCACGATGTGTTCCCTGTGGAGGATTTGACAAATTTGCATCTTGATGTGCTAGTTAGCACTGAAGACCAAATTAGTAACTATAGCTTGCAACAACAGATGAGTAATTATTAAGACAGAGGAGGATTAAGCTCTGTGCATACACATTGTATTAATGCAGCGTAAACTGGCCAATGCAGTAGCAGGAACTAAGTGTAATCATGCTGCATAATTTACCACAAACTGAAGTGTTTAGGTGTCTTATCTTAATTATTTAGACTGACTGACTTTCCTGAAAGTGTCATTCAAGCAAATTCAGGTGTAATGGGTGTAAAAACCATGTGAGAATTATTGTAATCCTGCGGTGTGGACCACAGGGATCACAGGGCTAATCACATCAAACCATTTGACATCCTATAATCCTCCACCATCAATCAGTCAACAGGTTAGACCAAACGTGCCAAGGATTCCACCTTAAACAACCTATCTCTAATGAGTGCATGCAATGAGATCTCTTCACTTTCTCTGTGGTGAGAGTCGGTGATATCAGTATGCCACTGCCGTCTCTCTGCTCAAAAGCCTGTGTGCAAGAGAGCAAAGAGCAAGATTATAGTTAATTATAAGGAGTAAAAGAAATGCAGAGGCATGGATGATAGAAAATGTGTGTCTATTAGAGTGTGTGTCCTGTAGGTCATTACTATTAGAGATGCCTTCCACCATAAACCTCACTGCAGCGTGTAAAGCTGAATCACTCACTGGATAATTACAATCACCCTTAATTTCCATTACAAGTCATGTTGCATTCATATGATGCATTAATATTCACAATGAAGAAGACATTAAGCTATTTACATTTTCGTATTATCTCTCTATGGACATTTTTCTTCTCAAAATATTATTAGCTGCATAATGAAAGTCATCCTGAAAAAGACAAATAATTATTCATCAAGGAAAGTTACGGATAATTTGCATATCGGATGAAATGAAACGTATTTGTGTCGGCTGTATCTGTATCAGTCTTCTTCAATGAATCACAGACAACATGGCAAACATGCACTGATTAAACAGCTCCGTCTATTATATATATATATATATATATATATATATATATATATATATATATATATATATATATATATATATATATATATATAAAACACATGTGAAGGAATTTACATGCATTAATTGCTTTTTTCCCATGTGTGAATAGAATGACGTACTTCTGTGAATCTCCAAAGCATAACAATTATACTCACGTCCAAGTTCCTACTCTGCTCCTCTACAGTGTCATCAGTGTCAGAAATGGAGTTTAACGACCAGCTCACAATCACAACCTTCACATTAACACACAAGTATGTGCAAATGTAACGTGCAAATAGGTCCGCACTGATATTTTTTTCAACAGGTAAAAAACAGAAGCAGAAAACAATCATGTGTAGGAATCATATATGGAATAATGGAATAAAGTACTTGCAAAACCCAACAAAAAATACACTTCTGGGGTGAGATTAAGGTGAATAACACTGCACACAATATAAAAGCCTTTTTTGTATCATCTCACTTCACAGTGCTGGAAGTGAGGCTGGCTGTTCCTGTCATCATGGGAACCAATATTGGGACTTCAGTCACGAACACCATTGTCGCCATGATGCAAGCAGCAGAGAGGACGGAATTTCAGCGGTAAGTGCCGGTGGTAAGGAGGGGGTAGATGAAGAGCAAGGAAGAAGATATTGAAATGGAAAAGTGAAGAGGACAAATGTGGTCAAGGAGGAAACAAAAGTAAAATATCAAAAGTGCCGAGGAGAAAGTAGAGGATGATGAAGGGAAACATCAGAGCCCTCAGTGTGTGTGCACATTTGCATAACAGTCATAATAATGGCACCACTCCACATTGATCCCACACCAGTAACCCTTTGGCATTAAAAGTAAGGCACTGAGCAGATGGCATGTTACTTAATCTGTGTCTGCAAAAATAAATATAATTTATTAATTTTTCATGATATACTCACACACTCAGTCAAACCTAAAATGCTCATTATGTCAGTCATCGGAGAACGCTGAGCCATGAAAAGCAGATTAACGAGCAATCATTCTGAGTAGTTGAACATACTGATGGTTGACCCTAGTTAGCACTGAAACTGACTGTGACCCACTACAGGGCCTTTGCTGGGGCAACAATCCACGACTGTTTCAACTGGCTTTCGGTTCTGGTTCTGCTTCCGCTGGAGGTGGTAAGTGGCCTCATGACCCGCTTGTCACACCTGATGGTCACCGGCTTCAGTCTCCAGCCGGGGAAGGAAGCCCCCGAGCTGCTTAAGGTCATCACTGAACCAGTCACAAAGCTCATCATACAGGTAAAACCCCCAAACCATCACTATTTTCATGATAGATACAGTGAAGTGTCATGAAGTGAAGTGGGTCCACCCTGTGATGGTACGCAGGGTCAAAGTCTCTTAGTCCTTTAACCTTCATTTCCATTAACTTTCTGAATTTGAAAGATAAAAAATAAATCTTCCTTCCACACTCAGCTGGACAAATGTGTGATCACGGGAATTGCCATGGGAAATGAGGACATGAGGAACCGGAGTCTGGTGAAAGAATGGTGCCAGACTGACCTTGTTATGGTAATGGCCTGTCTCTGTGCCGCTGTCTCCTGTTGTATCTCACACTGGCGCCAAATACAGCCTGTCACAGCTGCCAGTGAAAACTGTGCTTCTAATTTATGTGTTCATCACACATGTTCAGTTTTTATTACCTTTTTTTGTTTGTTTCTTTTTTTCTCTGCAGTTCCCTATGAATTTAAGCACAAACCATGAAAACTGTAACCCTGGTTATCACCATTCACAGGATGGAAATGAGCTCAACACTCATAAGTGTGAGTTGTAACTCAGTGATATCTCTTACCCACACACTTTTGTGAACTGAGTGAATCTGCCAAATGGAACTTTTACTACACATTTTCTTCTCATTATTACTGTTAACCCTTTATGGAGCACTCATAGAAATCCTCTGAAATTCAAAATTGCAACCTTAGTGTATCATTGCAGAACATACAAATATTTTATTACTTTTGTAAATTTGTTTATTTATTTATTTTTTCATGTAGAAAATCAAGGTCATTGAATTTTCCATATTTGGTTACTTACTCGTAAGTAGCAAAAAAAAAAATCCAAGAAGTATTTATAAAAAGGTACAATAAAAACAAATGTAAGATGAAAGGAACATGTATTTAAGAACATTAGAACAACATTTTTAGAACATTACAACAACATAAGACCCCTGTCCACATCCACATTCTCCCTTTGAACATCATTCCTTACATTACCATTACTTCATGGTACCTAACAAAGCAGGTACACTCACTGTTCATGCAGAGGTGGACCTTACAGACCCTGTAGACCACATTGGACCTGAGATTGTTGCCTCACTGTCCTAAATGTAACTGTTGCTGTCACTACTCCCTTTTCCATTGACCCTCAAATTGTGCGAATATGACGTGCATAAAAATTTTCCAAATGGAAAAATGACAGTTTTCGCCAAAACTCTGGTTTTTCAATTAAAAGTTTTTGCACTGGCAAGAGGTGGGTTTTTGGGTGACGCGAATTTGGTAAATCACGCAAAACTGCAATGAAAGACCTTTTTCTGCAACTGGAGTCACATGAATAAAAAAAAAAAAAAAAAAAAAATGTTGACGGATATAAGCAAAGAAGAAGAGTTTTAAAAGAAACATGGCGCAGTATGTGTGGACACACCAGAACACTGAAGCATTTTTTATACTTAGTACAGGATAGAAGGTTAATATATAATAATAATGGATATATCTGTAAATCAATGTGATATTTATGTTCGTTGGCATGTTCATGGAATGACTTCTTATGTCATCTCGCGTTACTAAATAAACACATCGTCACATTTATGATTTAATGGAAAAAACGACATTACGTACTTCTGTTTTTTTGACATTTAGTAAATATCGGTAAAGTTTTGAAAATATATCCAGTGGAAAAGCAACTACTGTCTTGTACTGCATGCATAAATAACCAAAAATAGTCACTTGCCCAATAAAGGGTTAATACAATATCTTGACCATTGTTGGTGCTTCTTCTTGGCAGGTAGGCATTTGTTTGTGTCTACTGAGCTGTCAGACCTCACTGTTGGCCTGATCCTCCTGGTGGGCTCCCTGGCTGTCCTCTGCACCTGTCTGCTGCTTCTGGTTAAGTTACTCAACTCTATTCTCAAAGGCCAAGTGGCAAAGATCATCCATAAAGTCATCAACACAGGTGAGCATGCCTTGAAGGTACAGGAGTATTTAGTCAGTGTATTTGATCGCTCAATATACAAAGACCTAAAATCTGCCTTGGATACTAATCTCATTATAAAGGATTACTGACTGTGCATATATTTCTGTTTCTTTTTGTATCATAACAGACCTGCCGTATCCGTTTGGTTGGCTGGCAGGATATGTGGCCATGTTTGTGGGTGCAGGGGTTACGTTTTTGGTCCAGAGTAGCTCTGTCTTTACGTCAGCCATGACTCCTCTGGTAGGTAAGTGAAATGTGTCTTATCATCATTACAAATTAGTATTCATAGAGTATCAGAGAATATGTGAATCTGAAAAAATAAAAGATAAGATATTTTTGATAAACATGCCCATATGACACAGAGTAAACTGTTAACTGTAGGAAAAAATCGAAAACAATTTATGAGATGAAAAGCTATACTGCCATTAAGCATTGGAGATTTATAATTTGATTTGTTAGGCTTACATAAAATATGATATCCAAAAACACTTTACCAAATTGTTATGTAATATCCACATCTGTTATGAGTGATATGGCAGATGCGGCTTTGAAGGCTAAGAATTAAACCGATTGATTTAATGTTATACATACTAATCAACTGAAGCAGGTTTAATGACTTACCAACAACTCATTCTTTTCTGGAAAACCATGTGATTTTATTAACTTTGAAATGTAAACATAGTGAATGTAGGGACTGCAAAACCTGAGGAAATGTGCAAAATACAATAATCCACTGTTTCTACCATTTTTTTTTTTTTTTATAAGAGACAAGAAATCAAACTCATATACAATCTACATAGAGACATGATTAACTTGTGCTTTAATGAATGGAAAATGGATTTAATTTACACAGTAGCTACATGAAACATATTAAAGAAATATTGTTTGTTGGATGGTTTTCACTACCAGTGACTGGACATGTAATTATATTCACCGTAATTCTTGTATAAAATAAAATCTGCTTAATTATTTACACATTTCAAAGTGGCCTTGTAGCGCCACATTATGTAATAATGGTGCAATATGTTATAATGTAACAATTTTTAGAATAAGATGGCGTATTTTGTAATAAAAACCTTGAACACATTTTATAATAAACTTTGCCACATTTTGTGATAACTTATCATATATTGCAATAGTTTTTACAAAATGCAGGTGTAGCACTTTTTTTTTTTTTTTTTTAAAGGAAAAGTAATAATTTGGTGCATTATTGTGTAATAAACCATCACAATTGAAGCCTTGACTGGAAAACCATCATACCAGCAAAACAACATTAAGCATTCCAGCTTAATTAGAATTAATTTTCAAAAACTAGTTGGTTGTTTCATTGATCAAACCTAAATCAAATGTAACTGTATTCATTATAATGGGAAATGTGTTTGCAAGTTAGAGACAAAAGCTAAATTAAGTATGACTGACAAGAAACTTGCTGGTGCACTGACTTTTGGAAGACACAATTATGTAAAAAGTTATTACAAAATGTGGCAAAGTTGATTACAAAATGTGTTCAAGAATTTTATTACAAAATGTGGCATGTTATTACAAAATAAGGTGAAAAATTATTACATTATTACATATTGCACCATTATTACATAAAGCGGTGCTACAGACCTTCAGCAGAAATAATCAATAACTAATCTATATGCTCTGATTGACTTTGCTGTTGGTTGTGTTTATACATGTGGTCAGGGGACTCTGCAGACCATTAAAGAAAAGCGTGACTTTCAATAATTTTTAATCTTTAAGCAGAAAAAAATGAATATTTAAACTCCATCTCTGCTCTGCAACGGCCCTATTACAGCTGAGTGTTCAAGGGGAAAGAAGATACAGATACATTATTGTATGAATGCCAATGGCCCAAAACAGATAGCTTCAGAGACAAATTACAACCCAAGAACTAAATGCTAATAAGCCATTCTGCATTTTGATGCTTCAGAGCCTCAACTGACTGTTATTTCCAAAGTAATAATAACTTAAAGTTTTAATACGTTGTTTCTGATAGTAAATTAAGAAAGAATAACATTTTTACTGACCTGGATTAAGTTTAAATCGAATCCTCACTTTCACTCATTCGTCACAGTCTTAGTCAACTGCTGAGTTCAGTGAGTTTTCTGTAGTTTGAGATGAGTCTATACCTGGATAAAATTGTCTGGAGGCGTTTCCAGCGTCTGTCTGAAGGTTGATGCGATGTGGAGTTTCTTCTCATCTCGATCTGCGGTTTTGGCTCGGATTCATTTGGTGGATGCCTTCAGGGAGGCTGTGTCTTGTAATGTCTTATTAAACTCGCCTCTAACTCTGCTGAGCATTAGATGTTATCCTTGAGTGTGCCAGTTCCATGCACAGACCATGCAGAGACGGGTTACTTGCCTATACCCTGCTTCTGGCGTTTCAAGCTGTGGCTACTCGGTATCTGTACTGATGACCTCATACCATTATATATAGATAGAGTAGCAGTTTAGTCACGATTTTTCCCACATATCTACTGATAACATCATTACTTAACCATCAGAGTCAAGAAACTCCAGTTCCATAATATAAGGACTTTCTATTGTCTAATCTGTGGTCAAGCCTCAGTTCTTCAGTTCTGTTGGGTGGAATTACCACTGTAAACTATTTCAGTGCCTCATAAATTGGTCTGCTTTTTTCAAGGCTATTGGTTCCAGCACCAGATTATAAATTTGTAACCCCAGCATCTAAGACGCCATGTAATAGTATTAAATCATTAACAGCAGTGACCAAAGATTTACTCCTTTGCTTTTGTCGTGCATGTGACATTTTTTTCCCTTTCTCATGGAAACAGGGATAAACCTTAAATACCCACGTTTAAAAATAACAATTTTTCCACCAAGAAAAGTCCAAACAAGGCAACACACCTGCTTATTTGTCCTTGATTGAGTTTTGAGAAGTTTGTTGCATAGTACATGTTGCATAACTATCACTGTATGCCACTGGCTAAACGAAGCATGTAAAATCAGTGAAGAATGAGTCATCAGCCTGCTCCACAGTGATAAATATGTGATGGGAATGTTTTTTTGTTTTTTTTTCATTTAAAGCAGGAAACTTACCTCCCCAAAAGGATAAAAAAGACAAGGCATTACGCACATGAAGGATGTTTTCCAATCCATGTTTTCCAAATAAATTATCTCTGTTGGATCCTCTCATCATTCCCCACTTACGTTTAACCATTTTTACGTCAGTTTTCAAAACCATTTACATACAATGCCAATTGGTTTCAGTGCTTTTAGTCAGATAAGTTCTCCAGCACTCTTGCCCTGCTTTGGTTGTCAGTTGCATTTGAGCATCCAGTCAGTTGACTGTCATTAGTCATCTCTTCTGGCAAAGCAATATTTCAGCCTCCCCGCTTTGCTCTTAAAATGTTGGCTTTTGTTCATCTTCTTAAAAAGCAAGGAAATAACAGCAAAGACAGATGGAGGTGAGATGCAGCAAATGACACCTCGGACATACAGCGCAGCTCTGTGTATTTTGGCTCATGGTCAGTAAAAAACATACCGAGGCTTTTACACTTCTGAGGTGTGGGTAGGAAACACCACTCAGAATTTACCTCTGTACACTGTGTTCAGTCACAGACTGGCATAGTTGGCAAGTTAAAAACCTCAGGCGTGCATGCAAATGAGCTCTCGCAAAGAGGCAGTCTGGCATCAACTCTGGAAAAAGCGAAAATATGGCAAAAGTTATTAAACATACAAAAATAACCCTTCCACATCAGCATGTTAGTTTCTGTTACCTTTCTTGGGCTGACTGGCTCAAGGAGGTGGAAGAAGTCTAAGTCCTCTAACAGACCGTTGCGCAGTCAAATCCATAAGTATTTGCAGAGTGATTTGCAGAGCAATTCCACCTCTGTACACCACAGTGGATCTGAAATGGAGCAGATAGAAGGTCTGCAGTTGATTCCAAACGTTGAAATTACATTTGGTGGCTGTTCACTCAAATTCTCAATATGAGGTCCAAAGAGGTGTCGACGCAAGTGGAGGAGACTGTCATTCAACTGAAAAAATAAAATAAATCTAACTGTGAGATAGTGAAAAGTTTACAAGAGGCAAAATCAACAATTTAGTGCATTCTTAAAAAGGAGGAATCCACTGGTAACCTCAGCAAAACCAAAGGCCTGGAAGACCACAGAGGACAGCTGAAGTGGATAACTGCAGATGAAAACCCCTTTACAACATCCAGGCACGTCAAGAACACAGTTAAGGAGGAAGGAGTGTTCTGGCATGGACATGTATGAGTTCTGGTGGAAGTGGGTCACTAGTGTTTGAATTCTGACACACACACACACACACACACACACGCACACACACACACACACACACACGCACACACACACACAGAGCCATCATCTCTGATAAAGATGATGCTTCACGTTGCAGATGGATTATGACCCAAAGATACTGAAAAAGCAAACCAAGAGCTTGAAATAAATAGGATTGTCTTCAGTAACTAAAGCTGTTGTAAAGACCAGGTAAAGCATCTTCAGGAGAAAACTGTGTTTGATGATGTCCATGGGTCCCAGACTTCAGGCAGTCACTGCAAATGATTTTATCCAAGAATTAAAAACAATCCACATTTTTATTACAGTCCTGGTTTGTCCAATTTCTTTTGATCTTCTGAAAATGGAGGGACTGCATTTAACACATAAAGACCCAGTACTAATTTTGTGACAGTTCCCAAATGAATTTTTCTCTCTATTTAACTTTTCTTAAGTGATTTATCACCAGTTATTACCCCGCCCCCCAAAGGGGCGAAATTTCAAATGTCTATAAAAACATCAGTTTTGCTTCAATTAACTTCAAACTTGGCACATATATAGATGCAATTGATATGCTGACATCAGCACAGGCATAGACATGATGACATCAGCTGGATCAATGCCAAAATAAGCTACAGTATGTGTGAGGGGCGGGGTTTGTTGTACCTGGCACCACTTGTTATAATATTATCCTATGTATTTTTCACTTCACTGTAAATCATGTATTTTCCTGTATTTAAATTATTATAGCTAATTTATATGCTCATGAGAACTCAGAGTAAATTCAAAGGTTATTATATCAAAACAGAGAAAAGTGAAGAAAAAGTGACTTTTTCTGTAAAATCTATCATTAATTAATCATAAACCCAGTGTCTCCATCCACTGTCATTAATCAAACTAGATGGGTTTTACTGGTGAATTAATGTTGTAGAAGATGACGGTGTTTCCATGTTCACTACGGAGCCTCTGAACTTTCAAATGGGTCAAATCTGATGACCATGAATAGATGACAAACTGCATTTTATGCCAATTATTTACATGTATTGATAGGATTAGTGGATCAACAGGTATTAAACAGTTTAGATCAGTAGGTGGTTTTGGTTGACAGTGGCTGTTTGGGTCTTTATGTGTTAAAATGGTTGTAATGGATGAAAAACTGAAAGTCCATTCTCCAAACACTTCTCAGTTGCTTCATTTCAGATCCACTGTGTTGGTACAAAAAGACAAAATTTGTGTCACTGTCCAAATACGTATAGACTGTACTAGTATTTGAGTACCTACTTTCATCTCTTGCCTTAAACAGTTCATGGTAGGTTATTTTATGCAGTTATGTGCACACTTTGCCTTGGTCTGTACTTTCCATTTGGATCTGATCCGTCCTAGGTTTGCAGACATAATTGTCCCTAAATCTTGTCCTTCCATTCTCCTACTGGAATGTGCATATGTGTATCAGCTGATATGTTGGTGTACTGTAAATAAGATTGGTACAACAGTAAGAGCATTCAGAATTAGACTCTTAAATCTCTTGTATTGAGCAATCTCGTCTCACAAACTTGTTCCAATAAATAAATCCCGTGTGATACAATCAGGTTTATCTGGAGATTTTACCTCCTCAGTAAGAGGCTACAAAGCTTACAATCTGGACTATTGGAACATAGCCATAACTCTTTAAATAATTACAGTTTAACTCTCTATAAATGTCTTTAACTGCACAAACAAAGCATGTCTACAGGGAGCTGTAACCCGACCTACAAGAGCCCTTATATTAGAACACTTACCAGTCAGTTCATATTTTCTGTATTCATTTGAAGTGCAGCTTGACTTATAAGCCAGTACATTTACTTTAGGCACTTCCTTTCATAAAATAAATACTTCCATATTCCTGAGTGACTATAGAATAGATCGGATGTCAAGAATATGATTTTTAAAATAAAAACTATTTCACTCAAGGACAGAAACGCTGAACAAAACAGGATAGTTTTAAGACACTTACTGAGGGATACAGTTATGGGAGTGGGAGGCTAAGTTCAAAGAGTCTGGCAAAGATAGCTCATGAGGTCCTTTCCCTCCAGCTTTGTTCAGGGGATTCTTCACTTGGCACAAAGTGGTGTCAAATGCATTGCAACTAGTTTCTCAGAAAGTTGTAAATCCTCTGCAAATCTTCCTTCAGAGGGATAATAAAAGCCGTTTAAAAATATTTATTTGATGCCCTCATTTCTTCCGTCTCGTCATGTCTCTGCTGTCTTTTCCAGGCGTTGGTGTGATCAGTCTGGAACGGGCATATCCTCTCACTCTTGGGTCCAATATCGGCACCACGGCCACAGCCCTGCTGGCTGCTCTGGCCAGTCCTGGGGACAAACTGGCTGCAGCCATACAAGTAAATCTTGTCATATGGCAAATAATGAAATACTGTAGTGAAAGCACCATCAGTGCCTCTGCCTTAAGGGGAAGAGTATATTCATGAATATATTTTCTACTGATTAGGCTCTAAGTGATATATAGGAGTGCAGATGGTGAGAGAACAACAGGGAAATCAACATATATCTCTCACAGATACACACAGTATGTCAATCTGAAACAAATCTGTAGAGAATTGAAAACAGATTGCACATAACAATAATAATGTTTATATTTATATCTCGAATCATGGATTTATGCATAAGTTAGCCAGCAAGAGATTTTAATGAATGCTGCAGAGAGAGTGCTGTTTATTCTTCTTCTGTGGTTTGTGACAGTGAATTACTTTGTCTTGAATGTCTCTCTTAGATCGCTCTGTGTCATCTCTTCTTCAATGTGTTTGGTATCATCCTGTGGTATCCTGTTCCCTTCATGCGACTGCCCATAAAGATGGCTCGTGTTCTGGGTGAGCGCACAGCCAAGTACCGCTGGTTTGCAGTCCTCTACCTTCTCCTCTGCTTCCTGCTCTTGCCTTCACTGGTACTGGGCCTGTCACTGGCCGGATGGCAGGTGATGGCTGGTGTCGGGGCTCCTTTCCTAGGCATAATCCTCTTCATCACTATGATAAATGTGATGCAGACCCAGAGCCCCCGTCATCTGCCCCCCAGGCTTCAGAACTGGGACTTCCTGCCACAGTGGATGCACTCTCTCAAACCTCTCGACCGCTTGATTACCAAGACAAGTGTCTGCTGCAGCTCGGCATGCCAGGATAGGCAGGGACAGGAAGAGGAGGATCACATCTGTACACAGACATCCTCCGTCAGCCCTGGGACGGAGTCAGCCCAGAGGAAGGCAGAACTGGCGTATGACAACCCGGTCCTGGACTACCTGGATGAGACCAGACCAGGTGTGCGTGTTCTCAAACTGAAAGGGTTAGAGAGGTGCAACAGCACTCCATTGTAAAAGGACCTCAATACTCAATATGGTGAGAAAAGCAGGATTAAGAAAAGCCCTTTTGCAAAGATGTGGAAATTCACCCGTGTCTGACTGCCAGAGATAACCTTTTAAAACGGTCTCAGCTCGAAAACCTAAGCCCTATTATCAACCATCTATGTAGTCGATATGGTCACATGACTATATCAAGTCTCAATATGTGAGCATTAGCAGGCAAAGTTTGTACAGCTGAAGATGTACAAATGTGCATATGTAGTGAACACTTCTGTTTATCTTCGTCCGGCTGGGTTATTCTCATCGGCTTATGAAGAGTTTTGTAGTAGTTAAAAATGAAGAACAAATGGTCAGTGGATTCTCTGTAACCTGCTGTTTCAAAGCCAAGCATGAGGTCATTAGCTGACATTGGCCACCTACATTTTCTCATTTTACTAGGTTATAAAAAACAAACCACAAATTGTGTCTGGTGAGTTTTTTTCTTTTTATCCTGTACATCTTCATACCACAACAACAACATATTTTCACTTCCACAAAATATCACTGAGAGTATTAAACCACAGTGGTGCAGTGGATAGCACTTGTGTCTCCCAGCAAGAAAGTCCTGGGTTTGATTCCAACACCAGTCGATGGAGGTGGGACCTTTCTTTGTGGAGTTTGCATGTTCTCCCCGTGTCTGCGTGGGTTCTCTCCGGGTACTCCGGCTTCCTCCCATTATTCAAAGACATGCACTGATAGGTTAATCACTTAATCTTAATGGCCCATAGGTGTGAATGTGAGAATGGTTGTTCGTCTCTGTATGTCAGCTCCGCGATGGACTGGTGACATGTCCACAGTGTACCCCGCCTTATAAGCTTCAGCGACCCCCACGACCGTAGTGAGGATAAAGTGGGTTCAGATAATGAATGAATGAATGAATGAATGAAAGTATTAAACCAGAAAAATAGTATAGGTTGTGACTGTGTCATGGATGAAGTTGGGGTCAGTTAAAGCACAAAACCAACTTGGGTGAAGTTATCAAAAGGATTAAAGAAATGATTCAAACTTATTGACACTAGTTGCTCTGTATCCTGTTTCATGTTTCATTTACACTGATACAACTCTGTCATGTCCAGTGTTGTGTAAATTATTTGATATATGTCATTAGCTACTATTACTAGTGATTAGATGACACCAGAAACTGCATTTTAAAAGCAGTTTTTATCTTACTACTATATTTATTGCTCTTATTAATCTGCATATGGCTATATTATTTTAATGTTGCTGTAGCACATTGTGGGACAAGACACCAGTCAAATTTGATCTATTAGACCACCCATTACCACTATGATGAACAGTAATTAGTGGAACAGGGAGGTGGAAAACATCTTTGTGCATGGTCTCTGTTTGTCACAGGTGTTTGCTAATTAGCCCTGGGAAAGTAATGGACTCCGCTGTTGACAGCACTCACATGTATTCAATACACCTGTAATCAGTGGTTTTAGTTTTCCTGCTTTATAGACTGTCAGATCAAGTCTTTGTGTTAAATCCAACCTTGGCTGTTAAAAGCGCTTCATTGTCAGTCAGAGGAGCTGCTGTCAGAGGAGTCGTTTTAGTGTTCTTATTATGTCCATATTTTGCAGCCAATTCTGATTGGTTGGATTTGTTTGGTATGATTCCTCTCCTTTGCAGTTTTCTTTATAATGGTGCAGAGCTCAGTGTTACATAAAGAAAAAAGAAAAAAAAGAAATGTCATTTTTTTTCAGTGTTATGGATAATGAATTTATTAAAAAATCTTCTGGGACCATGAAGTGAAGACAAAAAATTATTCAAAAATACTCTTTCATTGTTAAGACAATATGCCATATATGACTTCAGAAATACATTTTTGATTAAAATATAACACGAAGCAAACAGATTGCATCTTGAATTTTTGCTGACCAAGAAAAGTCTCCAGAGGAATGATTAAAATTTTCCAATTTAGACATTTTTTCATGATTTTCAGACAGTAAAACCTCAATTAATCGGATTAATTTGATACATAGATGTATACCGCACAGACCTCTCTATCCTCAGATACAGTTAATGGTCAGAGTAGAAGTGTTTCATGCCTGAATCCAACAAGAGCCATGTCCAAAACTGTCTTTTAGAGTCAGCATTGGACATTAAACTGTTCCTCGACTTACACGACTAACGCTCTGGACACACACTTCCGAGATATGTTACATGAAAACTGTTATGGTTACAGTGACAATCAGGCAGTCATGGTGACATTTGGACCCAAAGCAATGATTAAGGTTTGGGAAAATGGGTCAGGAACAGGCTAATATAAGAAGAAGTCAGAGAAAAAGGAATAAAGATAAACAATATTTTCCAGCCATTTCCACCCCTAGTCTCCTCCTTCTAAAGACCGTCTCCATTTAACATGATCGGCTGCCCTGTCACCTCTTTATATGATGAAAAACATACAGAAAAACCCTCTCACACACTGACCTTTGTTTCCTTCTATTTATATTCAGCTAATCCAGTTAACCGTTGACTCTCCAGTATTATAGAAAGTGAAAACCAATGCCAGCCTCCATCCCTGTTCTATGAATCTACTCCAACAACTGTTTTTTTTTCCCCCTTCCATGTAGTATCATGAAAGTCCTGCTGACAGTCACATGGGAAAGATAATCTCAGCAGATGTAATGAAAAACTCTCATCAGCAAGTGCATAAATATTTGATCAGTATGTTAAAATGCTCATTTCTTACATAAGCATGAGCGGGTGACTGAATATACGCAGCATCTACAAAGGATGCAAAGAACAATTCCATTACATTTGTTTGTTGATGTTATCTGCAAAGGCCTGTATGCATGTGTGTACCTTGTGTGTGTTTGCTGTAGTGTTTGGTGCTTGTTTAAGTGGGTGAGCATGCACACAGGGAAGGTGTTGTTCAGTGTGTGAATATGTGTTGTTTTCTGTGTTGTCTTGTTAGAACTGATCATGCATTTAAGGAAGGGTGAAGTCTGCTGATTAAACAAGCGAACACATCCACACTTTCACTTTTAAGGCAGCAAACAAAGGAAAGATACTTTGAAGAACATGAAAGTGCATGTAAAATAGAACACAAGGGATTTTTTCTTTTGTCGATAAAGAACTTCAGAACTGTCAAAACGTTAGCCTTCACTTGGTCTGTGTTGTACATAAGAGCACTTTTCAGTCGGAGGATGCGTCATCTTAACTGTTTGTTTAAAGATGCTGCCGCTTACTCTGCAGACACTTTTTATTTCAACAGAAGCAGCTTTGTCTCATCATTCTCCTCTGATCCTGTCATGCCAGAATTTTGGTATTTTAAATTAGAAACAACAGTTTCTACCAGACGTGTGAGTCTGGATTGCACTTGCATCACATAGTGAATCCTGCAGGCAACTGGAGATGAGTGTGAGAGTAAAGGGGAGGGGAGTCCAGCACTGTCCTCACAGAAAACACACAAACATCTATAGCCCCTTGTTTGCACAACTCGTCTCTAAGTGGAAGTGATGCAAGTGCTGACTATCTGTGCTGTGGGATTTGGATCGGAGCTCGGTCCAGCAGGGTTAGGGTTATGAGTTTGCCAAAGCCAAAGGTGTGTCTGCTGATTTGCAACATGGAATCGAAGCTGCCAGATCTCTATTTATTCAGTCTCTTGAATATCATTACTAGATAAGAAGTAACACTTTTTATTCACATCAGGTTACCTACTCTCAAATTCCCTTTTTTCTTTAGCTAGAAAGGATTTGTAAGGTATTTCAGTGTCTTCTCACGTCTGTTATTTCCCACCAAAATATAACTCACATTCATTTGCTGTATGTCATTCAGGTGGTATGAAGTTGTGCGTGTTTGTAGAAAATTCTCTATTTACCTCAGAGCCTGAACAGCAGTTCCTTTCAGCACAAGTTGCTTTATATCCATATAAGGTATTGTCACAGAACATTCTTCAGTAACTAATTGTATGAACCCATTCAACCCTCAAATTCCTGCTTCCAAAGCATTTCTGCCACACTAAGATGCTGATGCAGTGATATCTTGTTGTGTGATCTTATTGGAATATTTCCCAAAGGCTTTACAATGTATTCAATCAATATAATCATCCAGAGACATCATTACTGTTGAAATGGAGCATACTGTGGCAAATTGTGTCAGCACTGCTATCCACCAAAATATCTTTCATTCTGCATAACCTGAAGCAAAACTTTTTTTTTCCTATAGACAGATTTAGCCAAGGGGAAAACTTTAAAAGCTTTACTTTTTTACAGTTTTTTTTTTTTTTTTTTTTTTTGCCTCAGTAATAATATAGTAAACTCAGAAAGCATCAGTTGTCTTTTTAAATTATCCTTCATACAATGATAATTAATGGTACTGGCTTCAAATATAAATGAAAAGAAGACAGTGATCACTACAAATGAAAGCAGTTTGCAAAGATGATAATAATAGCTTAAAAAGAAATAGCAGTTAAAGACTCTGGTTCCATTCAGAAGATGCCTCTTTGGCAAAGAAATTATTAAGTCATGATGAAAAGAACATTTTCCAAATCTTTTACGAATAAACATCACAACAAAATCATATGCAGTGATGAAAAGAGCAAATACATCACAATATGCTTTATGTAATATCCCCACAAACATCAACAAGATGTAAAATAAATAATGTTTTATTAAAGGGGAAACAAATCAATTAGTGTTAAATACTCATAGATGATTTTACTAAAGATTGCTGGATGGGATTATACTTATCTCTGAAATGTTTTTGTCAGTAACAGAACTGAAAGTGATTCATTATTATTCAGCCCCTTGTGTGAAATCATACTGTTCTTTCATGGCCGGTGGCTGTTATGAGGTCTTTCGGGGCTACTTGTTTACCAAAAACCTGCTGAAGCTGCTGTGCTCATATTTCACTTTACATCCTATTTAGTCTCATTTTACTCTTATTTATTTGCCTTGAGTCCAGTAATATCCATGTAATTCTTTTAACAAGCGAGGTAGGACTGTGCTTAATATTATTCTGAGGATGGATTTAAAGAGGTCAAATTTTGCTAAACCCACTTTTATTAGTCTTTGGTACATTTATTTGTGTATTTGGACCCTAACAGTTCATAACGTTTGAATTTGAACCCTCCAGGTGCTGCAAAGCTATCTTTATATTCATTTTGGCAAAAATCGAGTGGATGTCTACAGCCTGTGTTAATTCCTTTGCAATTTGTTAAGTCTATAATTAGTTATGTCGCGACATTTGGACATATAAGGTCATCCGCTACCAGATCTTTACCCTCTAGAATTGATTAACAAATCAAAATATCAATACTTTTGATACTTCAGTCATTTGAGGTAATGTATATCAGGAACACAGTGTAAAGTAACTAAACTATTAAGATTTTGTCTAAATGATATGTGATTGGTGGGAACTACTTCTTCTTCCACCTGGGTAAGTGTGTATTGTGACATTCTTCTCAGTCAGTCAACTCTGACTCACTCAGTCTGTACTAGGCAAAAAACAGAACAGACTAAAAGGGAAAACAGTAAATATGTTATTGTTCCTTAACAAAAACTTGTGAATGAGGGAAAATGTCAGTGTTGGATGCTTTTGTTGAAGTGTTACATGTTCAGTATTTTCATGTTTCATGTCAACACGTTCATGTAACATGAATCAATATGCAAGTTTTCATTTTTATAATAGGTCTTAATAATTAAACAATAATCACTCTAATTTCTTGTATTCTTTATGAAGTTATGATTTGAAATACTTTTTATTTTTTTTAGGTTTTCCAGACATCAAGTGTATTTGTTCAAAGTATCAGATCAGTATCACTGATACGAGGGCCGTTCAATAACTTCATGGCTTCACCCAGAAATACTGGTTGTTATAATACAGGATGTTACATTCTTTTGTGATGGGATAGTGATGCTTGAACATCGATGGACCAAGTGCATTGCTGTAAATGGAGATTATGTTGAAAAATAAAATATAAATTATCAGTCTGTGTTGTTCTGTTCTGGGTGAGGCCATGAACTTATTGAACGGCCCTCGTACCAGCCTGAATTTTACTCAGTATTGGATCGGAAAGTAAAACTGTGGTATCGAACATCACTGGTAGAAACGGGACAGAGCAGCACAGTCAACAACCTGGAGGGGGTGGGGTGTGATGTGGCTTATGTGCATTTAAAGGGCCAGCGCTCAAAATGACCTTTCTGATGTCATTACTCAGAAATACGGTTGAAGATGGACCTGTGGAGTTGAATTAATGAAGACTTCAGACCCAAGCATAGCATTTCCAGTTTGTGTAGACCACAAAATGCATAATTCTATTTAAAAAAGCAAAATATGACCCCTTTAAGTGAGATTCTCTGTTTTCAGCCAGTGACCCTCATGCAATGAAAGATATTCGTGCTTGTACATACAGACCCAGGATCAGACATATGTGCCTTAATCTGCTACCAATCATTAGAAGAGCTTGGGGTCTCCATATTTTTGCTATTCTGGGATTTTTTATGAAAATCATGAACAATAAAGAACAATTTAGCATAAAGTCAAGACATTGTGTTGAAAATGATTCATGTTCCTTTAGTCAAATATGATTAAAGGAGGTGTGGAGACAGAAAAATGACTGCGGCATCATCATGTTTGAGTTGCACTATTATTATTACCTCCGCCAAGGAGGTTATGTTCTTGCCAGGGTTTGTTTGTTTGTTTGTCTGTCCGTTAGTGTGCAACATAACTCAAAAAGTTATGGACAGATTTGGATGAAATTTTCAGGGTTTGTTGGAAATGGGATGAGGAAGAAATGATTAAATTTTGGTGGTGATCGGGGGTGGGGGGGCCCACGGGGGGGGGCCACTGATCGTTAGTGTGCAACATAACTCAAAAAGTTATGGACAGATTTGGATGAAATTTTCAGGGTTTGTTGGAAGTGGAATAAGGAAGAAATGATTAAATTTTGGTGGTGATCGGGGGTGGAGGGGCCCACGGGGGGCGCCACTGATCAGCCTTGGTGGAGGTCTGCGCTCTCCGAGTGCTTCTAGTAATTAATTATATATTGAAGTAGCATTGTCATTATATCAACATCTGCACTGTGTGAAGTCAATGACTCACATCAAATGAAAAAGGCTATAATTGAATTTATTTATAGTGCAACTCTGGCCTCTGGGGGGTTAAACATTAAAGAGGAGAATAAGATTTGGACTCAAATCACCCAGTGTCCATGACATAATTATCTCAGCAGAAATAGAATTAATATCAGGAGGTGGGGGGAATTTGATCTGAAACATACACACATCTGTATATATCACTATTTCATTTCAATTCAATAAATAACCTCTCCATTGTACATAATGCAGTGTGTTTTCTAGCTGCAAATCTTGCCTGCATAGACAGAAAAAGTTAACCTGGGGTGAAAGCTGTGGTCTTGTGTAGTTAGAAAGTTTGATTGCTGTCAGAATGCTTACAAATGCATTTTCAAAAGATTTTTCTGAATCAACTTGATGCCCTTCAGAGGTTTTTGTGGTTTCTTTTAGCAGCTATTTATCTGTAGTCTCACATAATTACTACATCAGCAGTATGAATATACCTCCAATACAACTGGAATACAGAGGGCAGACAAAGAGAGAGAGGAACAAAACACATGCTTTTGGGGCATAAAACGTCATCCACCTTGTGTCTCTCCCGATGAGTGAAAGTGGGTGGTTGATTTAAAATATGAACGTTAATGCTTTCAATGTTGTTGCTGTTATTGTAAGGAGCCTGGTTGTGGGGGTCATTTTTCTGAACATTAAACTGGTCATACTGACTGTTAGCTCATGCAGTCATGTTTCACTTGCATTACAGAAAATGCCGCTTATTCCAGTTTAAATAGGAGGTTAGCATTAAAATAGCATGATTATCCTTACTTAGAGCTATTTGCGACCATTATTTCAGAACATGGAGCTCCATACTGATGCCCACAGTCTCTGAAATGTTTTGATAAACAGGTCTGTGATTAGAATGGATCCTGAAATTGCATATACATCAAGGAAATTATGCAATAATAACTGCGTTTGTATGTGTGTGTGTGCACAGTGAGAATTGTTCTAACCTCTGGGCCATATGTAGTTTTGCGCTTGGTTAAGAAATAATTCCAACTTTGTCGCCAAAATGAATCTTGCATAATATGTTCATACATTCCAATAATTCCAATATTTGTTGGGTCAAAGGCTTGATAACCACAGTTTACACATGCCAACATTGTGAAACCGTGATGTTTCTAATGGAGCACGTACAAAGACGTGACATTTTGGAAGATACTGAGAAACAGCACAGACAAATGGGTTTTTTTCTTTAGTGTAAGGCCTCACATCTTATGTAATTATTTTCTTGAAAGTGATATGAGTGTTGACAAAAATAAGAAAAATAAAGTAAACATGTTGATGATAAAGAGCTGCATGAAATGTCACAGTGTCAGACTGTTATTGTAAGCTGCCAGTTGTGTTTCGGTCATGACAAATCATAACTGGAGGGAGAAATAGAAGTAGAAAATATGATTAGACAAGCAGGATAGTTTCCAGACATTAGGACAGACTAACCCCCCCCCCAAAAAAAACAAAAAAACACAAAGCCTCAACATCATGGATTGATGAAGTCTAGAAGTCCAATTTTACAAGGATTCTGTGTGTCTGGATATATTTCCTGTATTTGCAGTGTCCTGCAGACACACACAAAACATGCTTTTTGTTGTAAAACCCTTTTAAAAAATGAATATGTTCGTATTAAAATGGTTTTTATTTTAGATTTTGTTCTTCATCTCTGTATTTTGTGCAGTTGTTTTGTTAGTCTAAGAGGATTTTGCACATTTAATTTTTTTCATCTAAAATATTACAATCATGAATGTTAATAAGCACATCAACAAACAATCAAATTTAACAGACATAAGACAGATGACACAACACATTTTGTATCTAATGAATGTACTACACGAAGACTGAGATGTCATGTTTGAGTTTCATAAATGTACCATAAACTCTTCAACCCTGTGTTGTTTTGATGCTTGAGTGGTGATGAGAATGTAAATGATTAACCCTCTGAGACAAAAAGTAAGATAACTTGTGAGGTCTTGTGCCAAAGCTTGAGCAACTATTAAATAACTCCTCCTTGCATTTAACCCATGAAGACCCAAATATCTACTGGTGACCAAAACCATCTACTAAAGTAAAGTATTTAATGCCTGTGAACCACGAATCCTATCAATACATGTAAATAATTGCTGTAAAATGCAGTATGTCATCTTTTCATGGTCATCAGATATGACCCATTTGGACATTCAGAGGCTCTGTAGTGTACGTGGGAACACCGTCATCTTCTACAACATTGATTCACCAGTAAAACCAACGGAGTTTGACAAATGACAGTGGATGGACACACTTGTTTCATGTTCAGTTGATGATATCTTTGTTGAAAAAGTCCCTTTTTCTTCACTTTTCTCTGTTTTGATGTAACAACCTTTGAATTGACTCATGAACATCTAAATTAAATTTAGGAAATTAAATATAGGAAAATACATGATTTACTGTGAAAAATGCAAATTACAGAGGATAATATTATAATAAATGGTAATAAATCATTAAAGAAAGGTTAAATTGAGAGAAAAAATCATTTGGAAACTGCCAAAAAGTAGTACTGGGTCTTTATGGGTTGATAACTTCATTCAATCTGAAAATCCCGCTTTTCACGGCCTTGGCTGGTTTAATTTCCACCTGGCTTCACATACTTGAGGATGGTGTAACACAGTTGGATGTGACAAAGTACAAATATGTCCATATATGTCCCCTCCCCACCCATCACTCATCAGGGTAAATAAATCAGACAAAAATAGGATGGGAATGTGGTCTGGCATTATGAGCAGGAAAAACCACAGTATCCCCCACTCGACACCTGAGAGGAGCTGACAGTAAAACAAAAATACAGACATTAGTATTCAGAAATACTGACACCTGCTTGAACTCTGGCAGTAAACAATGTAAAGTGGGTGGGTTTGAGAGTCATTTAGAGCTATTAATTTTAAACATGGTGCAAAAGTACTTTTCTGGGTGACCCTGTGTTTGCTTTCTATGTATAGTGATAAGGAGACTGCATCCCTGAAAATGCAAAAAAAAAAAAAGCCATTAGCAATGTTTTCAGCATGCTATTTTGCAAATTTTTACGTGACAGGCACCAAAATTATCATGCGTTTGAAGGAGCCCATTCATTTACACCATAGATTGTATAACACTGATGGATGAAGGGACTCTGATTCCAACTATTGATTTCTGAATGTTGTTTTGAAGAAGCAATTAGCATTTTGGTGTCATCATGTTGGCTCTTTGGAACCAGAAATGACCATATTTGGAGAAATGGGGTGGAGTTACAGGTGCTAATGGCTTGTAGGTGTAACCTTAACCGCTAAAACTAAAGTCGAGTCTATTACAAAAAAAAAAAAAAAGTGAACTCCTAGATTAATTAGATGGCCCAAATTAAACAAATAACCCCAGAATGATCCCTGAAAAAAACAAACCAAAAATGAACAAAAAAACCCCCCAGTATTTTCAGAGAGATGTTCAATATAATGCCATGTTTCCACTGCGTGGTACCAGCTCAACTCATCTTAGCCTTTTTGCGTTTCCACTACATAAAGAACCTGGAATCTGGTACCTGGTACTATTTTTTTTTTTAGTGCTTGCTTGGCTGAGGTTCCAAAATGGGTGAAGAGATACTAAAATGTGACGTGTAAACACTGCAGACCACTGATTGGTCAGAGAGTTGTCGCTGCCTCATTGCATCATCAATGCATGACCCACCATTAAAAAAAAAAAAAAAGATTCAGAAGTCTACAGTAAATATATTGGTAGGCTAATCCATGATGACAGCCCACAAAACTACACCGCAGTTGGTCAAGGAGGCTCAGACATTTCTGTCCTTGGTGGCCAGTGAAAAGATTCAGTGAGCTTGACAGGGCAACATGCAATGACTGAAAGTTATGCGCAACATTGCTATGACAACCACTCTAAAGTTAGTAGTATCTTGTAATGGAAACAGTCTCCAGGAATAGTACCTGGTACCTGAGTCATGTCAAGTCGAACCGGTACCACGTAACGGAAACGCAGCATAAGTCAAAAAAAGTCAAGGGTTTTGGACCTGACTTAGTGGCCATCTGTGGTATTACACTTCAACACACTAAAACAGGTTCACATCGGCTAGTTTTCCTACCCCCTGACCCCAGTACTGATGAGGATCTGGAGTTGGTCACCAAGCACCTTCAATGGCAGCTCAATGATCCTAATATGTGAGCTGTATGTGCAAATGCTAATGCTACGTATTGTGTGTGTTTTATGGGTAAAATGCAGACTGAATTTCCCTACAGGGATAATAAGCAAGTTAACCTTTTAACCTAAATTTAAGCACTGGCTTCCTTTTATAGCTGATGTCCTTGCCTCTTTCCCAGTGTTTCCTACAGAATTAGATAGGCTATTAGATATGGGTGGGGTGGTTGATAGTGAATCATCATCATGATCTTTGTGTCGTATGATGGACTGTTGTCTGTAGATTCTGCACGTCTTTATTTATTTTCCTCTACTCCCCTTCATTTCTACTAACACCTTAATGTAAATTGAGTTATCATCATATTCAGGGTTAGTTTCCATCAGTGTAAGTAGATTGTAATAAATAACAGAATGCAATAAAAGAATATTAGAATAACATTATTTTGGTACAGTTTGATACAGGCTGTATTCATGCAAAAGAAGAAGTGTGAAATGAGTGAACAGTAGCATAAACTTGTCATTTTCCTCCATTTCTGTTCACTGTATTCAGTTCAATAGGACTGCTCCTGACTCACAGCTTTGCCATTTGAGTCAGATGGGACATAGTTATGGGAATATATTTCATCAAAATGAATTGATTGCATATAATGAATACAGCACTGTCATGAAAGGCTCCAACAGAAGCTGCAGTCCCGGACAATTAACGTAATCATTCAGGCCATAGTTAAGATCCATACCCCAGTGTCAATAAACATTTGGCTGCAGAAGATGTGTTTGTGTTTTTCCTGAGCTCACCTTTGTACACTGGTGTCAAAGAAAATGGTGAAACCAAAAAGTGTGCGGAATGAGATGCACATTAAGTATCATTATTGTATTTTTGGCTGATTTTGTGTCTGTTTGTGGTGAAATTAGAATATAAAGAGCTACACTGTATAACCTCCTTGCTGGAAGTAAAAATGTTATAATTACGCAACATGAGCTTAATATTCTTGGGTGGATGTTAATATCTTTGAGGCATAGTAAAGTCTGTTCAGAGGTGTTGATTTTGTCATGGGATGCCCAGATTATGAAACTGTAGAAGTTTCATTAATTACTGTCAGTGGACCGTAAAATCAACCACTACAGTTTTAACTCACATGACCATAGAGAATGACTTAACATACATCTATTAAAATGAAAGTCTTCAGGTAAAATGCAGTTTACTAGCTTTTCAGCAGCATGAGTTGTGTAAACTTATGCTTACAATCATACTTATGCTTACATTTATACTTATACTTAGTCTTATACTTATAATTATACTTATACTTACACATATGCTTATATTCAAACTTACACATATATATTTATACTCATACTTATGCTTATAAAAGTGCAGCATTTTTCAGACGCACAAAACATAAATCAACTACACTACAGACTCACACTGCACCCCACACTGATTATATACTCAAAAAAATGCTATATATGCATGAATCTCAGAAATCTTGAAGTTTGCTAATCCTATTGCTGTCTATTTCCCATCACTGTTACTTCCCCAACCTTCCTGGTGGCGCAGCAAACAGATTATGCACAGCGAAGTATGGACTTCTCTGGTTGGTCCATGTGATGCACTTTTCCACCAACAGTAACCAGTAATATGTTTTCTTCCATTCAAGCACTTCCTGCTTGCAAGATATTCCCTTAGAGGCCCATTTTACCATCTCTTCCTGCACCAAACATGCACCAAATGTAATGACACTATTGCCAAAAAATTATGTTTTTCTTGTGTGTCATAAGTTTGGTTTTACTTGTCCTTTTAACACGGTTGACTTCACAGTATTAGTTTGACATCTGCGCTTTCCACACAAATTGAAACAGAGATTCAGCTACCAAATGTACGCTCTGCCATCTTTGGAGCTAATAGAGCCACCTGATGTAATGGCAAACAACACCACAACACAATCAGTAGGAGAACTATTTATATATGCAAGATTTTGAGGAAATTGTGTTCATAAAATGTAATAAGTAACAGCATAAACTGTAGAAATGTAGTGGAGTAGAACATTGCCGCCTCCAGCCGTACGTCCATATACCCTGTGCATACTGAGTGAAGTTTGACAGAGAGAGAGGTAAGTAAGGTACGTCGCAGTACTTACGGAGAACCCCCCAGTCTTATGAACTATTCACCCCCCCTCCTGTCTTATCCTCCCCTCCCCCAGTTTGTGTGGTCTATGCATACCTCACAATTTCACTCTGCAGGCATACCTGGAGTAGAAAATACAGATAACTGCTGCAAAATATAACGGAGTAAAATCAAAAGTATGTGTTATTATTTTTACTTAAGTAAAGTACAGATAGGTAAAAATGTACTTAAGTATAATATTGAAGTACTTAATTGTTAGATTCCACTACTGGTTGCGTCTCACTCGCACATTCAGAGGCTTCATTGTGAACGTAGAAACACCATCATTTTCTGCAACATTGACTCATCGATAAATACCATGTAGTTTGACAAAGGACAGTGATTGTAGACACTTCTTCCTGTCTTCAGTTAATTATAGATGGTGCCAAGAATGTCACTATAATGACCTTTGAATTTACTCTGAGCTTTTATGAACATCTATGTCAGGAATGTCAAACTCATTTTAGTTCATTCACCACAGTAAAATAATAACAGCAGAAAAAAGTAAAATTACAGTATAATAATCTTTATGTCTGCAAAGTTTCACTGAAAATGTGAATAAAATGAACAATCTGAATTGTCTTAAGAAATATAAATGCAATTTTAACAATAGTATGCCTTTGTTTATCATTTACATATGTAAATTACAACTTACTGATCACAGTGGATCTACAAATACACAAAACACTTAGTAACAGGCAGAATATTGGTACAATTGCACTGTCTTCTCTTAAGACATTTCAGGTTGTTCATATTTGTTCAGATTATTCATATTTTTGTGAAAGGATAGTTTCTAAATGTAAAAATTTTCATGCAATTTAAATTTTTTCAACTAAAATAAAGAGAAAAATTTGGAATTGACATTATTTATAGGTTATAATGATAGTATTTTACTGGTCTGATCCACTTGAGATCAAATTGGTCTGTATGTGGAACCTGAACTAAAGTGATTTTGACATTTTTGATTGTCAGTATCTTCAGTATAATTTTCACATTTCACAAATGCATCCCACGGGCCAGATTAGATCCTTTGGCAGGCCAGTTTGGCCCATGGGCCGTATGTTTGACACTTGTGAGCTATGTGATCAGTAAATTAAAAATGGGAAAACATCTGATTTTTATAGAAAAATGCAGAGAATAATATTATGATAAATGGTGATCAATTTCTTAGTACAAGTTAAATGTAGAGAAAATGTCATTTGTAAGTTCCCACAGATTCATCATTCACCAGTTAATTCTAAACCATATGCAGCAACAGCAAATTGCTTCTTGATATTCATACAGTCAATATACATGCAAAGTTTCACAAAGATTGATGTATTTGCTGTTATGTTATGCTCTTCCACATGCACAAGCGATACCAATATCCCGTTTCCCGTTGGTGTCCAGGGTAATGACATGATGACTCCAGAAAAAAAATGAGTCAGTTTAGTTCTAACGTTCTGTGTTGTAACACAGTCAGATGGAGTTATTTATACAAACGGGTCGGCAGACCTGCTCTACTGTCATTTTCACTGTGGGTTTGTATTTTTAGTTGAGTTTTATTTACCACGGATGGCTCTGAACTGCCAGTCACTGTCATCAGTCTCTTTAGAAGTAAGCAAATGTCAGTGCCTCACATATCTACTGGCAATAACCATCTTTGATATGAGGTTTTACTGTAATGTAAAGTGAGTCACTGTGGCCATTAGACTTGTTTCGTAATGGTTTGTGAAATGTGACACATGGTGAAGCTTTTCTAGAAATGTTGAAAGTTTTATAATGCAGTCTTTATTTCCTGCTTTCACAGTGTGCATGCAGAGCAGAGGTGTTGGTTTTCTAAAGTATTGCTCCCTAACAGCACATACAGATGAACTCCAGTACTGTGAATGTGAACCTATGGCAGTGGTTATAGCTCTTAAGCAGTGTTTTTCAACCTTGGGGTCAGGACCCCCATGTGGGGTCGCCTGGAATTCAAATGAGGTCACCTGAAATTTCTTGTAATTGATTAAAAAAAAAAAAAGAATGAAGAATGAAGAATAGACTTTATTTGCCATTTGCACAGATACATAGCAGTATAGGTACATCGGAATTCTTATGCATTTCCCTGAGTCAGAATGAGGAGTTAGAAAACAGGTGGAGATATGACAAAAAAAAAAAGACAGATACAAAACATAAACACAACTAAAAACCTATAGAAACAGTTATTGCACATACAAGCACAAATACACATTTGTAAAATAAACTATTAATAAAAAAATACTTTTTACTTATTAATATAAAAAAATAATTTAAAAATTTAAAATTAATTAAATTAAAATTATTAATATAAAAAAACTTATTAATAAAAAATATATAGTGAGTTGACAGAGACAATCCCAATACATAAAAGACATGACAAACTGTGAAGCTGAAACTGAAGCACTGTGGTTCTGTTTATCTTTCAAATGTTCATTGTGGTCAGTTTCAGATGCTGCAGCTCTTTCAGAATTCATAGTTTGAGTTCTTGTTTGTTCAGTATTAATTGTCAGCCTTGGAAATCCAAGCTGGACTGACTGTACATATCCTAACCAAGGAAAATAAAATTCTCACTTTGTGCAGTAATCTACACCTGGCTTTTCTGTCTCCTTCCATAATAATATACATTATATAGACCAGGGGTGTCCAATGGATTGGACACCCCTGATATAGACTAAATGTCATCTAAATTTATTTTTTATTAGCAACATAGTATAGCAAACTATTACATGATCAAAAACTAATTCATTTTAGCGAAAAAAAAAAAAAAAAAGTCTCTGTTTTGAATGTCTGGAGTCGTCAGAAATTTCTGATGTTAAAATGGGATCGTGATCTAAAAAAGGTTGGAAACCACTGGTTTAAAGCCTTCATCCTCTGTCTTATAAAGCTGAATGTCTTAGGCCCTGTCCACACTAAAACAGATATTTGTCCAGATGTTTATTTTCCCCACTGTTTTTTATTTATATTTTTCTAAAATGCTGTCAACACTGCAAAGCAAAAATAACCAGTACAAACAGTCAGACAGACAGACAGACCGACAGGCCATTGTTTGAGTTGGACTTTAGACTGTGGACCTTCTGATAATATTGGACATATCAGACAGAAGTTTTAGCCTGTCATGAAGTTGAGCAGCAATGACAAAGTTAAGTTAAAAACTTACTGCTAACTTAACTTTGCACTTGCACTTCAAAAATATGGGTTTTTGAAGTGCATTTTTATATCATACAGATTTCAACCCAACACCCCCCAAAAATCTTCCCATTACTGACCTAAAACGCTGTTTACGTAGGGACAGAAAGACCAACTGTAGAGAAAAAAACAAAAAAACAAAACATCCGTATTAGTGTGGACATTCATTCACAGCCAGATTCTGTTACAAAAGTAGAATAAACCCACAAGACTGTCTGTAAAAACAAATGTGCTTTGACTTGGAATTCTGGGCCTTTTAAACAGCTACTGTAACGTAACTAACAGTAAAACAGGAAAATTATTTGAGGGATGTTGAAAGTATATTGCTACTAATATTTTCTGATTTGGTACAAACCTTACACAGTACAAACTTTGCTTCTTATATGTTCCTCATAAAATGAAACGTCATTGCAGAGCTGGCATATATATAAAGTATTTATGATGAGTATGTGGGAATGGATGGACAGATGGACGGACGGACAGATGGACAAATGGACGGATGATGACTATATGGACTAATTCCACACTAAATGTTAGGTCTATCTTCCTTTTTTGTGTATATTCATATTGTTGTACATTGTATAAATGCATGAAACAAATACTTTTTCTACTTCGTTCTTTGTGTTTATCATTTGTAAACATGTAACATCTGAGAAGGTGGCTTCGCTGAATGTATTTCTGTAGAAGTGTGCAGATCTACTGTGCTTGAAACATTACAGTTAAAATAAATCTTGGTATAAGTAGCTCTATTGATATGTTGTTTTACTCCCGTTATATTGATATTAGGCATCCTGCAAGATTATTCACTACCAAGAAGGGTAGAGGAGAAGAGAGATTCCCAAAGTGTCTTGTTTGGCTGCTGTGTTTGTAGATGAGTTCATGGCACATCTCTGTTAGAGGATGTGCTGGTTGGCCTCCGTTACCTTTGAAACTCAATATTTCTGGAAGGTTTTGACAGGATGTTGAACATTTACCACAAACATTCACTCGAATGCAAGAATGATCTGAAATTACTTTGTTGACACAAGGTCAAAAGTCTCTGACCTCATGTTTGTCCGTTTTTATAATCACAATATCCCAGGAAAATGTTTAAATTTGATATAAACATTCATTTGGACTCAAAGATTAAGTTATTTAGGCTTGGTGGCCAGAGGTCAAGGTTGTTCTCACTCACACAAAACACACATTTGGCCAAAACTGTTGGTAGGTCAGAGAACAGCATGAACAGACTATTATTATTTTTTGAAAGATATTTTTGGGCTTTTATACTTATAATAGTGCGTTGACCTGTGGGGATCCACGGGTTCTAGATGTGGTAGTTTTTATGCTTTTGTGTGTTCTTGCATTCTGTACCGTGTTTGTCCAGCAGTCATTGCCAAAGCACTCTGGGTATAGCAATGTGATTGTAAGGCTGTTGTATTCCAAAATTACTAATATTTCTCAAAATGTTGGTCCTATCAACTTGTCATTTTTGCTAGTCTGTTCCTTGACCAAAAATACATAAGTATGCCAAACTGCAGCAGTCAGCTCTCTCTGGATTTTGTGTGAATTCTCAGACACACATACACAAAGAAGCCACTTGGCTTTTATAATATAGATTAGAGACAGGAAATAGAGAGAGAATGATGTGCAGCAACAACCTGGAATTGAACCCAGGTTACAGCAATAAGGTCTTGGGCCGTGTGGGATGTGCTCCAGGTGAGCCACCAGCACAGCCCTGCATGAACATATTATGATGTAAGAACACTGGATGCATGTTATGGAGGTTAAGGTTCTTATAGACTAGACTAGACTAGACTAGACTAGACTAGACTAGAATAGAATAGAATAGAATAGAATAGAATAGAATAGAAAAGAATGCTTTTACTGTCATTATACATATGTACAACGAAATTAAAAGAGACATCTCTCTTGTGGTGCATAGTGCAAAACAGTTTAAAAGAAAAAAAAAAGTGTAAATATATTTACAGAGTAAAAACAAGCATGTCAACCAATGAAAAAACAGTACAGATAAATATATATTGCACTTTACAAAAGTAAGACAGGCTCATGTCTCATTTAGTCCTCATTTTATTCCCCCACTGTATGAACTAGTCTCCCTTCCTTGCGTTCGTTCGTGACCAGGAGTCATGGATGAGTGCACCTCAGCTCATTTGTTTTGGTGGACAACCCTTTAATCACATGCACATGGACACCATCAACAATAGCACAACATGGAAATGCAAAAAACATAAGCACACACAACAGAGACCAAATGATCCATCAAAATGCTAAAAAGGGAGACAGGACAATGTGTTTGTTTATCCACTGGGTCTGAAACCACAATAAATGGCCACTTTATCACAGATGTCTCAAACACACACAACACCCATTCTGTATGCTGGGTAACATGCAAACACACTTAGACACAGCAGTCTGCCTCATAATAATAATCAAATTTGAGAAAGAGCAGTAAATCATTAGTGCAGCCTGTTTAATTACAGCGACGTATTAAAAGTCTCAAGAGAAAAACAATCTTTCTCCTAATGGGACAGTTCTTTGCTTGTATTGCACTGTTGCACTCCACAGTATCAGCCTATACAGAAAGCTCAATGTGAGAATCATTCCCCACTAAAAACTCACTGTGGTGGAAATTTAAATTTTACTTTTTAATTGAACAGCCCTGGTTTAGCAGTTATTAACCGATAAACCCTAAATCAAGAGAATGATCTACATTTTTTATGACTTTACCACTGTTTTTCCCACTTTTAGTCATGTGATTCTTCATATCAGATTAATGCGGTGCTGTTTATTTGTAAAACTGCCCTGGACTGGTTTCCCCAACAGAGATGATTTTATCTCAAAAATGGTTTCATCTCGCTGAACTCAGTTTCTCTGTTCTCAGTATATGTGTTTCCCCGAGGAGATATTATTTATCATCATAAAATCTGTAACAGTGTAGAGCTGGCAATGTGTATAAGTGGTATGTTTAGATCAAGGTCAGTCGAGTTGCACTGTACAGCAAATATTTACAAAGACAGGTTTTCTTTATCATTCTTGTCTGTTCTGCCTTCGAACTAAATATCTATCCAAACTAATGCATCCATTTCTTGGCTTCCTTTGGATTTTCATGAATATAAAATACAAAAAGAAAGATGTATTTTCTTTTACTTTAAACCCCATTTTCCAGATATAATATAATTCTTTCATCACTATAATTCCATGCCCTGCCTTGTCAGCTATTAAAATGTAAAATTAAGTAGCCGGCTTTCAGACCAAGATCAAGTATTATTCTCACATTAGTTCAGTTTTGTACAAGGCTGTGGATGGCCCGGAGCCAGATTATATTAGCGAACCGTTAACTTCCCTCTGTCCTCTTTGGCCTCTTAGGTCCACTAGTTTTGGCCATGGCTGCCTTTGTGAAAAACACAACAGTACTAGAGTCTGTTACTGTCTTTTTATATGTCTGAGTGCATTAAATCACACTGGAAGGGAACTGTTATCCTGGCCATCTAATAAATGTCTCTAACCTGCACATGAAGCTTTGTCCGTTTTACTACATTGTTATTTGTGTGTTGTGTTAACTTGAAGGAGTGTGTTTCCATTTACTGGTTTGTTGTATTTATTTACCCCAGGAGAATCCATTAATACCTGAAACAGCTATAATTTATAATCTTTAAGTCTTTAGTGGTATTTTTTTTTTCTTTTATGGCACTGCACTACAGTGGTATATACTCATTAAGAGTTTGGTGTAGAGCCAACGCTATAGAACACTAATAAAATAAACAACACTCCATCATTTTTATGAGATTTACATAAATATAGTCTCTATTCTGAACGACGATATTCTTAAAAGTAATGGAATTATTTTTGACATGTGTGCTTTGGCTGTAGCTCTTATGGCTACTGGCTTAAGTGTTGTTTTTTCCAGCAGTATGTGAAGTGCTGTTATGTCATAAGAGCGCTCTCCACTGAAATGGATCAGAGATTACAGCACATGTTTTTTGATCTGTAAAAGTCAAGTGGTGGCTGTCTGCTTGTCTCATCCAGATCATATGGGCTTTAGGAAAGATCCTGAAAAAAGTCTGACAATAAAAGACATTCTTGTGAATGTATAACCGTCGAAGAATAATGAAATACACGACGGATGAGAACACAGAAAGAACACACTTTCTTCACTTAATTTACAGAGGGTGAAGTAAAGTAATTTGGTACACTTATGATAGATCACCAAGAAAACCACATAAAAGGCTGAAGATTACTTTAAGTGCTACTTTTCTTCTCTTTTCTGGATCTCTGCTATATTTCTATTTCTTCACATCGATGGTAGAATCATGAAAAATGAGCCATCTTTCCATCTTTGGCTGTTTAAATGTTAGAAGCCAGGCATCAAACATCTTATAATATTGTTGCAATGAATGTTCTTCAGATTGGATTCTTAAAAGCACATATGTACATACATTTTGTTTGACTTTTGTCCTGTTTTCAGTTTTCAGAACTGTTGGTTTAGTCTGAATCATGAATCAACAGGTGGAGAACTTAGCAAATGTGATAACACAGCATAGTAAAGAGACACATTGTGATTTCAGTATCAAACTTCATTCTCTTTCTTTAGAGCTGTTTCAAGTGTTGAAAACATGAAAATATGGGAACGGTTCTATTTTTTTTTCGACCACTCTGGCTCTGAAAGTTGTTTCTTGCAGCAGCTGGTGATCATTTGATCAAGGATGTTTTGTGAAAAGCTTCGGTCATTGTTGTGTTCACTGTTTACTGCTGGGTTTATAGTTGACCACCTGTCTTTCCACATGATTAAAGAGTGGATAGAATTGTCCAGGTGAGCTCCCGTTTGTCAGCGGACTAAATGGAGTGAAGTTGTGAGGATGGAGAGGTCAGCTGGTTTTCACCTCACCGTGTCACATTCTGCTGCTCTGGTCAAAAAACCCCCTGGCATTAGATCTAAATACACAGAGAGACCAGCAGACGCTCACCCTAGTGTGGGCAGACTCATGGCCACAGCGAGTCACTGCCCACACTAGGGGTCACAATGACAGGCAGTGCATGTCTCTACATTGATATTAATACATCAGCTCTTTAAAAAAAAAATGATATAGGTGAGACTTGTATATTTAAAGTAAAAATATATCCCTTCACTGCAAAAAAGGTCTGTACCAATATATGACAATTAAACTCATTACTGGATTCAAATGTTTTATTTCAAGTACAATTATTTGCCAGTGTAGTAAGAAAATGGCATTTATCAAGTTTTCTCAAAATAAGAAGATAATATCTAAGGATTATGAATACTAAGATTCCTATTTTAAGGAGACTATACTTGTTTTAAGTCTTCATAGTAAGATTTTTTTTAAATCTATGGTAAAACAAGTAAAATTTTGTTGAGAGCAAACAGTGACAGTGTCCACCATACTCATCCCCCAGCAACGTAGCTTGTTTTGTTATAAATGTTTCTTAAAATTAGTTGTAATATCTAAGTGGGTTAGCTCAAATTCTTGGAACAAGTCAAATCCTTTTAACAAGATTAAGTCTCAATGAGTAAATAAATAAACAAAATGATCTTTCAAGGTAAATATTCCAAATTCATGTGAGTTTATCTGAGTCAGATATTCCTTTGTTGCAGTGTTAAGAGCCCAAGTTATAAAACCTTATTGGTCCCATTTTATGCAGCACCTCAAATTACCTGATTTCACCCTAGTGAAGATGATGTTCCTAGAGATAACGTCACAACATCTACAGGAAAATACACATCAATAAAGTCTTGGTTGTGATGTTACGTTTACCTAATTACAAATGACAAAAGACAGACTGCAGACAGATCACTTCTGCCTTTGTCTGTGATTCCCATACAGATATGCAAACAGACAGATGGAGAGAGGGACGTGAGTTCTTTTCAGTCCAACCATGTTGCTTGTTTTGGGTCTCTCTCCCTGTTGTTGACAGTTTGTTGGCGACTCTGGTTAGACAATTAATTTAGCCAAAAATGAGCGACCCAGATGTCTCAGGAGGACATTTTCCACAGGGATCAGGTCGTGTTATTGTATGTAGAAATTGAAATGCTCATGTACTAATGAAATAATCATCCTGTTCTCACCTAGAAAGAATAATAAGATAAAATCCCAGGGGGCAGATTTGAAGGATTTCCTCTCAAAAATGTGATTCTGGGGAATGGTTATAATTCATTAGATGATTATTTATTATATGTGCTGTGAATCTTTATTGATGAAAAAAATGTACAATCGCCTCAACCCTGACCGAAAGTAAAAATATGCTTACTTAATATGCAACATGTACTGAAAAACTGTGGAATTAGCTTTTTCAATGAATCTGTTTTTATACATACTTTAAAAATTGAGCCTGTTAAATTATAAAGAAGGTTTAGCAACATTTTTTGCCCAGGACAACAATTAGTGTTATCAGTTCACTCAAGCCGGTGGTTCATTTGAGGGGAGCAGAGCGGTGCTGCATTCAGGGTGAATTTATTTTCTCTACCTCAAGAACATCAAGCCCTGCACAATAACGCCTGCTGTCTTTGTGTACCTTTTTCCCTCTGCCCCATGTGGGGAAAGGAAGAGGAACTATACAATTTGAGTACACTTTTCGAAGGCATGTGTAATGTTTGCTTTGGTCTCCTGGACTCGTGGGAATTTGTTTGATCAGCTCCTACCTTTCCTCCACCCTTCCTGCCACCTGACCTGCTCCCATATGACTGCCTACAGCCTTTTTTAAATGTCATGTTTGCAGAACAGCATTATTTCACAGTCAGAAATGAACTGTGGGCCTCATGTAACCCACTATGTATACTAGTTCTATTTCTTCCTGTTAGCAACCTGTATGTAAGAAGCTTGTTGTTTTGAAGCTTGGACATTGCATTTTAATGCACTTGTGGATTTTTGGAGACGTTGCCATACAAGGACAAGTGGGTGGAGTGGAGCTGAGGAGAGACAGGTAGTGATAGGCTACTGATGCTAATTCGCTGTCATGGTAAAGCAGTAAACTTCATGAAACATTTGTAAGTAAATCACTTGACAGTCTTTGTCAGTGTAGTCTATGAAACTTCTGTTAACAGAAAAAAAAAAGGTTATTCAGTAAATAGAAGCTCTGAAAATCCAACTCAACAGGCAAGTGAGCTGTCAATCACATCTGTCAATCAACGCCCATAGCAAACATTAAAAGACCATGAGTAGCTCTGAAAAGTTATTAAAAAAAGCAATAATTCACAGAACAGAATACTAATATTAAAGGGTCCAAATAAAACAGATTAGATTAAAATGACTCCTAGAAAATATTTACCTCTATTTCTGGGGAGAAATTTGATGAAAGTCAATGAAATCAAAATAAAAAAAAAAAATGAAATCACATGAAAATAGGAGCCTGTTTTTTTTTTTTTTTTTTTTTTCTTTTTAGCCTAGTGGCCATCATTGATATTAAACACTGAGGTTCTTCCGCATCAGCTTCACTTTTAAACCTCCACTAATTCTCTACATTCTGTTACAGCATTCCCATGGAATCCCTGTATTTGTGCCAAAAAGGGATTGGGCTGATTATCTCGACAAGCAGGTAGTTTCCTAGAAATAAATGTGGCTGGATGAGCAAACACTGGTCAAAAAAGCAGAGATTGTTCAGAGCTCTGAAAAGTAGGATTTTATTCATTCTCAGTGCAGCGGATTTATAAAGGCAGGATCATTAATATCCTCCAAACACAATACAACTTACTTTTATTTCCTGTTCTCCCCTCCCACTCATTTCCCAGGAAATTGGTCTTTCTGTGACTCCATGTAGTATATGTGTGTGTGGATGAGTTTCACTGTAGGTTCACCAAATGCCCCACCAAATTTCACATTTTTTTTGTTTCATTTCTGTTTGACCGTGCATACATTCAATTTGTTCTGTATATTTATTGCTGTATATTTGTGCAAATGTTCTGTATACAATATATGTGCAAATTTCTGTGCATACCCTTCTAGCTGTCTGTCCATCCTGGAGGAGAGATCCATCCTCTGCTGCTTTTCTCAAGCTTCCTTCCAGTTTTTTGAAATTATTATTTTACTTAAAGCAAAGGTTGAACAACAGAGTGCCGTGTGTCATGTGGATTCTAAAGCTCGATGACATTGTTACACTGATGTCATGACTGGTACCCATATGACCTGTGTCCTCTAATCGCCTTCAGTGCCTTCATGACAACACACACCAACATAAAATGCTGGTTTATGCCTTCGTTGAAATTAATGGATGAACACCTGGCCGATTTCATCCTTGATGCTGGATGTGGACGAGGGTCAGAGGTTGCCATGACGACACCATCAGGCGTCTTTTCCACTTTGCAGTCTGTGCTGAACAGTAATTGTGTGAAACCCTACTACAGACACAGATCGGTCCTGTTGGCCCATCTGTCGGTGAATAACACTGGCCATGTCTTACACGTGACATTTTATGAAAAGGCCCTCCACTGCCCTCCTCTCCTCTTATGTGTTCATCACCCTCACTCTCATCTGCTAACCTCTCCTTTCCTTCCTTCCCTCTTCTCTCTGAAGTGGGTGCACAATGAGCAGAATGAATCCATTTTAATTGACAGCTTCCTGTTGCACTATGGCCTGGCTATGTGCAGTGGGTAATGCATGAGGAACCTACCTGGTTTGGTTTCCAATGAGGAATGACACTGTCAGACACTAATGGTGAGGGTGTGTCGGTGTGTGCGTATACAGTAAATGTGTGTGTTTGTGAGCACATGCATATGCTCACCTAACTGGGCTTCAAATGACCACTGACAAAGCCAAATGTCCATCAGAGACAGCTCGCATGTCAGGGCCTGTATATGGACTCATTTGGCTTTGGTTATGTGCTCCAGTGAGCAGGAGTCATGAACAATGTCACAGTGGCTCTTGTTTCTGGAAAAGGTCAGTTTCCAATTGTGCTATTAATTATTAGAGAATAAAACATGGGGCAGATAAGAACACTTTTAAGTAACATATTCAAATAGTCAGACAAATCAAAATTAAACTGACGAAATGGAAGATAAAATGAAAAGAAAGTATTTTAAGATAAGCAGAATGGACAAAAGAAAGTTAAAAGACTGAGACAGACAACAGAAACTGGGAAAGGGAACAATACAGTCATAAATGTGTGCTGATGTAGCATCATATAAAAGAAGCAGCATAAAAGATTCATGCAGAACACCAGCCTGACACGAATAATTTCTGCTGCCATTTTCTTGTTTGCAGTTATTGATTTTGTATCGATGCGCAGGTTTGACGATAAACAGGCTTTAGGTGTCACGAGCCACTAATGAAACAAACAGTAATGGGGCTTCACAGCTCTTTAGGTACCTGCTTTCTCCATAATGACGCTCAGCGCCTCAGAGTGATTATACCAGCGTGTCATCTAACCTGCTGAATGCACCGGTCGCTCCGGCTGCTGATATTACAACAGACACTGTGCTCCTCATACATCATAAACAGGCTGTTGTTTGAAAAATAAGATACATTATGTGACTAGAGTTCTCTGAGTTGTGAGCTTTATGCAGGAGTTGGCTGCTGATAGAAATGCAAGATAATGCCAGACTGTGGACAGGACGGAAGAAAAGCACAGAGGCTGATGGTGGGGAGATTTTAATTATACACAAAACACAATTATTTTCCCCCAAATGAGTTTTCTTCCAGAGTTTAGAACGTTGATTGCAGTGGCATTTTCTTCACACAATTTTTTTTCTTATCTTTTATTTATGTCAGCGGATTATTTCGGATGGTTTCGTGTATTCATCACTAGAGAAACATTCAAAAACAAGCATGAATGCTCCAATAAGGAAAGAAATTAATTTAATTTCCTTTCATTCCCTGATCTCTGTATTTTATCACCTAAATTTTTCAAGCAGTAAGTGTCGTGAATGTTTCACATCGAATTTCAAGGCGGATATAAGGTAATAGATCTACTTATTCAAGTTGAAGCTTCAGTTACATAAACATAGACACATGCCTGTGACTATCTGCTATAAAGTATATCATTTACATGGATCTATTTGGGCATAATTTATGTAGTTAGAAGAAAAAACATAACTATATAAAGGTTCAGCACAAAAGTTCCAAAATGCTAATTTGGCAGTGTTGGGCCGTCAGTGTTGAGGAGACTTAAACTACGTGTAGTTGAACTGCATTTTGCTGTAGCTTGCTGGTAGTTAAACTTCATTCATATTTTGTACCAAGTCAAGTAGTTCAAGTACTTTTGGGGTAATTTTTTGTAGTTTCACTACTCAGTTTGCAAACAACAATTTTGGGCAGCAATGTAAAATTAAGGGCTTTTATTATTTTTTTTAATTTTTTTTAATATAAATTGTATTTCACCAATGAATGCAAGACAGTCCCTTTTTCTGTCCTCCTGAATTACTTTGAAGGCATGATCATGTCACGGCATGATAACCAACGCTGCCTCTGACTGGTTTGCCCTCGCAGCATTCGAATGCTTCGCAGATGTACGATCATTACTAATGTCATGTGGTCGTCACCACTATGGACAACCCTCCCACCAGCACCACCCGTGACAGCGACATGCTGCCCCAACCATGGCCATATTTTGTTTCATATACATCACACATATTCTCAATTTAATGCTGAAAATAAAAACTAGCTGCTAAAACTACTTTATCTAGCTGTAGTTTTACAAACTACATTTCTCCAGGGGTAGAAATGTAGTTTGTTTGAACTACTGCCATGATGAACTACTTGTAATTTTACAAGCTACACTTGCAAAATAGCTTCCCCAACACTCTGGGCTGTCATAAAAAAATTAAATTAAGTGTGTGTAAAGTGTCTTCCTTGAGCATTTCTTAAGTATTGATTATCAGTTTATTAGTAGTTAGTTTTGTTGAGGTTGAACTGAAATACCCTACATTCAAACAGTCACTCTAACACCTTGGTATTTTCTTCTTGGCCTTTTGTTGAAAGACCACACAAGCAATGTACAATAAGTTTTAGTGACAGAATCATTAGCCAATCAGATTCTCATGTTAAATGACAGGACGACCCCGTACCCTGTGATACCATTAACTTTTATAACAAATTTCCTACATTTGAACGTGAGCTTAAGCGAAAAGAAAATGTCATTCCCTGTCAACACCAGATCTTGTTGCTGATCAGCTAGCACCAAGCATGACAAGCTAGTTTACTGACCGTGTTTACTTTTTAATAATACTAAAGGGACACGGAAACCCCCTGGCTTTTGCAGCCTGAACAACATCACATATTAAACACCAAGACACCGAGCACAATGTCAGTAGTGCATCTGTTAGGTGGACTTGCACCTGAATGAACAGAGGAAACTTGAGATCAACATCCCCAGTGAGAGAATCAGAAGGAACCAGGACATCCTGAAGCATCTTAATGACTTCATCCTCCTTTTGAAACAACCAGAACTAACTTATGGGGGACACAATGAATCCAGAGGATCACTGAATGCAACCCACTACTTACTATATTAATACTGTTAGCTGAATGTGACGCTGACTCAAAGCATCATTTTGCCACAGCCACAATTTTTACAGGGACGTCAGGTAAAAAATTCAGGATGATCTAATTAATGCAGTGGCCGAGGTCATAAATGATCAAATCAGAAGAGATTAAACAAAGTTCATGGCAGTTGTGGTCGATAAGAAGCCTGATTTAAGAAACAAAGTGCAGCTCTCAGATTGGAATAAAGGAGAGACTTTAAGGATGTTACAGATAAAAGCCCAGGACTTAGCAGGGTTCAGGATCTGCTGCAGAGCTACAAATGTAAATCTAAGTTAGTGTCCCAGTGCCATGATGGGGCAGCTATAGTGGCACCACTGGGGCTAAGTGTAGTACAGTCTTGTGTAATAAAGTCCCTTCTGTACTGTTCTGCATATACTTTGAACCTAGTGATGTCCCATTAACCCATACAGACCCAGTGCTACTTTTGTGTCAGTTCCCGAATGAATTTTCTCTCTGTTTAACCTTTCTTAAGGGATTTACTGCCATTTATTATAATATTATCCTCTGTCTGTTGCATTTCTTCAATAAAAATCGGGTATTTTCCCATATTTAATTTACTGATCATGTAGATGTTCATAAAACTCAGATCAAAGTTAATCTTCATAATATCAGAAACAGAGAGCAATAAAGAAAACATGACTTTTTCAACAAAATGTATCATTAATTGAGCATAAACCCAGTGTCTCCATCCACTGTCATTGATCCAACTCCATGGGTTTTACTGGTGAATCAATGTTGTAGAAGATGATGGGGTTTCCATGTTGACTACAGAGCCTCTGAACATCCATATGGGTCATAACTGATGACCATGAAAAGATAACAAACTGTATTTTACATTAATTATTTACATGGATTGATAAATTTAACCCTTTATAGGACACTCATAGAAATATTCTGAAATTCAAAATTTATACCTTAGTGTTATTGGAGGACCTAACAAATTTTATTATTTTTGTGAATTTTTTCAAAATGTTTTATTGTCATGTAAAAAATCAAGGTCAACGCAGTTACCATATTTAGTTCCTTGCCCATAAGTGCCAAAAAAAAAAAAATATCCAGGAAGTATGTAAAAAAAATACAAGAAAAACACACGTAAGGTGAAAGGAACATTTTATTTTTGAACATTAGAACAACACTTTTAGAACATTAGATCAACATAAGTGCTGATCCAGACCCCTGTCCACATCCACATTATCCCTTTGAACATCATTCCTTACATTAGTACCATTACTTCATGGTACCTAACAAAGCAGGTACACTCACTGTTCATGCAGAGGTGGACCTTACAGACCCTGTAGACCACATTGGACCTGAGATTGTTGACTCATTGTCCTCAATGGAACTGTTGCTGTCACTGTTTTGTAATGTATGTGGAAATGACCAAAAAAAGCCACTTGCCCAATAAAGTGTTAATGGATCAGAAATTATAAAACATTAGATGATTTTGGTCACCAGTGGTTGTTTGGGTCTTCATGGGATAATGTTCCACAAATCCCGGTGGTTTATCTGCATTTTTTTAACCTGTTCTCCCAAATTCCAAATATTACAGAATGGGCACATACTTGCCTACGGTGAAGATCTTGACCAGGAAACTACATAGTGCATCTGGACACCTGGCACAGTTCAAAAGTTTCAACTTCTGTTTTTTCTCTTTTTCTATACTGGCATTTTCAATATTGCTGATGTGCTCTTTGGGATTTTACAAAGCAAGACCTTAGACTTGCAGTTTTGTCTGGCCAGAATTGCAGATTTTTTTCAGAGCTTTGAAGGGGAGTGAGCTAAATTCAGTGATATCTTGACAATCCTGTGTAGAGGATGAGGCAGCTGAGAAAGTCTGGCAAGTGCACCCACTACAGGGAGCTTCACATGGCTGCGATCGACAACATATTGGCTGAAATTAGGGACAGATTTGAAGATCACAGAAGACAGATGTCTGTGGGATTGCTGGATTCTGAGGTGGTTGAAAAATTCAAGCAGACCTTTCCAGACCTCTCCATCAGAGTCCAGAGCTCTGGCGACTGACCAGGACAGACTCAAACTTGAGTTAAAAGTCTTGCGTCATCATGCACATATTGGTCTGTGTCTGAAAATGTGTATTACATATTTGTACATGACTGCATTGCCTGTACTATGATTACCAAGATTCAGGCCCTGACTGAAACCCCACTGTACACACCTGTAATTTGGTGGTGATGTACCTTGACTGTGAGTTTAACAGTTTAACCATGAACATGTCAGAATGTTACACAGTCATGATTCTAAACTTGCATGTGTTGGAGGAAGCGAAGGTGACACAGATGTGAGATGTGCTGCAGACAGTAAACTGTGAAAGCCTGGTGCAATATTTTGGACTTTTTTGACTCTCATTTTTATGTGGTGTGGAATTTTGCTTGGTGTAGCTGATGTAACCCTGTTTGTGTTTGCAGACCTGCTGAGACACAAAGCAAAGACGATTATGAGTAAACTGCTGAATAATGAATTCCTTCACTCTAAGATTGTGTTTCATTTGTGGAGTTATTCATTATTTTAGAAGCTTACAAGGAGACTTTTTTAAACTGCTCTTCTCTTCTGTTCTGGAGATTGAGGGATGCACCGGTGAAGGTAAATAAGTATTACTTACCAAGATAAAGGAATTTCTTTAAAGGTCTGATTAGGAAATCTATTCTATTCACATAATCATTTAGATTTTTTGCTAATAAATAATAATAATAATAATAATGATAATAATAATAATAATAATAATAATAATAATAATAATAATAATAATAATAATAATAAAAACCGCAAGCGGTGTTAAGGCCCTCGCCCTCCCATGCGACCACCTCCCCACGCAACTGCTGAGGCCACCGACAGCGAGAGGACACTGTATGGGCTCGATCCGGCATTCTGTGAGATAAGCACAGTTTTATACTTCTGACAATGACCGCTCAATCTCGAGCTCATCACAGCCACGCCCAACATTTGATCAAAAATGTAGGCGATAACTTTTGGTCACACATGTGTGTAGATGATTTTCGCCCAGTTTGGTCCAAATTGGTTGTAAACCCTAGGAGGAGATGATGAAAGTATGAGGGGTGGGATTCTGACAAAACCCCATTCATTTCTAAGGCACAGTTTTGGTGTTGTCATGGCAACACAATTGTAAATAGGGGTATGTTGTCATTGGCTTTTTGGTTCAGTTTGGCATGAGGAATGTGTGTATGAAATTTCTTGTTCCTAAGTCAAAAAATTTTTTTCACTTCCATTCAAAAACTGTAGGGGGCATCAGAGAGCCATTTTACAAACCATCTATACAATTTACATATCATCGTGTTCAGGTTGTCATTCTGCACAAATGTTACATTGGGTCCAACTCAATCTGACACTCTGTGTGCGAGATATACACACTTTTATACTTCTCAAAATGGCCGCTTATTTGTGAGGTCATCACAGCCACACCCAACATTTGATCAAAAATGTAGGCGATAACTTTTGATCACACATGTGTGTAGGTGATTTTCACCCAGTTTGGTCCAAATTGGATGTAAACCCTAGGAGGAGATGATGAAAGTATGAGGGGTGGGATTTTATCAGTCAACAATTCCATCCAATATGGCCGACTTCCTGTTGGGTTTAGGGTGGGGCCATTATGTAATTTTTTACTTGTCTTATCATGAGATATGTATGGACCAAGTTTAATGTTTCTATGTTGAAATTTTTTTTAGGTGGGTTCCCATTCGCGCAATGTATTTTCATATTTTGAGGGGGCGTGGCCAAGTCATTTTTCAATATTTTGAAAATTCTTCTTGCTGGAAAATTCTACTTTTCCACAGTGTAATTTTCAGTCTGTGTACCATTAGTGGAACACAAAGAGTTTTTCAGCAATAACGTCCTTGTGGCAAAACCCCATTCATTTAAATGATACAGTTTTGGTGTCGTCATGGCAACACGATTGTAAATAGGGGTGTGTCCTCATTGGCTTTTTGGTTCAGTACTGCATAAGGAATGTGTGTGTCAAATTTTTTTTTCCTATGTCAAAATTTTTTTCACTCCCATTCAAAAACTGTAGGGGGCACCACTGAGCCATTTTACAATCCAACAACAGGAATTGCATATCATCGTGTTCAGGTTGTCATTCCGCACAAATGTTACATTGGGTCCAACTCAATCTGACACTTTCTTTGCGAGATATCCACACTTTTATACTTCTAAGAATGGCCGCTTCATTGGGAAGTCATCAAAGCCACACCCAACATTTAATCAAAAATTTAGATGATAACTTTTTATCACACATATGTGTAGGTGATTTTCGCCAAGTTTGGTCCAAATTGGATGTAAACCCTAGGAGAAGATGATGAAAGTATGAGGGGTGGGATTTTAGAGGTCCACACTTCCATCCAATATGGCCGACTTCCTGTTGGGTTTAGGGTGGGGCCATAATGTAATTTTTTACTTGTCTTACCATGGCCTATGTCTGTACCAAGTTTCATGTTTGTATGTGGAAAAAAATTTGGGGAGGGCTCCCATCCGCGTAATGTATTTTGATTTTTGAGAGGGCGCCACTGAGTCATTTTGCGAAAAAAATTTTTGGCGACTTCACAAAAAATTCATTTTCGCCGGGCTTGAATTTTTGGTCAAATAAAATTGACTTTTCGTTAACGTTCAGGGGGTCAAATTTGCATGCAAAGCGGTGACAGAATAATAATAACTGAACCATGCGATTTTAATAGGCCCTCGCCGACATGTATGTCTGGGCTCGGGCCTAATAATGGATTTCTTTAGCACTTGTCAAGGCACCCAAAGAGCTTTACAATACTGATCCATTATTGAGTCACTCACATTTACGCATTGGTGGTGTGAAGGTCAAGTTCTTAAAGTTTCCACCTGCAGTTCATTCTAAATGTGCTCAAGATAATAAATAAATAAACAAACACCCCCAAGAGGTGGGGGGTTGTATCATTGTGAAGCAGGACTCTTATATGACGCTCGTATGACGTAAAGAGCAGTTGAAGACGTCAGTGAGGATGTATCACTGTAGATGTCAGGGCTTTATTTGGAGGAATAAAATAGTTCAATGGGACAGTGGACACCTTATTCTTAAGACAGGGTTTGCTGAACCTGCGTCATGATGCATCAGTCTATATTATGGTTTTACATGTAAAATACTGAATTGGGTTGTATAATATAAAACTTTATTTAGTGCTGTAAAAGCAGATTCAAAACATCATCAGAGGCTTCTAGCTGACTGCAAAATGCTAGTGAGTACACACTACTGCTGGTGGGCGACTTGTGTGTGTGTTCCTGTTAAAAGAATTAGCGCAGAGGAGTATTGTGTGTACAGAGAAATGGCAAGCTGAGAAATGGCACAGTAATAAGAAGCGCATTGTTAATGTTTCTGACAATTTATATAACAACTGATATCCATTATGACTTATTTATGCAGTATTAAATCATCTAAACGTCATAGAGTAGCTGTTGCACAAGAAATTATGCTTGAGCGTAAGCGACACCCAAAACCTCTGCTACAAAGAAAATGAAATTAGTTTTTTCTTCTTGACACTGTCATATGGAGCAAAAAGAAACTGTATCCCATAAGGAAAAAGAGCAGCAGAGACCTAACACCTGACTCAGTCTGTCACTGAATATGACACACATATACAAACACACACACACATACACATACACACACCTTGTTTTGTTTCCCTTTACTTTGCTACCTCCTCCTCTCTGTCAGCTCGATCTCCCTGGAGCAGTAGTCATCAGTGTTTCTGTGCGTCTGCCTGTAGGACATGCACAGCTGCCTCCACTTCATCATGATGTGATCATTTTGACCTTTTCTGCCTAAGGGACTGAGCTCTGGTTACCAGACCTCCTCCTTCAGTAGATAAAGATTATAAGAATGTGACTAAATCACACCTCTCAGATACACACCACTGCACCATGTTTCAGCACTAGGATTCCTTAAAACCACAGATTTCAAAGTAGTATATATATAGTAGTAGTATAGTTTTCTCATGTTTTTTTAATGGTTAATATACCAGTATGTAGAAGCTCTTTAAATGAAATGATATTTTTAATGCTAAATTATTGTTATCCATGAAAACATATTATCATTTCTTGATTAAGATGTCAAATTATAGTTATTTGCTTACATTCCTGAACAGAAGTATTCATTTTTGTGTTTGAATGTTATTCTTGATTAATTTCTGACCTCTCAGAAGCCCAGTGAGCCGGCTCAAATTTGGGAATAAAAAGGTGAATCATTCCTGTTTAAAATGGTAAAATATTGAGAGTTCACTAAAAATGACTCTGTATTAAAGCACTTCATAATGCTGGATGGTCTCTAAGACAAATAGGGAAAGGTGGGCTCGTACATATTTTCTGTAGGGTATTAAAAAAAAAAAAGAAAAGAAAAGTGTTTAAAAGAAAAATATCTGGCCTGTAGACTTATGTAATGATAATGATACTTATGACCACCCACAACTTCCTAAACTCAGGGTCATGGCCAAAATGGGATCATGAACATGTTTTTATTGGCAGAATAACATGCAAAACCATCCTATGACATGTCAATTATATTTCTCAAATTAAAACAGAAGGGCTTTGTGTTTTTGCTACACTGATCTGTTCAATTCATTACCCGAAAGAAATGTGAGATGTGAGGCTTTACCAAATCCTTCTGAAATAAACTGGAGAGCAGTGTGATTTATGTGGAGAGGTGAAGAACACTTAAAACCTGAAATAAATAGGACCGTATCTCAAAACTGAAAAACATGTCTAAAACCAAAGACAGTATTGGATGTTGTGTTTGTAGCATTTCATTAACGGATAATTTTAGCTGCGATTATAGACTGTATTTAAATAGTAGATGGAGGATCTGTGACATTGCCTGTTGTTTTGCTGTTTTGAAGTCAGAAGTTTGCATTTTGGCCATCACCATGTTGGTGTTTGTGAGCTGGAAGTGACCATATTTGGGCGAAAGGGGCCGAGTTACTTCAGGGGGTCAAGGGTGAGCTAATGCTAAATGCTAGCTTGCTGTGTTAGTAGAAGTGTAAACTTAATAAAAGACTGGATAAAAAATGAATTTGATGCTGTCATTAGTGGAATCTGTAAACCACATTTGAAGTGAATCAGGGAAAATATGCATTTATTAAATAAATGGTGCAGTTGTGTAGTGGTTAGCATGTGGAGAGGGTTCAACTCTCAGTTGGACTGGAGCATTTCTGTGATGAGTTAGCGTCATGCTGCTTTCCTACAGGCTGGGGTGCTGATAAGGGGGGGTAAACGTGACAAATTCATGGGACCCAGTAGTTGAGGGGGGCCCATAGAACAATGGAAGGGGCCCAGTCGATATAGAAGTTGTGGAAATTTTGTGTGAGATCCACTGCATAAGAGAGGCGAACATTCAAAGAATGTAAGGTTTCGTTTTCGTTTTCACTGCGTCATAAGTGACATTGTTTATGGACCACCCCCCATCTGATAGTTTGAGAAGATAGTCAATTGCTGTAGGGTCCACAACGATTATGCTGTCATGGGGCCCATAATTGGTAGTGGTTCCCCTGCGTGCAGGTACTCCAGTTTCTCCTACCATCAAAAACAGCCACATATGGGTTAATTCTCCTTTCAGTGCACTTGACCACGGTGCTGATGAAGATCTGGAGTTAGTCCCCAAGCACCTTCAGTGGAAACTCACTGCTCCTAATGAGCTAGGTGCTAATGCTAATGCTAGGTGCTGTGTGTATTGGGATGGGTAAAATGCAAATACTGAATTTCCCCATGAACACATTTAACCTTTAAACTTCCAATGTTTTACTCGGCAGATGAGTTAACTGTCATATAGACCTGTCAATCAAAGCCTGACGCAGCAGAGGTTGACCTCAGATCAAATAAACTGAGCAATAATTTAAAGATAGACCACCAAATCACTTATTAGACTCCAAATATATATATGAAATTAATATTAATGGACTTATTATTTTTAAAGAGATGTTCAATGATGCTGGTCAAGGCTCAGCATGTCAGATTTCTACCAACTTGTGTGCTTAGAAGTAGTTTGTGCTTTGGGTTTGTCATCTGTTAATGTTAGGTAGCTTCATTTAGTAGGTAGCTTCATTTAATGACTGTCATGGCCTTTTTTTTTTCTTTTATAAAAATCCTTATTGCTCCCAAGCTTCTCATTTTCTCTATTCTGCTCATCAACAGGGACAACAGTGTACAGCACTTGCTCCAAACACCATGCAGACTCCGACACAAACATCTCATAAGCATCTTAAGCATGCACATTTAACTCATTAACACTGTAAGCTTTCAGGGGAAATCACTTTTTGTCACTGCAAGCCAAGAAGCTGTTATGTATATTTTATGTATATTGTCCCTTGACAAACAGTGGAAACAGTATTGATACTCGTTCGTAACCTCTGAAGTGCATGGACCGTACACTGGACACTGACTGGACAGTCCAGTCCAGAGGTTGCAGCAGCTTTTGCATGTCCATGTGGGAGTGCTGTCAGTAAGAGGAGGCTGTTGTCCTGATCTAAGCCCTCTCCTCTCTCCTCCACCAGCTGCTGTATGTCTCTGCTCACTTCCACTTCAGTCACAAACAAGCCAAATGAGAGTTGATGCCATCGTCTGGCTCTGAGTCGCAAACAGACTGTAAGTTAAATATACAGAGCATTTATTTGTGCTGCTGTTTGTGCACAGTGGATTGTTTTTTTCATCAGTGTATGTACAGTATGTTTCATGATCACATAACTGACAGTACGTGAACTTACATGGCGTGAACCATAATTATTTTAATCCTCCTAACCCTGTTTAACTGATTAGTTTGTGTCTGCTCTATCCAGCTGTGTCATTTCTCTGCAGGTGAATACTGAGCCAAACAGCCTTAGTAGAAGCATTAGAACAGTGTTTTCTGATATGCCAATCTATATGTGCAAAGACATGTATGCAAATTTATTACGGAAAAATATTATCTATAATCCAATTATCTTTATTATTGTTCATTATGTATTTACCCCAGTGTAAGTGTGCTAACCTTTGCTGGGAGACAAATTAGTGAAAGGTTTAGCATCGAAGAGTAGTTTGTGCTTGTCTATTTAGGTTATGTATATGCCATTTATTGACATTAACCATCTACTTTGCCAACATTTTTTCTAATATAACAGCCACAATACACTGATTTCTGTGTAGATGACTGGTGCTGTTTTCTTCTATGAAAATGTTTGTTTCTTCCTTAGATCTTCACCATCTCTCTCCTTCTACAGAAGCTATAATATGCAGCACCAGCTACTGTTCACTCAGAAATGGACTTGGCTAATGTCAACAAATGCACAGCACAAGACTCCAACACAAACTTCATAAGCATGTGCAGGGTGACTACACTACACTTTATATCTTGACATTTTTTCCAAGTACTTGAAACAAGGTACAGGACATTTATGTCTCGCACCCACGGGAGGCGTGATTCTTGTCTGTCACGAAGAAGGTAAAAGTACTTTGATAACAACAGAGCTCAGATAACTAGAAAAACACTCCACTCGGCCAACATCACCAATAACTTAATGCCAAAAGGCTTGAAAAATGTGACACTTATTTCCATATATAGCACTGCACATGATAATGAATGTGGAGGAACATCTGGTGATGCTTAAGGTCTGATGAGGATTCCTGAAGCACCACATCCACAAGTACAGGAAAGAAAAAACAACACTTCCCATACTCAGAACTCCTCTATGTGGATGGCCATTTGGAACACGCTTACTGCATTATGTTTGATTCACTTCTAATCTACACAAAGCCTTTATTAAACCTGCCAGAGTAGGTTGTGTCTGCAGACACACTTTAAGACAGATGTGCTCCAGACGTTTGGCAGTTGTTGAACTTTGAAGTATTTGATACTTTCACTGACCACTGAAAACCTCCTGTTAATTGAGTACAGATGTGTCAGCACACACTTGTCATGTGTGTTGGGAGAGAGCTGAGAAACTGGTTCCTTAAATGTTAATGTATGTGATCATTACACGAGACTTCACATTTATAAGCATATTTAATAGTGTCTGGCATAGAAAAAAAAAAAGATTTTTTTTTGTCATTAATCTATTTATTTTTCTATCCTCAGGCATATTGCAGTGACAGACAATGAAGGACAGAGGAGATGACATGCAGTAAAAGGCCAAACCATAGCACTGAAGTCTAGTGATATGGGATGTGTCTCTACCAGGTGAGATACTGAGACACCATCCTTTGACCTATTTTTAGAACCAAATGGGAGTTACATCAGTATTATTTAATGGTCACATTTATCTAAAAGATGCTTCAAAGCCTGTGGACTGTTGCTTTGGGTTTGTTTAACCTTTCAAGTCCTAAAACAGTCACCAGCTAACAGAAGTATCTACTGATCTAAAAGGTTTTGAACCTTCAATCCTTTAAATACATGAAAATGATTCCAATAATTCTCAGCTTTTGATCGTCATCAGATATAACCCATTTGGACATTCAGAGGCTCCATATTGACTGTGGAAACACCATTTTCTTTTGCAACAATGATTCACTAATAAAACCCATGTAGTTTGATAAATGAAAATGGATTTAGAAAAGTCACTTTTTTCTTCAGTTTTCTCTCTTTTGATATTTTTCTATATCATTCATTTTTCAAGGTTAAGATCTAAGAATTAGTAAGTAAATAATTTATTTAATACTCTACATTAAATTACCATTAATTGGGTTGGTTATGTTTTCAGTTTGTTTCTTTTTTTTTTTGGTTTAGTTTCACTTCTTTATGTTTTTGCTTGTTTGCCTTTTTGTTTTTTCTTTTTCCTATATTGAATACTGGGTAGCTTAATTTGTTATGTAAGACAAGCATTAATATAAGCATTATATTTCTGCCTGTGCCTTTTCAGTCACTAACCTGTAGGTAATGTTTGTAGTATTGACAGTGGTTGTATTATGTGATGACTGAATAAAGAATTTCATCATCATCATCATCATATGATCAGTAAACTAACAATAAGAAAGTCATTGAAAAGTGCCAAATGCAGAGAATAATACTATAATAAATGATGATAAATGCAGATAAAAATTCATCTGGAAGTCACTACAGAATAGTTCTAACTCTTTAAGGGTTAAAGGAAAAAACACAAACTGTGAAACCTCACTAATCATTTATGATATAAAAGTGTGTAATGCATTGCTGTCTGCCTTCATGTTCTTATTTTCTTGTTTTCCAGTGTTCCGGATATTTCTGGACGTGGACTTTTTGGCAGTAAGTGTGCTCCTCCAGCCATTAACAGCATTGTACAGGGTGTGTGGGTGGTGGTGTTCTGGTGGTCTCGGGTTCATCTTAGTCTCGACCATATTTTTACTCGGCCTTGTCTTGAATAGAGAGGGCTCAGGGCTTTTTTTCTTTTTCTAAAGCATTCAAACACAATGACTGCAGAGAATACTTTGGAATATAACCACTGTGAAACAATCTACCTCACCCCATTTACACTCTATGGCAGATGGTGGTCGCTAAAGCCTGATAGTTTTTAACACTTCAACCTGCTTTCTCATTGTGACAGGGAACATGGTTGGTCGGAGCAGTACAAAGTGTGTCTCTTAAACCCGAAACAATGAGCTTAAATATTCTTACTGACTCTTTAGGGGCCGTAATTGCAGTTTCTGTGACCAAAGTTGCAGTGTTTCCTGCATTACAATGAAATGGTTACACACATTTACATTTAGTCCCTCACTTGGTTATTGAGCAGCTTTGAATCTTAATTGTGGGCTGAGTTCTTTACTTCGATAGTGTTTTCCGACAGCCTTTGTTGGTCTGTTCCAACCAAATGCTACAGCATCTGAGTCTATTAATTAAATTCTCCTTCCACTGACGGGGTAAAAATGTAGTAATGAGTAAAATCAGGTGCTCTAATGTTTGGATGAAAACCAAGTTACAGGCTATCTGGACATGTTGATGTGGAAATAAAATTTTCATTTACGCTTTTTTCCCTCCACACAGAGACATTTTCAGACAAAAATACATGACATGCACCCGCTTAAAATTCCTGAATAATTTCCAGCTTGACTTCAACCCGTTTATGTTCTGCGTGTCCTGACTAACCATCGCTCTCTCTGTGTTCATCAGTAACGCCTATGAAGACCACAACACAGCTGCGGGGTCTTTTATACTGTCAACTGAGAAATATTCTTGATGGGTTTATGTCAGCAATGAAATGGCCCACGTATCGGTTTACCCGTGCATCATTTTTTTATATTTTTCATCTTCTACATCTGCAGGAAAACCCAATTCAATCTGGTCTCCTCAAGCTGTAACATCACCCCGGTTGGAGGATTTTGAATTGAATCCAGGCACTGGGGATAAAATGCTCCGAATTTCTACACTGCTGTCATTGTCAGGCATTGTCGTCTAAGCCACCTGAGTGTTGCATAATTCATAGGTAGAGCACAGAGACCCATCACTGTAATAAGCCAGTGTGACATGAATCCTCACCTCTGCCAGCAACGAACAGGATGATATGTAAAATGGACGTTTTTATTTTTAATATTAGTTTAGTCAGCGGAAACCTTTTTTTATAGTTTTTTTTTTAAATGTGGACACAATGACCATAAGCGACGTCCACCTCATCTCTGACAAAGACGTTTTCAATTTCTGATCCAATCACCCCAAAAGAAAAAATGCTCTTAACAGCTATAAATATTAAAATATTTCAGTGGGCCTTTTTTTTTTTACAGGGATAGTTGGAGAGAAGCCAAAAATCAGGATAGAAAAAGATGGGGGAATTACATGTAGCAAAGGTATCGAGCCAGAATCAAATCCAGGACGACGCAGATCATTATTGTTTCAAGTGTTTGTGTTTGTGTCTGCCAAAGAGGAGGAAATCAGAAAAACCTGCATGTTGTCTAAATCTTTTAGAGCGAGGATGCTGGAGATGTTATTTTATGGGATGAGACTTATCAAGTCACATTACATCACTTGTTTTGTTGCTGAACAGTGAGGATTCTAAAGCCACTACATTTCTTTCCAGCATATAATTATAACAGTATGCTGCCGTATTTGTGGTCTCGTGTCTTTTTCCGTCTTTATTTTCTTTTGGATTCTCACTGTTTATATTTGAAATGTGTTATTTTCCTTTGTTTCCCAGACCACCTCAAAGCTTTACACCAGCAAATGCACATATGTCTGGTTTATGGTGAATTTTGATCATATGTCTGCATAGGGGAACAATGAAGCCCAGGTCAATATGATGGAGAGGTGTGTGCTTTGGCTCCTCTGAGCCTCTTGTAAGGCCTCGTAATCCACGACACTCTTCTCCGCAAAGACCTTCAAAGGTGTTTGCGTCTTTCCTCGGAGAATCGTAATTCCCACCTCAGGCTAAGTACGCCTGTCCGTCAACAAGAAACACTGACTGGAAAATCTTCACGGGGAGACACAATTTGAAAGAAAACAGGTTGACGAAAAACTGGTGGTTCCAATGGGGATAATTAAAGATTAGAATTTCTCACCGATGTTTGACAACCAACCTCACTACACACATTCAGCTTCCTTTATAAATTAAAATAAATCTGCTTAATGAGGGCACATTAGCAAAAGGTCACATTTTACACTCAGCATGATACCATAGCTTCCACTTGTGAGACTGAGATAAAATAACAGGAGATGATACACTTTGGCACCGTTGTTTTAAAAACACTGCACAGACCGCCCGGGAAGATGTGTTAAAAGAACAAACACATGAATTCACAGTGTCTGATGTATATCTGTGTCTATGGATACTAATTTAATCATAAAAACCACAGACGTAAACTTTAACCATCATCGGTTCAGAGCCATTTACAGCACAGAGCAAAACAGTATACATCTTGTCTTGTTGGCATCCATCCATCTATCATCTAAAACTTTAATTTACCTCCTAAGTCCTCCCTATAGATCATCCGTCCTCCTCTATTACTCATATATGTTTACCTGTCTGTGTGTGCCGGCAGCTTCCCCTCTACTGTATGTGTACTACGTCTGCCTCACCTCTTTTTTCTGATGAACTCTATTCCACCATCTGCCTGCTAATCGGAGCGCGCAGGAGTCCCCTCCCCACACCTGCTCTCCCTTCATGGTTCTTGGTTCTCAGTTGCAGCAAAGAGTCTGCCTACTCATTTAGCTACCAGTGAGCATAGCACCTACATCCACTTCACAACAACATAACAAGGTTACTGTCACCCACATCTGTATCCCTCACAGGAATGTTTCCCACAGATTATTTCATGTGATTCGATATACTATACAGCGCAGCCAGGAACTGTTTTTTTTCTTCTTTAATATGCCGCCTGTTTTAACTAAATGTGCAGCTTTAAGAGCTGAAGGCTCATCCTTTGCTTAAGCGTTGGTGCGTCTTTTAAAGGTTGCTCTCATAGCGTCTTACTCATCAGAGCTGATCCCTTTGGGTTTTATGCAATGAAAATTGAACACAAAAAGAAATCAGAGTGATTTGATCTCTGATACTAATCACAACTCATCATTTCCCTTGTGCATGTGTATGTGTTATCTAGATTTCCAATAATGATTTATGGCTTTGTGAAAATCCCGGAGCTCATACAGGTAGTTTGTGTTAATTAAATGAAAAGGGTCCCATGTGATAAAATGCAAATGTGAAGTCACATGGTAATGACAAACAGTGGCTCTGTCAGCTTAGCTAAAATTTGTATGCAATTACATGCATCAAAGCATGAACAAGCACGAGCCTGCGCTTCTGCATAAGCCGCTACACAGATGTTTTATGACTCCTACACATGTAGCGTGACTCAGGGGACTATTGTAACAAGAAATTTTATTACTTTCCTGACTTTCAACTTTTGTCTCTTCACTCGTATGGAGAAACAAATTCATTTTCCCAGTGAAGAGACACTGAGGCACTTTGACATGTGATATACTGAACAGAAACTGGAGGAGCTATTATTTTTGCTTTATAGGTTCTAGCTTTGTATTTGTAGTTTATAGTTACTGGCAGAGGTTTGGATTAAATACAGTGAGGCTGACGGTCTGCGAGGATCAGATTGCATGAAGGAGAGCTCAGCTAGGACCTCCACAGAGAACGTTATGTCATCACATTGTGCCATTACATATTTTATACTAAAATGTCCGAAACATGCCAGTTTTATACAGGATGTTTAAATATGGTATTTTTTCTGATCCAAGATGTTCTTGTAATAGTGAAAATTTGGACTGTATACATCAACAGAAGATTTGCTCTGCACAAAAACATGATAAAATGCTTTTATATTTACTTTATACTATTATAGGTTGTACTGCCAAGTATAACTATTATGACATAATAGACACAGGTGACCTGCAGGTGCATGAAACTGGATGCTGACATCTAGTGGGCAGGTAAAACATGGCAGAGTCTGTTAACAACAGATGGATGAGTAAATACACGCCACACACTGTGTCCCACTTCTGAGTTTAGACCCTATGAAGTCCACATTTCTAGCCTAGTATCAAGCCCTGAAGGCCTGCTCCAATTTATGAGCAGCTTGAGACTGGAGGACACAAACACTGCAGGGGTATTTCTCCTTAAATTATTGATAATTTACCCAGTTGACCCTGAAAATAGTAATTTAAATGTATTGATTGTGTTTGATTTTGCTGTCTGTCAAAAAAACACTAAGCCTTCATGGGTTATTTCCGGTTTTGGATTGTAGTAAAATGTTGGAGAAATTACTTCAAAAAGTCCTCATCATTTTATATATTTATGTGTATACACTTGTATTCTTATAGAGCTTGTATTCTTATAGAGCTGATAATTCAGGAAGGGACTATATCAGTCCTTCCTCCTTCAGATTCTGGTTCGGCGGTCCCCAGACCTGAGAGACGGATGTCCTGTCAAACCAACCTCCAAAGGCAGATAACTGAAAAACTATATTTTACTTCCATCAACTTCAATGTGCAACACCTAAAAATACCTTTTCTAAATACCATCCCAAATTTAGTGGAGTATATTTATAAGCTGCTGTATTTCATGCAGTTCCCTGGGTAATATACTTGATCTGAGCTAAAGGTTTTTCCAATACGACTTCAAGTGGAAGCTTCATCTGTAGATGATTTCCTTCTCAGAAAGTGGGCCAAGATGACAAATCCTAATCTGCTCTAGAATAAATATGACGCCTGGGTCAGAGGTTAAATTTCAGTAATGGCTTGTTATTCAGTATAAAAGACTCCATATACAGTATTATTTTTTTATTTGATACTGTGCTGTGGGTCTAAACTATTGCCACTGTTGATGATGAAAGCAGTCCTGTTTTGAATATGGAGGTTTTACATGAAAGATTTTCCATTAAACTTTATTTATGAGGTGATGCATGGAAGGATAGGCTATAAAATAAAGAATTAAACTGCAGGAATTATCAACTGCAATTCCTCTGACCTCACATATTTTAACTACTACTGCTCATAGTTTGGGAGTAAAACGCACATGTGACCCAGAGGAGACAGAGCAGCTCAATGGCCCTGGAATGTAAATCTGGCAAAATACCAAACACAAACTTTATTTTGTAAAGAGGAGATTTGAGCAGCGGGATAAGCAAAGAGAGACAGAGGCAAAGAGATGCAGTAGAAAGGGGTCAGAGGTCATGAAAATAAACATTCTGCTTGTTTGGACTGGTTTGTGTTGCTCTCGCTGTGGGACATTTGCTTTTTTTCCTCAGGGTGTCATCAGCTAATGTTTCATCACTCCTGCAATTTTCCTCTTGCTTTGTTTTGTTGCCAGAGTGGATTTGTGACAATCTCCATTACGTATGTGGAGCCACTATCTTGCACAGCTGCTCTCTCCTTAGCGATCACCTTCAATCTTTGATTTATTACTTCCTGTTGTCTTTGGGATTGGCTGAATTTCTCCACACTGTCTGGATCTACACTTTGAAGCTCCAGCTCCTCTGGTGCTCGGGAGCACTGACCTCAAGGCCTAGCTGCGAGGTCTAAAATAGTATGGAGTCAGGAAATGAGATTCAGGACGGAAAACAAAGAAGACTCTCCTTCCTAAGTTTGACTGTTTGTGGTCAGGTTAAAGGCCTGTGAGAAAACACCTCAGGAGGAACCTTAGTGACATCTGCAGTGAGAGGGAGGAGGCAAACATGAGGTTAATACGGTTAAAACTGCATGTAAACACTGTGTCATTTGTCCAAACAGATGATGATAGATACATGTAATAAGTTTAAAACCAGAGCCAAGTCTCAGCTGGGCGATTGTCTTGTGGAGTGAGTGGTCAGGCCTCATTAAGGCCAAGTTCAACCCAGAGACTGCGGTCAGGACCGGGGTAAACCTCCTCCACCCTTCCCACATCTCCCTGCACTTCCTGTCCAAACATCTGGTTCCATCTCCTCTGAAAAAGTGATCATTTATAATTTCATTCATTAATTCTGTCTCCAACTGAATTACTGAAGGCAGATGGTCTCCACTAGTTGGTATCACAAAATATTTGTCTCAAAAATCTAGATAATACTTTTATATTTGCTTTTAAATGTAATTCCATGGCACCTTTTCTACACCAATTCATGAATACATTCAACGTCTGAATAATCTTCCCGACCAGTATGTATAATATTTGCAAATTCAAACAATAAAATCTAAAGGCCATACTGTAGTTTTATATCTATTTTCATTAAAGTTTTTTGATGCATATCTGCTGGATTCCCATTTTTAATCCCCAAAGATCCCCACAAATTCTCAGAGAGATGCAAATTTGATCCTTCTTTTAGGGACAGGAATAAAAACATGTTATCCCTTCATAGCTTAAAGAATAAAAAAAACATCTCTGTTACGGATTAAGAGAGCCTGAGAGCTGTAAAAATGCAGTAATAGTTTCCAACTAATGGAGACAAGGCAATGATGCACACACACACACACACACACACATTTTCATAAGGATTTAGACACTCAACAATGAGGGAAAAGTCAAGGTTGAACACTTGAAACAGATCCATTCTATCTCGACAAGGTCCTGTTTGCGATAGTTATTTTCTTTATATATAGTGAATATACGTTTGTAGAATTTTATTTACATCAAATTTTATAGCACTATGTTGATAATTCATGGTGATCATCAGACAGATCTACCATCATGATGTTTTTGAAGTGTGCAGTGCAGGTTATCTGTTTCCTGTCATATTCAGATTAATGTTGTTCGACTGAATCTATGACATATGATGAGCATTACTTCTATTCTGCATGATTAAAAAGCCTCCTACTGCGTTACAGTTTCCTGTGCTTCACCCAGGGATGTTCACAAAGACTTAAAGGCCTGGGGCAAAGAAAAGCATGGGGCCCCTTTAATTACACCCTCGACATGTACCCCCATCTGGCAGAAAAGTTGTTGGTTATGTCAAACAAACAAAAACATACCTATATCTTGTTTTCAACTGGTTAACTTTTCATTTTTACCTCATTTTTTATTTTCTAAAAATCCATCTTCCCTTTGCTCTGAATATTAGTCGAGGCATATTTGTTATTTTCTGCTGCTGATATAATGGACAAATTTGGCTTGGATGATTTTGTAGAAAAACACAAAACTTTTGTGATAGAACAACTTTTTTTTTTTTTACATTTGTTTGTATTTCTGAGCTGTTGATGGAGCAAAAAAAAAAACAAACAAACAAAAAAAAAACGTGGCATCTTTTATATACTGACAGTAAAAAGGCTGAAATGATTTAAATTATATCAACAGGTTCAAATGAAGGCCTAGTAATACAGGAACATTACATTATATGTTTTTTTTTTTCAGTTGGCAGTGACCTCCTTTTGTGTAATGGTAAGATCTATCTGGTGTTCTTTCTAATAGACTAATAATAAACTATATAATGTCACAGGTCATCCTTTTAACGGTGCAATGTGTGAAGTAGGTAGTGGTGGGATGTATGTGCGTGTGTTGGTTATTGATGGAAGGGACAGAAAATAAAGGGAAACAGAGAGCCAATGTGACCCCATCCAGCAGGATGTAGTATCATATTGGCCTTGACCCAGAAAACCCAGGAAAGCGTGAGAATATACTAGGAACAGCTCTTACTGACAGGGATCGTGAGAGGTACATATATAAAAAATGTTCCTGGGAAATAAGTCTCAGTCTGGATGTTTTGTTTGGGTTTAAATATTGCCTGTGAATGCCTGCTGGAAACAAAGGAAGATTTAATCTCAGACAGTGCTGAGGAAGCATGTTCACTTTATGAAATGTGTGTGGACGAATACAGTATCACCCTCTGATTTGTCAAGACAAACATTCCAGCCAGTTTTGAGGAATGACATTAAAGAACCTGAGATTTTTCAACTCATACTATATATATATCCATCTTTGCATCTGCATACACCACTATTTCTCATGGTAAATTATACATAGAACTGTAGATAATGCTTGATTATTCAGGTGTGTGTTTGCTGAATAATATGAAACTGCAAAGATCTGAATATAAATTGTTAAGATCAGTCTTTACATGCTATTTTCGTAACAAACAAAGGAAAATAAATTACTTAAATGAGAACCAAAGAGAGCGAGAGCAACAGAGAGGTGATTATTCTTTGAGATTTTTAGAATCAACGTTTTTCGGATTAAATAAATTGCTACTGCATAAATATTCAGATATTCAGCACTGTGTTCAGTCATGCACAGCATTAAAAACAGCACGTAAATACCCAGACGCAAGATTATACCTGAGCACAAACAGTAGCTTTTTTCAGTGAAAGTGTTACAGCTGCAGATCATGATATAAATTTACATCCCACAGATGAGATTCTTGTCCAATGAACTAGTCAGATGAATAGTATGTGATATTTGTTGTGTTTTTTTTATAGGGTGGAGGAGTTTTAAGCATGCCACGGGGGATATGTTTTTGTTTGTTTGTGTGCAAAGATGCCCAGGCGCGCGCACACACACACACACACACACACACACACACACATACACAATGCAGTTATCTGTCAGCTTTAAGTTAGTGCCACTATTGTCTGATTCTTTATGACACTCGTGTTGTACAATGGTCATCTGTGCTAAAGAGTGCAATATATTAGAATAGCCTGGAGACAGTGAGCTCACTCCCACCCTTGCAAGACATGACACTGGCTGATATACACTAATGACAAACCGGCTCTCCAGACCCACAGTTTCCTGGGATTGACGCGAATTTTGGCCTTGCTTTCCTCCAACCCTTATCTTGTTAGAGACAATTGAAAAAAGCAATTACCTGCTGTTGCCGCATTGTGTCTGACAAACAAGGTAATGTAGCAGAGGACAATAAGCAACTGCTCTCTTCATCTTGTCCTAAGAGGCTCTTTTTTTCTGTGCTGCCACCCATTTTGAAACATTTATAACCACATCGCTACTGTCTGTTGTGACTGGAAATAGCCTTGCCTCTGAACGGCCCTAGCAGCAGGCTCTGACCCACCACTCTTCCTCCACTTTAAAGCTTGCCCTTTAGCATCCTACACCAGGAAATGTTTTGGCTTTGTCCAGCTGAACTGTTGCTCTTATTAAGTTTTCGAGGAGGATTCAGGAGTTTAAGGGTCACTGCTTCTCTGCCTGAACAGGTCCCTAACTTTGTTTACAGTTATTGACAAATGATTGGCTTTTTAGATGGACAGGTACGCTGCGGAGGCCCATAAATCAGCAATGTACGAAGAATACTAAATTGGTTCAGAATAAAATGCAAATAGGAGATCGTTTATCAAATACTCTAAAGCATCTGTTTCCCTTTTGTCTTTATATTATAAGGAGAAAAGTAAGATAACATTCAACTTTTTCCACTACTTTTGACACAGAAACAAACACGCTAACTCAAAATCCATCTTACTTAGGGATTATTACTTAATTCAGTCAGTTCCAGGTCTCATAAAACTCTGAGTTATGCTGATGTCACACATAGACTTGAGCAAAGACGACACCCTGCTTCACTTGCATGTGGAGTTCAGAGGTAACCCACATGAAAAGTGAGAACACACACTCCTTGAAAAATTACATATGACTCAGAATAATAGAAAGCACGGCAGCTAATTAAAAGCATTGTGGTCCTGCAATGGAGCAGTTGATTGGAAAGATAATTGAATTGGGAAGTTAAGATCTGCCAAGGGAGTTGCATGTCTTATCAGATACTAATCAGTGCAAAGACTCTGTACTATTAGGGAGAAAATTACATGTAAATGTTAATGTAAATACTTCAACTATGGGTGACATAGGTATTCAGCATGATCCTCCAGAGAAATTAAATTTCATGAGTAACGTGCACGAAAAGAAACCATTAAGATACTAATTTTTATTGCTACTGTTTTAATCACTGAGTGTGAACCATTTCATTTGTTTGAAGAGTCTGTGATTCCCTTTGAGATAACATCTCATTCCTCATGCCAACCCCACTTCTCTGTGACGATCTATTATTCTGTTCATGAATAAAATGGTAGCACATGTCTGGAGAAAAAGAAAAGAGAAATATGCAACCACCTTCATTCAGCTTCCTTTGATGATATTTTAACATCTCACTCATAAATATTACCGGACTTCATAATAATAACTTCATTAAACTTTTCCTCTAAAATTCTTTTTAAGGATGACAGCTCTCAAAAAGGGTGGTTATCTTTGGCAAGTTGTCAGTGAGCAGTAGGAGTGCTTTGAAGACATTCCAAAGAGGATATAAATAGTGTATTTATCCCCAGCAATCCCATGCAGACAATAGGCTGATGTGGAGATGGTCAGCTTTTTTCTCACTAACCACACTTTCCCAGAGATGCACAAACCCTCATCATCTCACATACACAAATGTATTATCAGCCAACCATAGCCTGAGGCAATATAACTGTTTCAGCATCATACTTTTGGTCATTTCCTTTGCACATATGTGACTTGTATCGCTGTGAATGCTATTACGTTTTATGTATATTGATGATGTTTTGCTTCCACAAATCATTCCTAAATGTTTTCATTTAATGGGCCATTCTTACAGTAGGTGCTATAATTCATAAGATGATAATTCTGCCTCAAATAATAGAGGATTATAGCCTAAGGGTTGGCTCGTGGATATTAAGCTCTTATTGAACCAGAGAGCCTTGCCAGATACAAGTCTACAGCTACCTGCAGTAAGGGTGTTGAGAGATGCTATTTTTAAGATGGAGGAAGCAGGACTGTATTTAGTTTGTGTCACATCTGATCAGCCTTCTGACATCTTCAGGAATACAGCAGTCATCTTAGTCCACTTGACTTTTTTCTAACTTAAAAAAGTGTGTCAGAGTTGAAAATGAACTTGACATCAGAATGAAAGCAATATAAGCAGGACAACACAAACCAGATATCATCCCCTCATCCGTGACGTACCAAATATGCTGTATAATAGAGTCGTGACACAAGGAGTTTTATATTTAATGCTAGAAAACTGCAGTATTGTGAGATATACACACTGAAATGATATGAAGTCTAATCGAAAAGATTTTGCACATGCAGGCCTGAGCTTGGCCATTGTTCATATGAGGTGGTGCAACAGTGCGGTGGGGGGAGTGAGATTATGGTGTTATGTAAGTTTGGGGGTTCACTGATAAGAAAGCTGTGTTGAGCTTATTGCTGCTTTTGGAGAAAAATCGATGTTTTTGAAATACTAGTAACGGTAAAGGTCTTCTCCATGCAAAACTCTACACTTGCTGATAAACTTGTAAATCGTTTAATCTATAAATTCCTTTTTTTCTTGGCACACACACTCAGCATTTCTTGCTTTCCTGCTCGTCCCCTTGTTCGTATCTCTCAGATAGTGCAGATAAATCTTCTATTAATCTGAACACAGCACACCCACTGTGAAGCAGCTGCCAGGAATCCCACTACACAACTTCAATTTTACTCTGAAGTAGCTCTTTCATCCTGCCTGCTGCAGCATGAGAGATTGACCCAGAACAGGACTTTCTTGTTCAAAGGCAGGTGCAGGTTTGCAGGACATATTCTACAGCGACCTATATAAAAATACTTTCTCAAGTTGCATAAATGTATCTACTGATTACATGCTGGTCTGTTTGGATGCTGGCATCAGGTTTGTTTTGACAGAGTAAAAATATCATCGCTGTTGTTTTACTCACCTACACATTTATTCATAGACATTAAGATTTGTACACAACACTGGACCATTAATATATTAGATACAATGAAATCATTCTGGGGAGGACAAATAATCAGGGAGTATCACTTAGAATTATATATTTCATCCCAGCACTGTTGATAAGGAGACAGGCACAGCAGACTCATCTCAGGAGCTATTGTCACTGGTTTTAAGTGCGTTTAGTTCTGCATACAATTTTCTTGAAGGCTTTTCTGAAATCCCTGTTGAAAATGGTGTATATTATAGGATTCACTGAACTGTTGCAGTAACCAATCCAAAAGAAAAGGTTGAAAAGTGCGCCAGGAATGTAGCAGCTGTCTCTGCAGATAGCATGCAGGCTGTAAGTGAAGAAAAAGGGGAACCAGCAGAGCACAAAAACTCCCATCACCACCGCCAGCACGAAAGTAAAACGTTTCTCCCTCATCTGGGCCACTTTGGTCTTGTTGACCGCGGCGAGCTGCTGTCTTGCAGCTGGGTTCTTCTGGTCCGGGTAGAGCTGTGACGCACGGGCCGAAGCCCAGGACAGGCGGCAGTTCTGAGGGGGGCAGCAGTCCGAGCCCTCCACCTTCCTCCGCTTTGTAAAACGATTATTGCGTGGTTTAGTATCCGACGGACAGCAGCTCTCCTCCAGGTCTATGTCGTCCAGCTCCCCCTGCCTCTGCTGGTGGCTCCCGGAGCTTTGGCTGCTTGGGCTCTCCATCTCGAACCGGTCCTTCCTGACAAAACAGGTCTCCGACTGGGAGGGCTGCCTCTCCAGTCCGTTCTTGGCCACAAACACCGTGGAGGAGCGCTGCTTGGCTACTTTATAGATTTTACAATAAACCAATATCATAATGAGACCAGGAGCGAAGAAGGACACCAGACAGGAGGAGAGGATGTACCAGGTTTCATCATTTAAGAGGCACTCCCGCTCATCATGTTTGGTCATGAGAAGAGGAGGGAAGGAGATGACAGCAGATATGACCCAAACAACAGCGATCATGGACTTGATGCGTTTAGGTGTTCTCTTCAGGTTGTAGCTGACTGCCTTAGTGACTGACCAGTAGCGGTCCAGGCTGATGGCGCACAGGTGCACGATGGACGACGTACAAAACAGCACGTCCAGTGCCAGGTAAAATGCGCACCAAGTACTGCCGAAGTACCAGTAGCCCATAACTTCATTGGCGAGTGAGAAGGGGATGACCAGTGTGGCCACCAGGATGTCTGCTGATGCCAGCGAGACCAGAAAAAGGTTCTGGGGCGCGCGCAGTGCCCGGCTGGTCAGCACCGCAACTATCACCAGCACATTCCCGACAATGGTCACCAGTATGATCACCGTCACCACCAGGATGATGAGCGCAGCGGCTGCCTCCGTGTGTGGAAAGGCGAGCGGTGCGTCCGTGGTGTTCTCATCGTTGGAGACGTTTTCTATCAACGGATTTAACTGGGTTAAATCCATTCTGTCTTGAATTTGTCCGTTTGTACCATTTTGTTCTTTTTTGCACCCTCTTCCTTCCGACACAGCCGAGATGGGGTGCGCTGAGCAGAGTTAGTTTGCGCGTAACTCCCTTGGCCACATTTATGTCCTCTGATAGCACCCCCCTTTAACACGGGTCCTCCAAATAGTTTCGATACCGTATCCAAAATAAGTCACGCATGTCAGAATTACAGAATTCACAATCCAAGGGTCCCTTAGTCGTTTTTCTACAGTCACATCGTCGTGCGTAAAGATGCATTCGCGTTTGGGTGTACAGCATTGCTTAGGAGACGCACGGGAGATGCACGCTGGTGAAATGAAAATGCACACACAGGAGTGAGGTGACATCACTCTAAGGACCAGCCCATATCCAAAGTTAACGGGAGAGAGAGAGAGAGAGAGAGAGAGAGAGAGAGAGAGAGAGAGAGAGAGAGAGAGAGAGAGAGAGAGAGAGATTTATTTGAAATTGGAAGTTTTTGTCTTAAGGCGAGCCCTCAGGTTTGTTGTGTTTGATTTCATATACACTCACATTCTTGTTCTCTTTACTTTTTTCATCACTACATATACAGGATGCAGGGAGTGGAAAAATACCAGCAGTCATCTAATACTAAATATAACATACAAGTATTTAGTCTTTATAGAAATCATAAAATAAGTTTTCGTGCTGATTGCAAGTGCTGTGACATATTGAGGCCTTTTTACGTTGACATCGCCATCGAGACACTAATGGATGTGGAAGTGCAACGGCACAGCAGGAGGCTCCTCTGAACTTTAGTGGCCCTGTAGGGTTACCAATTAGGAGGCAACCCTGTTCAAAGAGAGAGGGCTCTCATGCAGCTGTAATTGACTGATAAGCACTAAATTTTTCAAAGAATATTTTTTTAAGTCCATGTTTCTAGTGAAAACCTAGAATAGTTTTTATTTACTTATTTATTTGCATTGCAGTGGGTCAGTTTTCCATAATTCATAACTCTAATATAAAATGGTCCCATGCTGATTGATATGGAAGTGACCAGTGTACCTGCTGTTGATACATCTGTTTCGCACTCAAGGTTTGGTTATATAACATATATGCAGTGGGGTAGGCAGCTTGTGTTCTAACCAGGGGATGTTTACCAGTCAAGAGGAATACAACACAAGAGGAAGGCGCATGCACACACACACACACACACACACACACACACACACACACACACACACACACACACACACGGCCACACAGGAGTCATCATGAAATAAAAGTATAAATACTGATGAACAGAGTGTCGCTCCATTTGGCAGATGCACAATTTTTTTTCTTATTTCAAAAATATCTATTTATAAAGTAAATAACATCTGCTGGAATTCTGTCAGTATGGGAATTGCAGCCCAACAAGAACTATTTGGTGGATGCCAACATGACTGTAGGTATATGTGCGTGTCTGCCATGAAAGTGAGTTCTCTTGGGGCTCAGTAGGAAGATGAACCATAGAAGGAGCTACAGTAGATTTGGAGGAGGAGGCGGAGGACGATGCAGACAGCCTATCTCTCTTTCTCCACACATTCTACTCCCTGTTCACTTAGTATCATCTCCCTCTGAAGAAGTGAACATAAAAAAAACAGTGAAGATCATCTAAAGGGTGACTGTCACCATATATCACCGGCCAGTAGACATTCTCCTATGAGTGTACCTGCAGCATAAAATAACACTCACCTCAGACACCAGAAACCTGCAGCACAAACATGCCCTTTACAAGCAGAACATAAAGAGTTTTATTCTGTCTGACTCTACAACCTGAAGGGGTCAAAGAAACTACACATAATTATAATGATAACAAATGAGCTGGTGTGGTTACGCAATTTTTTTAATGGAAGCTACAGTTAGTCATTCTCTTATTTTTCTAGTTTTTCAGTTGTTACAGGCAGGTCCGGCAGCCAACAGCATCAACTGAACTAAAATGTTTAATACCTGTTGATCCACTATTCCTATCAATACATGAAAATAATTGATATAAAATGCAGTTTGTCATCTTTTCATGGTCATCAGATATGAGCCACTTGGACATTCAAAGGCTTCGTAGTGAACGTGGAAACACTGTCATCTTCTACAACATTGATTCACCAGTGAAACACATTGAGTTTGACAAATGACAGTGGATGAGGAGGTTTGTGCTTACATTCAGTTATTGATATCTTTGCTGAAACAGTCACTTTTTCTTCAGTTTTCTGTTTTGATATAATAACCTTTGAAGTAGTTCTGAGTTTTCATGGACATCAAAATTAAATATAGTAAATTAAACATAATTTAAAGGGGAAAATGCAAAATACAGAGGATAATATGAATGAATGAATGAATAAATGAATGAATGAATGAATGTATTTTGGTTTGTACATCAATCATTGCACCTAGTACAAGAATTGTAATAAACATAAAAATTAAAAAAAGGAATAGGCTTGAAACAAAAGCTTATTTTTTTGCCTATCCTTTTCACTTGATACACCGCTTACATCAACTTAAATGTGTACAGCATTGAGCATCGAGCATTCACACCATAAAAAAAATCAACAACAAAAACATATCTACCATCTCAATTCAATATTCCTAAATAACTAAGGCTTTTTTTTTTTAAAACTTTGCCAAAGGAGTGAACAACTTAAATGCATCATCAGGTCCAAATTCCATAATTTCACACCCACAACCCCAGTCCACCTAGACTTCACATTTGTCCTCACTTTAGTCCATTCACAAATATGAAAATCTGTGAAATTATAATTACTCTCTCTTAATTCCAAGAAATCACAAATGGTATTTGGGACAATACTATTTGTTTCTCTCATCTTCCATATACCTATTTAGAAACAATTTTTATACCTCTTTTTAAATATATTTATGTTTGTACTTTCCTTTATCTCCTGCTCTAGATTGTTCCACAAAGTCACCCCACAGCTTGTTATGCACATACTTTTCATTGTTGTTCTTACTTTGTTTTGTTTTTTTTTTAATTTAGGTCTCCCCTTAGATTGTAGCCTTCTTCTCTTTCAGTAATATTTTTTGGATTTCTGGATATTTTTTGGCAGTAGATTATTTCTTGCTTTGTACCTTATCTGTGATGTTTTAAATTTAACCAAATCCATAAATTTCATTGAGTGTGATTTTATATATAGTGGGTCTGTGTGTTCTCTGTATCCAGCTTTGTTTATTGTTCTTATTGCTCTTCTCTGTAGTGTGCATATGGGCTGTAGAGTGCTTTTATAGATGTTTCCCCAGACCTCCATACAGGAGGACAGATACAGTAAATATATTGTATAAATGGTGAAAATCGCTTATGAAAGGTTGACCACAGAGAAAAATTCATTTGGGTATAGCCACAAAAGTAGCACTGGGTCTTTATGGGTCAAAAGAACAGACTTTTAAAGATTTATAAACAAAACTTTTATTGTCAATTTGCACTAAATGACAGAAAATCCTTTCAGTGTAGTAGACTGAAAGCAACAATTTTACAACAGTTCAGTTTTTTTTTTTTTTTTTTTTTTTTCTAGTCTCAGGTGTTGATAAAATCCAGTCAAAACAAAAATAAAATCCTTTTCATTGCACACAAGCCAGTGCAGCCAATTGTTCAAGACAGAAAGCACAAAACTCTCTCAGCAATGTGTGTTTGTCTCCTCTAATCAATAATTTGATAGGTGCAGAGTTTATGGTTACATAATAGTACACGTGTCTTTTCACTGAGGCCACTGTGCAAACTTTTCAGCAATGTGTTGTTTTATGAGGTACTTTATATTATGCACCAACCCTCTCAGCATCATGTTTCTTAAATGTTGCCCAATAATCATAACTAAGTATGTTATAATACATAAACAGACTATGGAAACAACTGTTAAATAAAATACTCATTAACAGTCTAATGCCAAACTGAGTATTAAACAATCAAATAAACAGTCACTAAATACAAACTTGTGTGAAAAATAAATATGAAAAATAATCATGTACATTCTCCTTCTTAGACTTCCCACATTCTATTTCAGGTCCTTCAACAATACAGCATCCTGTCACTATGGGTTCAGCTTCCTGTTATGTTGAAGTGATCACACCTAATGAGGGGTGGAGCTACATTATCCGCCTGCTTCTGCCCATGTGTCGCCAAAGCTGTTCCCACAAATCAGAGCAATTAAAAAATGGCCCAAAGCAAACAATGCACAAGTCATTATTTCATCTACGTTCAACATGTAAAACCAGTGAGATATTTAGCACATAGCTATTGACATGATCACTCTGTGACAGTCTGATACTAAAATATCATCACCTTCCTAAAATAACTGCTTAACCCTTTATTGGGCAAGTGACTATTTTTGGTCATTTCTGCACACATTACAAGACAGTGACAGCAACAGTTACAGTGAGGACAATGAGTCAACAATCTGAGATCCAGTGTGGTCTACAGGGTCTGTAAGGTCCACCTCTGCATGAACAGTGGGTGTACCTGCTTTGTTAGGTACCATGAAGTAATGGTACTAATGTAAGGAATGATGTTCAAAGGGAGAATGTGGATGTGGACAGGGGTCTGGATCAGCACTTCTGTTGGTCTAATGTTCTAAAAGTCATGTTCTTTTCACCTTACATGTGTTTTTCTTGGCTTTTTTATATTATACTTTTAAAATTATTTTTTGTGTGCCACTTACAGGTAAGGAACCAAATATGGCAACTTCATTGACCTTGATTTTATACTGGGGCTGTCAAAATGAATGCATTAACATGGATTAATCCATCATCATGATTAATCTGATTACATTTCTAAATGCAATTAACCCATCTGCAGCACAGAATGACTCTGAATGTCTCTGGCAATGCATTTTTGCGCAGTTTTTCCAAGTAGAGTTGGCGTCAGGCATGCACAAATGGACAGTTGATCTGGTAGTGACAGGCAGCAGAACCAACCCATAAAGATGGAAGATGCTAAACAGTACTCTGGCCCTCTGGGTTGAAATATGAGGACAAAAAACCCAAGACGGAACAGTTGTTTCAAGTTGTTTTTTTAAACAGTTGAAGGAGTTTAATAAACACTTTAAGTGCATATATATTCCCTTCTTTCTTGAGTCTGTTTGCTCATGCAAAATGAAACACAATGAATATAGATTAAAAATGAATGATATTTATCCATCCATTGTCTTCCGCTTGTCCGGGGTTGGGTTGTGGGGGCAATAGTCTAAGCAGGGATGCCCAGACTTCCCTCTCCCCAGACATCTCCTCTAGCTCTTTCGAATGATATTTATTCTTGATTAATCAAAATTAATCCACAGCAACCCTTTGATTAATCAGATTTAAAATTTTTATTGTTTGACAGCACTCATTTATATATAATAAAAAAATCTGAGAAATTTTAAAAAGTAATAAATTCTTCTTATGTCTTCCAATAACACACTAAGGTTGAAATTTTTAATTTCAAAGTATTTCTATGACTGACCTATAAAGGGTTGAATAATTTTTTGAGAAAAACTTAAATCATCAAACACTCAATTCTGGTTAAGTTTTTTGTTTCCTGAAAAATCGGGAAAAAAAAAAAAAAAAAAAAACATTTAGGTGATGATTTTACGGAGGTGATGTTAGCTCATCTGTGAAGTGTTGAGAGTTGTATAAACATTCACAAAATCACTCCAGTGCTTTCATCAATCATTATAGATGCAGAGTGATCTGACAAGTTGCCTCACTGCCAGCAGGTAATGTTCAGACTAATGTGGATTTAGTGATAATTATCGCTGCCAGAAATGATTTATTATCTTAACAAGTATTATTAATATCCCCTGTAACTTTGTAAGTGTACAAACCAGAGTGTGTTGCAGGCTATGTCGAGGAACACTCATGAGAGATCGACCAAGGAGGTATCTTTATGAGTCACGGTACAGTAAAAATATGTCACAGTCACATAGCTGGGATGATGCAGAAAATGGTGTTTACCAGCTGTACAAGAATATGTAGGTAAAAAGAGAAGCATCTTGAAGGCACTCGCACACAGAGAAACAACGATGGCTGCGTTTCCCCTGGCTCCCTGAATCCTCTTACCTTCCTGTTTTCTTCTGAGGAGGCAGTTAAGGACGGATGTGAGCAGAACCCACTGCTGCGTTATGTAACGTTCCAGGAATAAATGGCCTGAGGTGGTGTGTGAAAACCTGATTTCAGGTCGCAGGTGATTGGCTATAGTAAACACTTCCATCAAGGAGTTCAGCCTGAAGAAAACCATTATTTAAAGGCTGTGGATGGATAATTACTCGCATGCGTGTGATGCATGTATTTTTGTTGATATGTATACTGGGGGAGATAACGTACAAAGGAGTGGGAGAGGACTTTGTGTGTGTGTGTGTGTGTGTGTGTGTGTCACAGCCACACTGTGATTCACATGTTGTGTTTTCAGAGTTCACACATCTTTCCACATCTCCCACTTTCTTCTTGTGTTGCTATTGCTGTCAGTAAGCTTGGCAGGTCTGGATAAATACATGACTGCTGACCTTTGTGGTCCCAAACAAATAACAAGATTTCCCTTGAATTTTTTCCACAGCTTTGGACAAACCCACGCTGGAATTTGAAAGCGTGACCATGTTAATGAAGCCTTGAAGGTCACATGTGTCAGCACGGTCCCTGAAAGTAGTTTTAGCTCAATTTGGAGGAGATTTCAGCAGAAGTCTGGGGTGGCTTTTGGTAAGGATAGATGTTCAGTAAACACATTTTAAAAAGCTGTCCCCTTTCAGTAAATTCAAGTGCTTGAATAAAATGTCATTATGGATCATATTTACAGAAAATGTTGTCTCTTTTCAGTAAATTACCCAAAATCGTTATGGATCATTGAAATAGCTATAAATAGATTCAAAGGGAACTCATCAACTTATTTTATCAGTAGTAAATTGGCGTTAGGTAAAGGGTGTTATATGTGATGAAAAAGCTGTGATTTTCAGTACACATTCGGCTTCTAAAATTCACTTCTAAGACCTAAGAGAATAAGCTTCCTGCAAAAACACTTCAGTAAATGAAATGCTCCATCTTTATTTAAGGAAAAGCACACTTTAACCGGATGAAAATGGCTCATGTTCAGATGGTTTGGTGTGATTTGTTTAACTGCCTTGTGGGCTGGTGGCTCCTACTTAAAATGAAGAAAAGAGCATGAGGAATGAGAGGCAATAATTAAGTAGGAGGACCGCAAGCAAATCAAGCTTTGTTGTTCTAGAGCATTTAGGGATCATTACACGTCATTGTAAGGTACACCAAAGGCTTTGTATGCTGTGTCTTTTTTCCACCAAACTTTAAAATCCTTTCCAGCCGGAATCAGATACAGAACAGTGTTTCAGATCGCAGTGATGACGCACAGGACATTATCATTTGGTCATTGTCGCAACGTACTAATCAGATGAAGTATGTTGGAGAAAGCCTGGGTCAAAGCATGAATGGTTTACTAATGTGATTTTATTTTTATATCTTTTTTTTTTTTTTGGTTGGTGTCTTAGGAAATGGATCATTATAGTTTTTTAAGGTATCCAGTGATGCATTTAACCCAGTGTTTTTTAGCCTTGGGGTCGGGACCTCATGTGGGGTCACCTGGAATTCAAATGGGGTCACCTGAAATTTCTAGTAATTGATAAAAATGAAAAAAATAACCTTACTAATAAAAAAATATATGGTGAGTTGAGGGAGACAAACACAATCCATAAAAGACATGACAAACTCTGAAGCTGAAACTGATGCACTGTGGTACTGTTTATCTTTCAAATCTCCAGTGTGGTTGGTTTAAGATGCTCATGTACATTGTGATGATGATGCTCAAATGATCTATTGTGCAGCTCTATTGTAAATCCAAGCTGGACTGACTGTACATATCCTGACCAAGGAAAATAAAATTCTCACTTTGTGCAGTAATCTCAGCCTGGCTTTTCTGCCTCTGTCCATAATAATATACATTATATGGACTAAATGTCATTTAAAATTAACATTTATTTGCAACATAGTATAGCAAACTATTACATAATCAAAAACAAATTAATTTTAGCAAAAAAAAAAAAAAAGTCTCAGTTTTGAATGTCTGGGGTCGCCAGAAATTTGTGATGTTAAAATGTTGTCAAGAGCCAAAAAAGGCTGGGAACCAGTGATTTAACCCATAAATTCCCAGTGCTACTTTTGTGGCAGTTCCCAAATAAATTTTTCCTTCTATTTTAACCTTTTTAGGGGATTTATCACAGTTTATTCTAATGCTACCCTTCGTATTTTATGTTTTGTTTTGTTTTTTCAGTTAAAATCATGTATTTTCCAGTATTTAATTCACTGATCATGTAGATATTCATAAAAGCTTAGAGTAAATTCAAAGGTTATTGTATCAAAACAATGAAAACTAAAGAAAAAGTTACTTTTTCAGCAAACTATATCATTACCTGAACATAAAACAAGTATCTTCATCCACTGTCACTGATCCAACTCCATGGGTTTTACCGGTGAATCATTGTTATACTGATGTTTCCACAAGTGACTGAACAGCTAAATAGGTCATATCTGATGACCATGAAAAGATGACAAACTGTATTTTTCACCAATTATTTACATGCATTGATAGGATTAGTGGATCAATAGGTATTAAACAGTTACATGAGTAGATGGTTTTGGTCAGTGGTGCTTGTTTTGGTCATTATGGGTTAAGGTCCAGTGTGTAAAGTTTAGGGAGGTTTAAGAGAATATAATGGCAGAAGTAGAAAATTACATTTATGATTTTTTTTTCATTAAGGTTTACTCACATGAACATGAAAATTACTCTTTTTTGTTTCCTTAGAATGAGCTGTTTGTATCCTCAGAGGGAGCGGGTGGTCTTTATGCATGCATGTATAGTGGCATCCAGTGTTGAACAGCATCACTGTTACCTACTATGACAACCAGAGTTAATGTTTCCTTAGAGGAGTGATATTTTGCTTTTTTAAATGGAATTATGCATTTGAAAACATTTCCCTGTGGTCTACATAAACTGTAAATGCTATGCTTGGGTCTGAATTCTTCATTAATTCAAGTCCACAGGTCCATCTTCAACCCTATTTCTGAGTAACGACACCAGAAAGGTTGTTTTCAGCGCTGGCCCTTTAAATGCAAATGAGCCACTTCATGCCCCACCCCCTCCAGGTTGTTGACTGTGCTGCTCTGTCCCGTTCAACCAACAACTGGATATTTTATTTATTGATTTTGTTTGTTTGTTGTTTATTTTTCCTTTCTGTTTAAGAAACAACTAAATATTTTAGGTAATTGGCTTGAAGTTTGGACATATTTTCAGTATGGACTACAACCGCTGCTGCTGACAAACAATTATGGTATACTCTGAGAAATGTTCATCAGAAGTCTTGACCTTATATGTGCAAATGTTGTGACGTAACCAGTTATAGACGTAACAAATTAAGCAGGAATTAAAACAGGTTGTAGAAATCCTTTCGATTTTTGCCAAAATAAATGTAAAGATAGCTTTGCAGCACCTGGAGGGTTCAAATTCAAACTTTTGGAACTATTAGGGTCCAAACACACAAATAAATGTACCAAAGACTAATAAAAGTGGGTTTAGCAAAATATGACCCCTTTAACAGAATGTAGACAAAACAAATACATGCTAGTCATCACTACACGCTGGACATCTCTACACACGGAACCTTACAGCATTAGAAAGTAAGTATCTCAACTTCCTGCTTGAGCTTAACAATATGAAAACTAATGTGATGGCTGAGTGAACAGCCAGAACAAAGTCACCACCTGGATTTAACTGAGCTAATATGTAAGAGCCTTCCACCGGATAATTAATATTAATGCAGCCATTAATTCACAGCCAGACCAGAAAAAAGTCCCATATTCTTCTATTTCATTGGAAAGCCTTTAGCTTTGATAATGATACATATATCATGGTGTTGTTTCAATAAACTCATACAGTGTCACAACATTGAGATCCATCATTTTTCAGACACATAATGTTGCTGAACCAAGATCTGACCAACAGAAGCAACCCCAGATTATAACACTGCCCCCACAGGATTGTACTGTAGGCCCTGGGCATGATGGGTAATCACAACATCCTGATGTTGCAACTCAAACTGTCATTTCGGCTCCCAGACAGTGTCTGGATTTTGTCTGTCTTTTCTGTTTTTTCTGTCATTTCCTGTTTTATTTTGTTAAGTTTCCTTCATGTGTCGTGTCTGGTGTTTTTACTTCCCCTCCTTGATTGTTTCACCTATGCCTGATTACCTGCCTCCACCCTGATGTGTTCCACCTGTGTCTAATTGTCTTCCTGCCCTCTTGTGTATTTAAACCCTGTGTCTTGCCCTGTCTCTGCTAGTTTGTTTGCTACACTCGTGTGTTTACTTACCAGTGTTCCTTGGATCCTGTCTGTCCACCCATTTTGACCTGTTTTCGCCAATCGACCACCAATTCTGCCTGTCCCTGTTTCGTCTGTTGTGACCTAGTTTGTTTACCCGACTTCTGATTCTGCCTACTCCCTGTGATACCTGAGCCTCCATCGTTTACCTGTGTGTTTGACCTTTTGCCTGGATTACTGACCGTGAGTTAAGCCTGCTCCTCATGTCCCGTTACCTTCTGTATAGCCTACCTGTGTATGACCTGGTCTGTTTTTTGACATACCTTTGTTTTGCCCTAGTCGGGTTGCTGTCAGGACTACTTCGGCTCGGCTGCGCCGACGGTCTGCTGACCCCGCTCACAGCCCGGATGTCGAGTCCAGAAACCAACGCCTTAACAGACGTGTTAATTATTCTGTGTTGTGCTTTATCCCCTGTGTTTGTGTTAAATAAACACACTCAACCTTACGTCAGTTTGCTGGTCTTGCATTCGGGTTCTGGCTTTGTACTCTGTCCGTCACACAAACATATTAATCTCTATTTGTTATCCAATACAAGGCCCTATTTCCATAGTTGAATCAAAGTGGAAACTTTCTTTTGGCCAAGTGGCCTATGTTTCATTAAGCGACTATTTCTTTAACTCTAACTGATGCAGTGAGTAACTTCTCATTTCTTAAACAATCATCAGTTTGATGGAAAGAATAAAGATTGGATGGTGTTTCAGTTGACGAAAGGTCATGTAATATCTATTTGTTCTGCTGTTTCTTTCCCTCTCACTTCTCAGCCACACCTCCCCATTACTCTGCCTGCCACACCTCATCAGTTGATTGCCCTCACCTGTGAGCACAGCTGGGCTCATCAGGTAGAGGGTATATATTCACCCCTCTCTTTCCTTTATTCTCTGCCAGATTGTTTTTACCACTGTGTGATACTTTCCAGTGTTTTCTCCTGTCTGCTTTTCTGCATTTGGGTCCTCTGTACTTGTGTCACATGTGGTCTGATGAGTCCAGACTGACCTTATTCTAGAGTGATGGGTGCATCAGGGTGAGAAGAGAGGTGAATTAAGTGATTACCCATCATGCCTAGTGCCTACAGTACAAGCCTGTGGTGATTCTTGATTCAGTTTGTCAGGTCCAGTTTCAACAACATTATGGCATATCCTAAGATGACTATACCAGGATTCATCAGGCTCAAATTGAATGCAACTCTGGACAAAAATGAATGTGGTGACATTTGCAGCGTTGTGGCATGAATGATACCGTGGTAAATGCATCCTGTAATCAAAGCTACTCCAATGAAATACTATGTGATTCAAGTTTTGCATATTCAAAATTAGAAATTAGTTTACAGTTTGTGCCAGTTATTTTTTGCGTGGATTCAATTTTTTTTTTTTTCCTGTTCCATCTTAGAAAAATGTATTTCTATAAAAGAGTCTTCACACTTTTGACAGTGGACAGTGAAAGTTATCCAATCTACCCACATTAAGATATGTAAATGAGTCTGTTGTCTTCGTAGTCCATGCCTTTCAGTGTCAGCTGTGAAAATGAAGTAATTACTGTGAAACTGTTTTTGTTAAATCTTCAATTTGCCACTTTTCTGTCTCAGCTGTGTACTTATCCCAGCTCTGGAGACTGAACTTCTAGTGTTCATGGTAACTCTCTGCTTCCTGCCGCCAAGCCAAGTGCTCATTAGAGCATTCAGTTGAATTTAATATTGGCCCCTTTCCATGTTATTTTTGCATCAGCCTGCAAAGTGTAATTGTGTTTTTTTTATTATCAAGGAAAGCAACTCTGGTTATCAACCGTGAGCATTTTTGTTGGCTCGCAGTGCTGCTTTCTGAGATATTGCACATTCTTTAAAGGAACAAAAATGGAGAGATATATTTTTACTCCTAAATCATGATTAATTTACCAGTGTGAATCTGATGATTCACTTTCTCAAATTATTCTCAAACATAGAAATTCATGTCAAATTTATATTTGTGTGATCAGCCTTTTCATATCAGCTTAAGGCAAAGACATGATTTTCGGTGGTCAGACATCATCAGGCAGTCTGGCGAGGTCAGTGACATGAGTCTGGTTGGTGTGTTCTCTGTGATCGGCCATCATGAATGCCTGTCTTTCGGCTTAACGCCAGTCTGTTCGGATGATTCAACATATGTAAACGGCCACTACTCGACGTTCAGTCAGACTAATCTGATTGGTGGAGGGATGGCCCTTGACTAGTGAATCAGTGAACAAGAAGTTTCCATGTGAATACAGCTATGCCAAGGTACTTCACACTATTATTGTCTTCTATAATAGGCCATTCACTGCTCATATCTGAATGAGTGCCAGTCAGTGTTGTCTATGGACTTCATTCATTCCATGAAATAAACAGTTAGCATTGTTGGCATAGTGCGATTTCTACTTAGTTTTTGCTTGCGACATCTTTCTTCCACAAGAAGAAGCCCGAGAGCTGACCACACCAGTATCTTCTTATTACTAGCCATCCTTTCAACAAGTACAACAACCCTTCTGGACCACTCAAAACTCTCTGCTGGAAACAATGACTGACGACAGCGAGCTCTGTGAGATGTTCCGTCATTTTCCGATTTTATGTCTTGGGCAAGTGCAGAACGTATGCTGAGGTTGGTAGTCGATTTGGTGTATTCTTCACACTTTTTCGAGGAGAGACGCGAGCTGACTGATCAGTCGGGCTACCTTTCTGGCAAAAATTTGCAGCCGGGTTGTTGTGTCTTCGCCTTTAGGTGTATTCAAACATCTACAAATAGAACAGGAGCAATAATAACATGATAGCACAATAAAATGACCTATCTGCTTAAAATATTCACTAAATTAATCAAGTGGCACCATATCAACTTTCTTTCAGACTGTTCCAATGAGTGATAGCAGACGCTGCAAAGTGAGAGACTGCATTAGAGAAAAAAAGACATATTTACTTTTTTTTTTTTTTTTTTTTATTTATGAAATACCAGAAAAGTAAAAGTAAATATCCATTCAGTCTTTTGGCATTACATTCAGTACTGTGAGGCTACAGTATCTGTCCAGTGAAGGATCCTGGGACACCTGTCATCCTCTGGGGGTCACAGACTGCAGAGTGAGTCATTGGGCTCTGATCCATCATGAGCCTCCTCAGTGTCTGGACCTGGCATTTGCTTCTATTCAAATGAACCTTGTTATCGGCCACCGGGCTGTTCCACAGCCATGAGGGAAAAACAGGTAACTGACAGACTCTTCAATTTGGTGCCAATGTGCACCAGAGTCTGAGGGCATGATATGGACACAGTGAAAAGTGAAGAGGTGACTGTTGGACATGTTCCAGACATCACCCTTGTGTTACCTGTCCATGTCTAACCTTGCCAGGCATATTTTTCTTGCTGTCTCTCTCACGTTCTTATGGTGACAGCTGACACATGTTGATTCTGAAAGCCGTTGTTTCACTTTTAGCGCTCTATCTTCCTCCATGTATATATTGCACTCGTTCTCTTGTTGTCACATTGCATTTCTATGAGACAGGAGACTCTGCCCTGACCATCTGGTGGAGCTTTTGGGATGCTCAGCCCTCTCCTTTGCCATCCGGTTCCATGGAAACGACCCTCCAGCTCTCCTGCTCTATCCCCTCCCTTTGTAAACACACAGGACCACAGGAACACTCCACTGACCAGAATCTATGCCCAAAAACTACTGTGATCCTGGCAAAACAAACTTAATCAGAGCAGGAAGGAAGTCTATGTGTATGTGAGGATTTTATATTTAATATACTCCCACTCCATTTATCACTGGAGTGAGAGAAGCTTTGGTCCTGTCAGAGATATTATGACCTTTAGTTCAAATAAACAAGAAAATTACTCATTAAATTCCCATTTCCCAGTTGTAGTCCCCGATTACCTGGCAGTTGCCAGTGAAATATTGCATAATAAGAATGAGCAGATGAGATGCCAGTTAGCTTCAAATTAAATGCACATTTAAAAAAAACCTTCCATCAGTGGACAATTACTCTCCTATTTGCCTATTTAAATGATATTCTCTTTCTACTCAGCAGGTGTGGACTCTAACCTACTGGAGCTGAAAGTGATGGCTAACTCTCTATCCGAGTCAAAATGAGCAGAGCCTGTCTGGCTGGGTTAGAAACAGACAAACACAGTTGTCTCTTCTGAGTGTCATCTCTTCAGTAAACACAGACCCATCCTCTGCTTTATCAGTTACCTGAGACAGAAACTGCTTGTCCTCACACACCAGTTAAATATATTACTGTTATCTACCTTTTCTTCTCTGGCACATTGCTGAATAAAGATGTTTTTGTGCTCAGTGTCCAAGGAGAGTGTGTTTTTGACTATACATACTGCACTTTGGCTTAGTTAAGTTTTATGTCTGGAGGGAGAAACTCTCTCATCTCTTTGAGTCTCTTCTTTCAAAGTGTCTCCAACCTAAGCATAAGACTTCTTTTCAAATTATACGGACTTCAGATATTTTCATTGCAGCAGTCATGATGGATGACAATTGCTGCCACTTTCAGATGACTGTCTTCATGAGCTTCTCTGTCCCTTGAGGCTGATAAGTCCCAAAGCAAAGCAAAATAGAATTTTTATACACACACACACACACACACACACATATACATATATATATATATATATATATATATATATATATATATATATATATATAAATAATTTATTGTGCCCAGAAGAAAGTGCTGCATTATTATTGCTTTATACTTATCTTCAGATTAAGTAGATTTAAACTGAGAATCATGAGTTAAAACCTTACATCGTATAATAAAAATGCTCTTTATGCTCCCAGGCAAACCAATATACAACAGGCTTCGAACTATAATTTGGTCTTGTGTATCATCGTAAACATTAAAGTTAAATCAATCTGAATTGCACATAGTGTTTGTCGTGTAGCTGAGTTGGGTGTCAGCAGACTGGAGATTCAGTGCGTAAGTAATTCTGCTAACCAAACATAACAAAGACCAAAACACCACTGATTTACACACATCAACCAGCTACTATTAGCTCTATTAGCTATTAGCGAACTCTGTCTGTCTGTCCACTGATATAATGTTGTCTTATTAGTTAAATAACTGACTTATTGGAATTCTGTTACCTTATATAAAAGATAGTAGGGTATTAGTCTGTACATTTTTGTTGTTGTCATATTTAAGACTATAAAACTGGTTATCATATTTAGCTAACACATTTAGCTCAGGTAATTGAGTAGCAGTTAGCTAACATTACTAGCTATGGAATGCTGGCTAAATGTGACATTTAGAAATGGTCTAATGAGGAAAATGATCTGGTTTTGGACATGCTATGAATGTTTATTTTAGTTCAGATTTTTGTGGATTCTTTAAGAGACACTTTCAGATTCCTTATGCATTTTTATTATTTAAAGTCACACTTCCAGAGAACTTGGCCTTACACCGTCGTTATTTGACAAGGCTCAGACAACAGTATGACATATAAACATTTGTGAATATTATTTTTCATCAAGTTTTATCAACAAAAAAAGCATAAAGCATTTCAAAATGTCTTGAGAGAAGTAAGTACAATTTAAATAATATTATGACTGCTACTAACTGTTTTGTGCCTTTGCAGATCCACTGTAAGTTGTAATGCATGTGTGTAAATGAGAAGCTGAGGTATGTACATTGCATAAATGCATTATGTAATTTTACTTTTGTCACTCTAAAACATAGAGAAAACTTATGTATTTATTATTTTCCTGGTCTGACCCATTTGAGATCAAATATGTGGCCCTTGAACTAAAATGGGTTTGATACCCTTGCTGTAAGCTTTAGTCTATGGTTTTAAGTAAGGCACTAAAAGGGAAAAACAAACAGCAAGCCTTCACAAGATTTAGGTGAATTCCAGGTTATCCTTTTTAATTTCACAGCCTGCCATGAAAAGGAGCTGCTCTCTATTTTCAGTCCAGGTCTCCTCTAACATTTGTTTTTAAAGACATTTGGCCTCGTATCAGACCTCTTTACTGATTCCCAATACGGTTAGCTGCTAATGAGTACAGACATGCTTTAGTTCACCCTAAAAACAGGAAACTGCATGTTCTGTTGCTGACTGCTGTATTTCATCCTTTATCTGTGTCCATGTATGGGCAGCAGAACCGTGTCTCTGTTCATCTGGGGTTTCAGACGTCTCCTCAGCCCTGCCTCGCCGTCTAATTAAACTTGGATCACCTTCTCCTTCTGAATGAGCTTTGACACTGTTAGTAATGTTTGTGTTCTCACAACTTGTCAAGTGAGCACAAAAATAGGCCCTGACTGATATCAATGACTATTTTTTTACCATCTGTTTATATTATAGGCTACCACTTGTTACCTTTAACTGAAAAGGTAGCACATAACCAGTTTCCAAGAAAATATTACAATGTGTGCTGCAGAATCCTCTGAGAATACACTGTAATTATAATAACTATAATTCTGCACAATAAGACACACATCATTTAATTCCTTTGTCTTCATAATTACCCCGATAATGTCCTCACATTTCTGAATATATCAGGAGGTTGTGTATGTCTGACCACGATTACACATCCTGACTAGTTTCCCCTCACGGGGACTAAGGACTGAAGACATCTAAGGTTGATAGATCCTTTCAACCCATTATGTGAATTCACTATAAAAATGCAAACATGCGCCAGAGAAAATATGAACTTGCATTTTTGTTATTGTACTATACTGTGCTTTGCAAAATACCATGACATTATAACCAATGTTCTATCAAATTACACTGAATGTAAAATACACATACAAGTGCTCTATGATGTGCACTATATGACCAACACATAAAAGAGACATCTGATCTTAGGGTAGGTTTTACTTTGAGTTGTAGAGCATATTTTACTTTTAGTCTTCTTCGGATTGTTTTTTTGTTTTTTTTTTAATCAATGTATTAAATCTCTTTTGCAACATGAGTGCACCCCAGTGGTGATAAGTGGGACTACAAAGTTTCAGTCATCAGATAGGAAAAGCATCTGGGGTCGCATTCCATACACTAAGTGATTGACTTGAGTTTAAATATCGAGTCCCTCCTTTGATATCAAACACTTACCAGACGACTACACTGAAGTATATCTATTTATATCTATCTATCTATATTTGCATTGTTAAGGTTTTTTCAAGGTGATCCTTTGCATTCAGTGTTTTGCCACAGATTGCTTGTATTGTGACTTTACAAATAACATTAGAGGATGACAGAGAAAACCCAAAATAAATAATTATAGCTTACTTTTCTTATTATGAAGTGCTGAAAATGTCCACTATAAAAATTTCCCTTTTAAAAGTAGAAGGTTTCTGAAGGTTTAAGTCAAGCCAAGAAAATGAAACAAAAAGCAATAAATTACATATATTTCTGACAAAGTTTTGACTCTTACTTACCTCCTCTAAAGGTGCTTATGTGTTACTATCGTCTGGCACCAGGATTAAACTAAAACTGCCTTACTGATCTTCATGAAATTTGGTGTAAAAATGGGACATGGGGTAATGGAAACTCTTCAATTTTGGAACAGATTCATTAAAAGCAGTTGAGGCTGGAAAGTTGTTCACTTTCACTACTTCCCCCAGGCAAACTTGAACACAAAGCATAACAGTTAAATTAAAAGTAAATCATTAAATAATAAACCATACTGGCACCAGATGACAAATTAGAATTTGAAAACAATAATTGTCAATAATAGTAGAAAAAATAGTTACTTTGACAGTTGGAAATTCATTATTTTTGTTGAGGATGGAGAAGAAGGGTTGACTGTGGGCTTTGGTCTGTGCTCTTTGGGGGCATTCTATAATTCTGATGCAATTAAATAATGCCAAACAGAACTAAGAACAGCATGGTATATCCCACGGGTGTTAAACACACAGCCTGTGGGCCAAAATCAAACCAAAGCCCGCCAAAGGGTCCAATACAAATGCAAAAATTACACTGAAGATATTAACAATCAAGGATGTCAACATCATTTTAGATCAGGGGCCACATACAAACCAACATGATCTCAAGTGGATAAACAGGAATAAAAAACTCCAAGGCCCTCTCTTTAAGCACTAAAATGCCTTTATTTTCAGAATAAAGGCCTTTTAATGCTTAAAGAGAGAGCCTTGGAGTTTTCTTCCTGTTTATCTACTTTGTGAATCCCTTTTCCAAAGAGCACCTCAAACAAACTTTTTGGGTGGTCCTAGAAGCATTCCTTCCCATGATTTTATGATCAATCTCAAGTGGGTTAGGCCAGCAAAATACTATCATAATAACCTAGAAATAGTAAGAACGCCAAATAAAATGCAAAACTAAAGATGTGAATAATCTGAAACATCTTAAGAGAAGTAAATGCAATTCTAACAATATTATGCCTGTTACTAAAGGTTTTGCTTCTTTGGCAATCCGCTGTGATGTGCGAGTTGTAATGCACATGTGTAAATGATAAGCTGAGGCATGATATTGTTGAAATTGCACTTATTTTTTGTAAAAGATTTCAGGTTGTTTGTGGTTGTTCATGTTAGTCACATTTTTAAGGATACTTTGTAAATGTAAACATTTCCATAATGTAATTTTACTCTTTCACTGTTATTAATTACTGGTCCAACCACTAGATATCATACTGGTCTGTATGTGACCCCTGAACAACAATGAGTTTGACAGCCATGGCATATGCCCACATCCACTCCAATCCAGTAGAAGGCAGTAATGCGCCACCAGACTCAAAGAATGGTCCTTACACATATTGTCCAGTAGGTGGTGATAGACACTGCAGCAGCAGCTCATCTACAGAGAAGAAGAACATCAAGCAATAACACGGAAGTTTATAATGCGCGAGTTGAACGGTTTTTACATGTGATACAATGGGGTGGACGTCAAATTATGTTCTTCTCTTATCTATCCGTTTGTAACTAAGTTTTAATGGACAAAACTGGTAAAAACGGTATTATGACATGACAACCGGCATCATCACGCGCCTGTAGCTGACGAGTGAGAACAGGACATGTAATTCGTTCACGGGTTTGTCTTAATTTTCCACAATGGAAAATGTGATCACACTCAGCTCCGACAGTGACAGAGATGAGGACTCTGACATAGAAATCGTCGGCTCCTTCTGTAGGTTCAAAGATGACCCTCTGCCTCTGTCGGCGGTGCGGGTAGACGTCGATGCCTTGAATATCAACATACCATCGGTAAGCGAACGAATGAACAAACGTTAGCCTCCTAGCTTGTCCCTCTAAAAGCAACCAGCTAGCTTACCAAAGACACCAGTAGATAGATAGATAGATAGATAGATAGATAGATAGATAGATAGATAGATAGATAGATAGATAGATAGATACTTTATTGATCCCGAGGGAAATTCAAGTATTCAGCAGCTTTACATACAGCACGAGAAGACAAAAAACAAACAGACCAACACACAACACAACAGTGGGTTAGTACCCAGGTTGACACTAAGGTTAGTATATATACACTCTCTCTCTCTCTCTGTGTATATATATATATATATATATATATATATATATATATATATATATATATATATATATATTCCTGTGCAATACTGTAAATAAAGACTTCTGATTGTATTTATGCATTTCAAGGCATTGATATAAAGTGAAACAGTTATATATAGTGTAGCAGTGATATAAAGTGAAACAGTATAGAAAGTGTAGCAGTGATATAAAGTGAAACAGTGATTTAAGTGTTAACAGTTATTTAATTGTTCTACAGTGGTTTGAAAAGTGGGTGCAGTTCAACTACATAAGGTGCTTGGATATTTTTAAGTCTCATTGGATCAGTCCTAATGTGGTCATCACTGAGCCCGAGACCCCCCCCTGACCACTCAGTGATGAGTTGGTCTGATGGCCAGGGGGATGAGAGAGTTCCTGAGCCTGCTGGTGGAGCAGGTCAGAGACAGCAACCTGGAGCTGAACACACTCCTCTGCCTGATCACTGTTCTGTGCAGAGGATGCTGTCCATGATGGACAGAATCTTCTCCAGGGTCCTTCTCTCTGCTGCTGACACCAGGGAGACTAGCTCTGTGACCACCACTGAGCCAGCTCTCCTCACCAGTCTGTTCAGTTGTGCAGCATCCCTTTTTTAAATGCTGCATCCCCAACAGACAACAGCATAAAAGAGAACACTGGTTGAAGTTGTAGAAACCGTAGAATTGACTTCACATGCTATGTAAAACAAACAACGATTTTAGCTATACTATAATGTCAATTTACCAGTGACATTCTCAGATAAGAACTCAGAACATCCTAGATCAGTAGATGATTTTGGTTGTTATGGGTTGACAGTACTTTTTCTAGTTATTATAGGTAACATGTGTGGTAAATATATAGATTAGAACACACAAAAATACTGCATGAAGGGTGCAACTTCTTAATTTGTCAGCCTTTACATTTGTAGTTGGATTAGGAATAACCATGACCGCTATATTTTGTAAACATGTGCAGGAATTTATGAGGTTCAGTATTATATGTTAATGGCCATGGCTACAGATACGGAACCGTACGGAAAGACTATGGCATGCTTCTGATTGGCTAATTAGTGTCATGTGTCCCCGTAAATTCCATATGAATTTAGAATGATTTCTACTGGTACGGCACAAATTCCGTACAGAGTAAGCATTTTCTAAAAACACACAATTGCCCTGACCCTAACCTTATTAGACTCCTCATAGCTGTGGATAGCTGTTTATCACTTCCACTGTAGTCTTATTTCTGTACTCCTTGCCTTCAGTTAGCATACAGTGTCGTATTCGTAGCCACTTTGTATTTGAATTCTCCATTACACAATGGTATGTTTGTGTAACTGATATGTTTTGTGTTCATTTTTCCATACTAGGGATTCATTGACCTCACAGATGCAAGACATGTTCCAGATCTAAGGACGTGCAAAAAAAGAATTTCTACAGCCTCACCAGTGGTAGACTTGACTGAGAGTGACTTGATCAATGGATCAGAGCAGGAGAATTTACCACCAAATGACTGTCAAATAAGAAAAGAAAACATAAATGGATTTCTGACTTCAATAAGACAAGATTCTTCTCCACAGAAAGTCTCTGGAAAAGACTTAGCTGTCGTTGCACCAGTGCAGGATTCTGGTGTCAATAAACCAAAGCAGAGACATTTAGACTCTCAAACACAGCTGCAAAAACTGACCAAAGACACACTATCACATCATCATACACCACTTGTAAACTTAAGACGGCTGCCTTTTCTAGAAAGGTATGTCAGAAAACTGAAGAAAAGACATCCTGTTTGTTTGTCCAAAGAATTAAAGCAAACGTCACTTTCCCTCAAACAGCTGGAAAACCAAGGTACACTAGAGTGTACATGTGCTTTGCGGATAACAACTGTATCAAACGGTCTTAACTATGAACCTACAGTAGAGTCTCCTGTGCTAAATGGACCTCTTATAGAAAAAGAACAAGAGAACAGTAGTAATTCTCGAGACACACAGTTGCATGATAAAGTACCTCAGAACCAACAAATCCCTTCTTCTGTCTTAAATAATAGGGACTCTGGAGCAACCTCAAAGGAACACAGTACAGAACTCAATGACATGATGGATTCTTCATCAACACTCATTCCCTCTCCAGCACCTTCTGCTTTAGCTCACAATAAAGCACAGGGTTTACCACAAATAGAGATGCATTCCACCAACACTTCCCTCACCTCAATGACTGAACAACTGGAATGGGACAAAACAGAGATAAGACAGAGTCACATCTCTGGTCACTCATCTATCCATGAACACAACCCACCTCTATCTATTGACCTCAGCTCTCTGTCTCACACAAGCCCCATATCTCAAAAAGAAACAGGCTCACCCACAACCTCTGAGAATTTAGTTAAATTGGATGAGTTAAAGCCTGATGGGGCCTCAGACCATGGCCCCATTTCAGAGACTAAAACTGAGGGCATGGATGAAAAATCAGAGAATGGATCATATGGAGGGGATGTCAGAATGGACAGTCCAGTGTCTATCGACTGGGAAGAAGGTATTGATGAAGATGATGTCTACTTGGACAGTAAACTCGAGTGGGACTTCAGAGGGGCAACTGGAGAGGACAGGCATTATGTCTGCCCTGATACAGTCAAGAGAATAAGGATCGGACGACCTCAATCCCAGGTCAGAGATAACATGTCAGATGTTAATATTTATATGTTTTCTCGAACTCATTCAATTAGTCCTGCATATGTGATAATATGACATTAATTTTTTATAGATCAATGAGGAAGAAGAAGGAACTCCAGAGATGTTATGCCGACGGAGCCTCAGCTTGGTTTACAGCACAATTGATGAAAAATACCCAGAGGGCACTTTGCAAATTCTGTCAGATTTACTCCAGCCTGGTTACTATCCTCCCAAAGATATCACCTCCCACCTGCTACATGATATTCTGCTCGACACACAGTGCCCCCATCACCTCTGTGTGCAGGCCTTCAATCTTCTAATGAGAACACAGAGGTAAGACACTAACTAATGTAAAATACACACGGGCTGGAATTCCATCTGTAAATAGTGTTATTGTTTCGAAGGCACATGGCCACACATGCATACTGTCAGTTGAACTAGTTGGTTTAACAGACTCTTCCACCAAACAGAGATAAAATCTGAGGCTGATCTATATGGGACAAGACCGTAGAGATACTGGCAAAAACAAAGATGCAAGTTCAGTGGCTTATTGATTGAAATACACTAAAAAATTGAGTCCTGAGCTTTAACTGACATTCCAGAGTAAAGGCACCCTATTCATCAGACTTTAATGTCATTAAAATCATTTGTGCTTCCAGAAGATATTCATCAAGTTAGCTAACAAGGTAAAACATCTACAGTTATTAACAAAGTTGATGTGTTTGACAAAGCAACAGTATTCCACATGGTTTCACAATGAAAGCTTTGTCGAGAAGTGCAATAAGGCCTTTATTTAGAAACAGTTTAAGAAGATACAAGATGTATTGATGGTATTAAGACCACAGCTTTACAGGGAAAACGGTAAATTTCACAAACTGTTATGTGCGATGCAGGAAAATCTAATGGGTTCTGGATAATCACTCTATATATATATATATATATATATATATATATATATACAGCACTAACCAAGTTTCACACAGACTGAAGTGTTTTATCTGTTGGTGAAGTTTTACTCCTGTTACACGTGAGGACATGAGTGAAAACAGTATACTGTTCATCTTCTGTGTAGATTAAAAATAAAAAATGTGCTTTGTGTAGGCCTTTATATGTCAAACACTAATCCATCATTTACTGTGTTTCTCCATCTGTTCCCTGTATTTTCACCTCTGAATTCATATATTAAAGCTGTTCTCTCCTTGCAGACACCACTTTACTGATAAAAGCATGATTCCATGGGACTGGGAGCTGTTGACCTCAGTTATGGCCAGTCAGGTACTTTACAACTTAGAGCTGATACAGTAAGATTAGGTAGTATTGTACATATTTATACTAGGGATGCATCGGTACTCAGGAAAACCATGTACTGTTTGGTACGCCCTGCACGGGACAATCTGCCCTAATGGACCGAGGTTTTTTGGTTTTACAATCGATGGCGCTTTATGTACTGCTTTGCAGGCCACGAAGTGTGTGTGCCTATACAGGCAGGCAAAAGCCCGCCCCCTCAAGTTAATGTCCAAAGACTGTTGTGCCACCACAACAGTGACTGGGGGGGTTTGGCTTTATAACTCATGAAGGCTGAAGTTGCTCCATTGTCATGTCTCATCTGTGCAGTAACTACACACACTGTATACAGCTGCGGCTTGTACCTCTCTCTCTGTCTCTGGACATGCATGTGGGCGTGCCGCATGAGGAAGCCCCGCCCCTCAGTGAGAGACAGCGGACAGAGAAGCATCTTTAGACTTAACACACATCCGAGTCCTGCATGGGTCCACTTTTCCAAAGCCATACCCCCCCATACCTACAAAGCTGAGTGTCGCTACCCGACCCGCTACCCGCATTTTTTTTTTATGTCCCAATACGCACCCGCCCATACCCGCATACATTAGACCCCCAACCCGTCCTGTAATTAAACACATTGTCTACACAGAAACTCACTTTTAAGTACCAGCAGGTACCCAACCCGGTGCAGGACTGAGACACACATACAATACCGTGACACAATTTGTTCCTACTGTGAAATTCAATTTTTGCTGACAAGCAAAATAAAAATCTAATTGTGGGAGAAAAAAAACTGTTCTCTTTATGCACAAAACATGTACCAAAACCAAACCGAAACTGTGGCCCAAAAACTGCGGTGTGGACCGAACCATGGGCTACCTTTAACGCTGCACCCCTAATTTATACCATAATACAGTTAAAGGACTGTTAAACAACTCAATAACGTTTGGAATTTTGGTTGTAATATTATGACATGTTTATCTCATCTCAGTGGCTGAATTGCAAGATTAGTATTGTATAGAATTTCTGTAGCTACTTGGCTCTTGTGTACACATTGAACTTTAGCTCAAAACTTAAAGTCTGTTAGTTATCAAAGTATTTTGTTGAACTAATTTTGTCTTTGTTTTTATCATCAGCCTCTAAAAAGCAGGTATGTTTACAGCAGTAAAATGACATGCCCCTTATGTTTCATCAGGAACATACAAAGACATATCGATGGGAGGTTGTGCGCATGCTCCTGGAGTACGTGCTGCAGACTTTGGAGGATGACTTCAAGGCCAAACGTGCCTCCTTTGCGCTTTACCACTCTATTGCTAAGAACACACTGTCTTGTGATAAGCACTTCCCTCAAGTTAGGTGAGCCTGGGACTGGAGGACAACCTATATAATACAAGAAAAGAGATTTATCTTGCCTGTTTAAATGCTAACATGCTTCCCCCATGAAGTTAATAGTAAACACTTAGCACATGAAATATAATGGTAAATAATTATACCATTATTAACATACTACAAATCTCAGTCATAGGGCAATCACATTACAGTTTATGCCAAAGAAAAAGAACAGATTATGAAAATGTATTTTTAACTGTCAATGTTGATGAAAGTCTTTTGGTTTGTTTGTTTTTTAGGGACATCATTAAATGGCTGTTTTCGGCTATTGTGAAATCAACAGAAAAAAGTCAAACTGCAGCTGAAGAGAGAGATGAACACATCAAGTAAAGTGTTGTTTTTTGTGTTTTTTGGAAAATATTGTTTCTTGAGTAGGAGTCCCAATAGTTCTGTCATCACCTGACTTGACAAACTCTAATTTTGTGTCTTTCCCCTGCAGAATGGTGTGCATCTTCCAGAGGATGCTGTGTCTGGCTCTGGAGGTGGACTGCTCTCCAGCTCTTAACTCTGCCAAGCTTTCCCAGGAGCTCTTCCATATGCTCATCAGTGATGTACCGTTACGGGCACACAGGTGAGAAAGAGAAATGAAACCAGTGGAGAAAGCAGTCCAGGAGCCTTTGTGTTCACCACTAAGGAAATGATAAAAAAAAAATTTTACAACGGGTAAACAGACTAAGACTCCAGTTGTTATTGTAGTTGTGATTTGAAGACTATGGAACATTTCCACAACCTTTCAGACTTGGCTTCTCCATTCACTCAGGGAACATGGAACAGAGAGCATGAAACTGCATTAAGAAAGTGACAGCTGATAGACAAAAAGCTGTGAAATGGAAAAGCAGAATATTATTCCTGTTACAGTGGTTCTGTTGTAAAAACATAAATACACATACAGTCACAAAATTGTAATGGAATATTGTAGAACCAAAATACAACCAAAAGAGGTGAGGTGCCAGAGTCGCTTCATATTTATGTTGTTTCGCCCAAACACGCTGTGTGATGCTTTTATTGGCTGGAGGTGAACACACACACACTGGCAAAGGTCCACGCCCATGTGGATATCCTGAACACAGCAAAACAAGAGGAAAATAGAAAGTATAGTCAAGAGGGAAGATAAATATACCACGCACACTGACAGAGGGTCAGAGGTGATGATTATTAAGGATTATTATTACTGGATAAGTCTGTTTTTACGTCAGTTTTAAGGGAAATGTTATATATTTTGCCCTCAAAGAAAAGATGATGAAATTCACTTAATTGAGTTTACCATATATTTTATTTTTTTAAACAAATAGTAATGTTGCACTGCTGAAATGCATGTGTCAAATAATTGTCAGTTGCTGTAAACTTAGGTCAGTCATAATTAAAAACTGATACAACAATATACCAATGACACATGTTCTCTTCCCTAATTTCCTAAACTATGTTTGATTAATCTGTCTCTGACACCCAGGATGTTGTTGCTAGAGAGCCTGCAGAGCAAACTACTGAGATGTAAGCTGTTGGAACATCTGTTGGACTACGCCTGCCCAGTGAAAACCCCTCTGCCCATGTCACTCAGTCTACTGCTTCACTTCCTGAAGAACTGCACTCTCACACCAGACCCTACAGTGAATATCAGACTTTATCATCTGTTGTTTCACCATAAACCTCAACCGTTTTAGTTCTGCTTTTGAAAATATATGATGAAATGAATGTGAATGAAATTTAAGAGATAAGTGGGTTTTTTTTTTTACCTTTAGGCATGAAGAAATCACTGCACCATGCAAACACATATGTATATACTGTGGTTCCTGTGGAACTGATGTCTTGGTGTGGCGGTGTGTCATCAGGGGGTTCTCGTGCGGGTCAGCCAGTGTCTGTCCCGCTTATTCAATAACTAGGCCTACTCAGTGTAGAAAATATCCCTTCACGCGCTTATCATGCGATTACCTCAGAAAGGTGCGGTGTCACATGCAGTTTTTACCCCCGTATTATTTTGTTACTTTCGGTGTTTTCGCACGTGAACTTCATTGGTAAATTTGGTGCAGCACGCAGCGTGCTGGTTTTACACCCATATTATGTTTACCTCCCTTAACTGTGTAGTTTTGAATATCCAGATAAAGTGAAATTTACTAGAGTAAATGATAGATAACTGGGCTAAATTCAGTATGACAGGTTTCACCACTGGATTATTATAGGGTTTACATCGAAAGGGCTGTGGTTGCACATGCTCAATGGTTTGGAGCATGCGCATAATTCTTAGGGGGTAAAAAAAAATACAGGGGTAAAAATCGTATAGCAGCCTGGAATGTTCACGACTTCTTATTGAAAATAGTAGGCCTATTATATATTATACATATGTATAATAAGTCGAATACAATGGCAATGATTTTTTGTATCAAATGTATTGTGTGGCGGAAAGGATTTTGCCATGGCGGTGCACCACGGCAAAACCTTACCAGCAGAAACGCTATATATAACTTATTTTTGGGAAATCAGTGCATCTGTATTTTCCAGGATGGTGATGAAGGATGGCAAAGGTGGGAAGAACTGGTCCATCTGCTCTGGATGCTGTTGCTCAGCTACAACAGTGCAATGAAAGGTGAGATCTTAGTAATAGTCCTACCTCTCCCTGGTTTTCCTCTACTGTCTTTCTGAAAAACCTCTTAACAATGACATCCTGCAGTGTGTCTTCAGACTGATGAAATTTATTATTGTCATGTACAACTTGTTCAGCTCCTTTGTTATTCAGTTAATTTAGAACCATAGTGAATTTCATTGAAGATCAACTCTAACGTCCTTACTAAGTGGACCAACCTGCCAGTGTCCTGCTGTCAGGAAGCAGGCAGTGTTCAAAGCCTGTGGGAAACCTCAGACTCCAGAGTGTGTGCAATATGCAGTTCAATACCGTATTAGATCTGTATTAGTATAAACCTTATTCTTACAGTAAAGAAAGGAAAAGAGTGACATTACAGCATAGGAACTTGACCTAGTTCTTTATGGTCTATCTCTACATTTGCAGTTGGTTTACCTTTGTTAACTATTAAAGGTGCAGGTTGAAGTTGGGAACTGGTCATTTGCTGACATTAGTTCTGTTACTTGCCGAACAGCAGTCTCCGCCCATTGTGACAGCCACAATATACTAATGTCTATGCAGAGTTCCACAAAAATCTTGATGCTCAATCTGGGGCTATTCAGGACCTTTTTCTGCTCCTCTTTTTTGCACTGAGGAACTCCAGATGATGGTAGTGTAGAAATGCAGTTTACTGATGTTGACAGGTGTCCAGCACAACAGAAACATTACAAACTTCACATAATGTTTGCATATTTTCACCTTGTCCCTGTGGGTTCTCCCCGGTTTTCTCTCATTGTCCAACGACACGCACCTGAATAGGTTAACTGGTCAATCTAAATCCTCTGTGGGTGTGAATGAGAGTGTGAATGGTTGTTCATTTGTTTATATCAGTCCTGTGATGAACTGGTGACAAGTCCAGAGTGGCCCCGCCTTCACTTGTAGATAGTGGGGATAGGCTCCGACACCCCCTGTGGCCTTCTGGAGGATGAAGCAGTTCAGAAAATGAATGGATTTCACATCGAAGCATGTTCAGATTGTACAAGAAAATGTTAAAGGATGTTCGTTTTGATGTATTTTGCAAGTTTGAGTTATGACTAACATTTGCAAACTGTATACACTGTTCACAATTCATTACTGTGTTTTTAGTTTATTAATTTGCCTTTACAGCTTTTATACTGGGGTAGAATTAACAAACAGCATCTGGAAGACTTTAGCCCATTATAAGATAGATATTTTTCCTGCACAGTATTTGCATTCCCTCTTGTATGCATGTTATTTTTTTAACTGAAGACACTACCATTTTATTACGCTGCAGTTACAATCAAAGAAAACTCTTTCTTACCGCTGCTGTTTATTTCTTTGACATATACTGTTAGAATACACAGGATGTCTGAATACTGAATATGAATAAAATTGTCTTTTGTTGACTTGTGACAGCTTTCATCTGTAATCCCCAGGCTACTTGAATAGCTCCATCACTGGACAAAGAGACAGAGGGGGAACACTGGTCTACAGGCCTGATGACATGGTGTCCAAGTCTGCTGTCTGTGAGGCTGTGGAGACGTTCCTGTCCAGGTCTCAGGACGACCTCGGCAAAGCGTTACCTCGACATGTAGAGGAGTCACTCACTTATCTACAGGATCACCTGTTAAACGTTTGCCAGTGTTAAATTAAACACATCTTTGTTTTGTGTGTTTTTAAATACTGTTTGTACTGTTTGCTTGTAATTAAGTTAATATTTATATTTTCAGTCTCTTTTGTATTTTAAATAAATTAATTTCCGTTTTTGCCCATTTGAAATCATTTCAACAAGCTTGTGTTTAACTGTTTATAATGATGCGTATTTGTACGTTTTTCATGTAGCATCATTTTATACTAATTTTATTCTCATAAACAACTGAACAAACTGGAATAATTTGAGAGTGTATAATTTCTTTTAAAAAAAAGCATTAAAGCCATGATGAATTGATTTGTGGTATTCTATCCATCCTTCCATTACCCATCCCTGTTAAGTCAAGGATTGTATTTACTCGGGTTCAACAGCTGGTTGGACCGTCACTGCTCTGACCAATAGGATCAGCCGCTGTTATCGGCAGAGGAAAAAAATCCTGACAGTCGCCATGATACAGCAGCGGAAACGGGTGAGAAGTAGCTAGAAAACAAAAGAGAACACGCAGTCGTCCTCGCGATTTGGTATGCTCTTGCAGGTAAAAATAAAATCCTTCTGAGTGGAGTTGAACTGTTTTCACCCATTCCACTACATTCTTAATTAAATGTCAAACGCGCGGTAATCATTTTAGAAATGTGACCTATTTGAACAGGAAGTCTGTCAGCTTCGAATAATTAGGATCAGTTAGCTTTTAGCTAGCAAGCACAAGCTAAGCTAATAGCAGATGGTTGCAAATCCAGCATTGTGTAGCTTTGCGAGCTCGCTTGCTCACTGTTTATCTGAATCTTTCTAATTCTTGCTATCGGAGGCTAGCTAACGCTAGCTAACTAATGCGATGTTTCGTGGCCTAGTGTTAATGCGCAGGCTAGTGCTCTGCTATTATGTAAACAACAATTGTACAGAATCCGTAAATATCATTGTAAATTAAACGCGAAGCCTGGCTGGTCTGGTAAGGTGCAGCTAATTGCTCGAAATTATTAAATTGGTGCTTTTCAATTCTGACAGTTAGCAGGTGAGTTAGCTTTAGCTATTTAGCGTTTGTTATGTATAACGTTAGTTTGGTAGCTACCTATTTAGGTTAAGCTAGGCTAATCAGTTAGCAACAATGGGAAGAAAATGGGCTAACATTAAGAGGCTGTTTTAATCAGCTTAATCCCCAAGTCATGCTACAGTTTTGTGACAAAGTGTAGCGTTGCACAGTTGTCAAAAATCTAGCTTAGCAAGTTGAGCATGAAGCAAATCATTTTACGTTAGTGATTTTTATTTTGCCCATTAGCGTTATGTAACTTAAGTGGAATCACAGCCCTTATATGAAGCTGTTTTAGTGTAAACAACGTGCTGCATTTTGTAGAGTGCAATAGCAGTGGGTCCCTACAGCTACATCTTGATCACAACTGATTTGTAGGAGTTATGTTATTAACTAGTCTTACATGTTTGTTCCAACATGTGTTCATAATAACCTGATAAATCCTGGCCTTTATTAGCTATGGCTTAAATGTAAAACAATAGGGTTTTGTATTTAAACGGACATCAGGATAACGTGCACAGTGTTAATAATTGGTATTGATCAATATTTTCGTGTTTAGTGTTATAGGAATGCCCAAGGAAAAATATGACCCGCCGGATCCCAGGCGGATGTACACAATTATGTCCAGCGAGGAGGCAGCCAACGGGAAGAAGTCATACTGGGCTGAGCTGGAAATTAGCGGTGAGTTTTATCAGACAGTTTTTAGTTGTGTAGGTTAAGTACTATTTAATTTGCACGAGGAGCAGGTATTTTAAGGACTAAGCCATTTCACCCATGGAATCTCCTGACATCGGTCACAGGTAATTCCAGGACCTCTGCTGTTGAAACTGAACCACATTACACCTGTTTTTCTGCAGGAATAGGTGCCCAAAGAAGTTGAAAAAGGGATAATTTAAGTGTTGATTTTTGACCCCGGAGAAGCTCTATTTGACACAGAGTCAACTATGCTACATAATATTATTTTTCACCTCATGGCCAGTCATAGGAAAAGGAAAATGCTACAATTAGGCTGGACATTTTTTCGTGGCTAAGAAAAAGCAGACTGACATGTAGAAGTAATACTCAAATGATACAGTTATGTTTGGTTGCGTTATCAATGCAGTTTTATAGTAATTCTATACTTGTGGAAGTTGTCTATGTTAAACGGGACATATTGTACCATTTAATCAGAGGATGTAGGCTTTACATTTCCTTAGAATGTGATATTTAAGTTTGAGCTCAAAATACAAATTGCTTATTGTACCATGTATGGTGCTGTTTTTCAGTGCTTCCCCAAATAAGCTGTTTCGGTGTTGAATCCAAATGGGCTTCTGCTGCCCACAACCCTTTTCTGTCAGTGCCGTGGACAGCCTTGTGTAGACACCTTGGTAAATTGTGCCAGGATGGTTTTAGTCCTTTGCATGTGTCTGGTAGGCTGTAGTTTAATTGGCTGATAGGTCACATAGTTTTGACATCACAGATATACAGAACTCCAAATGGTTTGTTCCAGGACAGTTACCTGAAACAGAGCTGTATGCATTTCTCTACAGAGTAACCATATCAATAGTTTTATGTTATTTTTAGGATCCCCAGTCCTGTTTTTGTGAAGCAGAAAGAACATGAAACCTTATTTTGTACAATATGCCCCTGTATCCTGTTCATGTAAGTTTGAGCAGTGTGGATGAACTAGTATTTTCAAACCAATGTCCATTGTGGAACATTTTATTATCAGGGCTTCATTTTGGGTCAAAGAGTTGAGTATGGGATTCAGCTTAATTCACCCAACTGCTTTTATCTACTGCAGGTCGAGTAAGGAGTCTCAGCACAGCTCTGTGGTCTCTTACCCATCTCACTGCCCTGCACCTCAGTGACAATTCACTGTCACGCATCCCGCCAGACATTGCCAAACTACACAACCTGGTGTACCTGGATCTCTCATCCAATAAGATCAGGAGCCTGCCGGCAGAGCTCGGCAACATGGTGTCTCTCAGGTGAGTTTTATTTTGACACTCTTACATGACACAAGCGATTGTTGTAGGGTAGAGCAGCACAACATTTTTCTCATAAACATATCCATCTGATACCAGCCAAGTTAATTTGTTTTGCTTTCAACAATATTTTAAGTCTATAATCAGGCAGTTTAAGTTCAATATCAAAATTACATAAAATATTATTTACCAATGTTGGAAGACGAAATTTATAAGGAGATATTTTTAAGATGGTTGTCAGTAAATGCTAATTTTTATGAAATGTCACAATTGCTGGTTTTTCAGGAGGACAGTTTTTTAATGATCTAATTCCCATATGTCCTCTGCAGGGAACTGCTTTTAAATAACAACCAGTTGCGGGTTCTGCCATTCGAATTGGGGAAACTGTTTCAGTTACAAACACTGGGGTTGAAAGGTGAGTGGCTGATCAATATTTTTGTAGCCATTTTAGCCTTGAAATCCCCTTGTTCGAGTAGCAGTGATTCAACCCACTTTCCTTTCCCAGGAAACCCACTTGCACAAGAAATTATGAGCCTCTATCAGGAACCTGATGGCACGCGGAGACTGCTCAACTACTTGTTAGACAATCTGGCAGGGGCTATCAAACGCAGTAAGTCCCTCTGTCTGGAAGTGGAGACACTACAACAAGAAATTCAGAAATTTTTTGTATTGCCAACCAGTTTACCCCCTAAAATATAGTGTTTGTATGTAGCTGGGTTTAACCACAACCATCCATAGAACAGTTTGTGACCTGTTTAAGTTGTATTTGATAGTATACAGTTTCTTGTAAGCTCATAAACCACTGTTTGTTTTTACTGGTATTGAAACCTTTTCTCCCTCTTTTCAGTACCAACAGAGCAGCCCCCAGCCCGGTCATGGATCTCACTGCAGGAACCCGACAGAACACGGCCCTCAGGTAAAGAAAACATAGAATTTTGCAACTTTAAGTAAAAGCACAAAGTCACTCTTTTTTTTTCTTAGCCAGTGCATCTGTTTATTTATGCTGGTGAATAAAAAACAAAATGCTTTATAGTCTGCATACTTTTTAAATCTAGGCAAGCAGATTAAAACCAAGAAAGAAATCAAGAAAATCTTTGGTTTTAGCAAAGAAATCTGTAGGGCTGCAGTCAAAGGCACATCTTTTTTCCCTATAATAAGTTATTAAATGCATGGTGCACTATACTGTAAATATTTTTTATTTGAAATTCATATCTGCTCACACTAGTGTTTTAACAAACCTTCAGAAATAATCACCAAACATTCTGACAAACCTGAAACACATATCATATGACCAGTAAATGTAGTTTAGGGTGTATTCAGACCTACTTCATTTGGTCTGTTTCTCCAGAAAGTTCAGACTTTTTTATAGGTGTGAATACAAACATGCAAACTCTGATTTGACTCAAACAAGCGGACCGCGTTCAAACAGGCTTTGGGCTGGTTAACTTCTGGTGTGAATATAACCAGCCTCGAGACGAAACAAACCAAGGAACCGTGCGCCTTTTTGTGCTTGATGAGCCACTGTAGCCGCTGGAAGTAGCCGATCCGCACGAGTAGTCAAAACTAATTGTAGCAGCCATGAGCCATGAACAGACGTGGACCAATGAGGAGGTTGAATGTCTCATTGACATTTGGTCAGATGCCCTTATTACGAAACTAGCACCTAATGAGCTGTTCTTGACAGTTAACATTATTTACGTAAATTTGTGTCTGGAAAAATAGAATACATATTTCAAAAACGATAACTGCACTTAGGACTTCCGTGCTTATATTCATCAACACCCGTCGTCTCTGATTCACCCTGCCCCTGACTTTTCTGCCCAATGCCAGCGCAGTTCATCACATACATGCTTCTGTTTGCAAGCTTTGGTCCACTAATGAGAATGCGATCTGACCAAATAATAAAAAAAATTAAGTCCACTTCTGGTGAATACACCCTAAATCAAATGAGTGGACTAAAGGAATTTGAAGGTGTGAATACACCCTTAGTACGTTTATAAAATGCAGAATGTAACTGTACCACAACTTCAAACAGACAAAAACAGAACCCCCTGTGATTCACTATCCGTGATGAAAATAAAAGTTTATACTCAAAGGCAATGTCCTGTCTTGTACAAAGGGTTCCATGAAGGGTGTGACGTGTCATAGTTAATGTTAAGACCAAATCAGGGAGTAAATGCTGATGTCTGCATCATTGTTTCTAAGCTACTTTTTTTGTCTCCAAGAACCTCAGTTTTGGGAAGGTTAAAATACTGCAATAGCATTGAAGTGCTGTGGATGCAAGGTGTAGATTTAGCCTCATACAGAAACGTATTGATTATACATATAAAACAAGTGGTGCCAGGCACAACAAACCCTGCCCCTCGCTCATATTGTAGGTTATTTTGGCATTGATCCAGCTGATGTCATCATGTCTATGCATGTGCAGATGTCAGCATATCAATTGCCTCTATATATGTGCCAAATTTGAAGTAAATTGAAACAAAATTAATGTTTTCATAGACATTTAAAATGTTGCCTATTATAAGTAAAGGGGATAGAAAATTAATTAAAAAAATTGGCCTGCTTTTCCCAAAATGTAATCACATCTATTCTGGGTCACTGGCAATCTATAAACCTAATTTTGGTATGAATTCAACCAATTGTTTTACAGCTAAAGTGTTAACAAACAAACCAACCAAACCAAAAACAATACCCTTTTCCTCCCCTTTGGGGGGCAGGGTAACTAATGAATTGGTAACTATAACTGTGTGGGTAGAATCCAGAGGGGGAAGAGTGTAAAAAGACACAAATTCAAAGCTGATTGAAACTTGCATCTGTGCATTAATGTGTATCAGAGTGTTGACCCTGGTGATTTTTATGTATTTTTTTTACTAGCACTAGATCTATCTGGGTAGTGGACATATTTTACGAAGCTTAGATTTTTACCTGTAATTAGGAAATCTGTCAAATTAACTTGCATTTAATTGATTTTAATACAGACAAAACAAATAGTTCAGATCTAAATTTCTTAGTTTGAATAATTAAAGGCAGCAGCTAAGTAAGAAATATCACTTCTTTACCTAATTGGTATTTTTTCTGACATATGTCCTGTATGTTTCCTCAGCACTGTTCTCTGTGATGTGCTACAATGTCCTATGTGATAAGTATGCCACACGACAGTTATATGGCTACTGCCCGTCTTGGGCTCTAAACTGGGAATACAGGAAGAAATCCATCATGCAGGAGATCCTCGGCTGCAATGCAGACATCATCAGTTTACAGGTGAAAAATTGGGAAAAGTTTTTGCTATTTCATGATTGCAAAACTAACTCAAATTGAACATGGAAAATAATGGACCTGTGAAGCAATGTGGAAACCTGCTTTTTAAGTCTAACTGAAGTTCTACCACAGTCAACACTGAACACTAGTATCTGGTGATATTTTATAGTACTCATATTTGGCAAAATAGTTTCTTTTTAAAGAGGATTTTTTTTTTTCTATTTTAGCCCATATAAATTAGTTTGTGTTTGACAGTGTGTCCGATCTGGTTGGTTACTTTGTAAGTCATTTTATTTCATTTGAATCATTTCGATGATCGTTTTCTAAAAGAAATTTTAAAACCTCACTTTGCAACAATAACAACAAAGATAGAAACAACACAAATTTGTAACGATACAAATGGCTTCATCTATACAGAGGTAGCATTATACTGAATCCCTTTATTGCCGTTTGTTTTCTTTCCTTATTTAACTTAGAAACTATGTGTGTCTTCTAATCACAGGAAGTTGAGACCGAGCAGTACTACAATTTCTTTTTGCCTGAGCTGAAGGAGCAGGGATATGATGGGTTCTTCAGTCCAAAGTCTCGAGCTAGGACAATGTCAGAGTCTGACCGTAAACATGTGGACGGTTGTGCAATTTTCTACAAGACCGAAAAGTATGTATTTCAGTTTTACAGTCATTTTCAACTGGCCTTTACTCTTAATGTGCTTACCTGTTGTGTTGATTATTTGTGTTTAATTTTGGGTTCCCCATAGATTTGTGGAAGGCTTAGATGCCATAAAGGACTTTCTTTTTACTTCAAGTAATGCATTTCTGTGAAATATTTTTGGTTGGACTTAAAATAGTATTGTATTTAGACTATAAATCAAAGAAACACAAATCTGCTCATTGGTGAAGTCAACACACAATTCTAATTTTGTAAATAATAGATGAACCACTTTAAGAAAACAAAAGAAAAAGTACTCCTTGTAGTCTAATATGGAATCTTTTCTCTACAGCAGAGATTTACTGTCCTGCTCTAAGACATAAATACTGCACCAAGGTTTATAATATCCATGGCCATTACTCTGTTTTGATCTTATCTCTCTGCAGAAGTTTTATTTTCATTTTGAAGCCAGTTAATAAGCATGGCAAAAAGTACTTTGACTAAAAATGAAAGAGTTCAATGTCGACCTTTTCTGGTTTGGTGAAAATGTAACAGCTGATGAGTTTAAGCTTCGGTGATGTCTCTCCCTGTGAGCCAATGATATCAGAGTTCTGACTTGGCCAAACAATCTCATAATGTTTGACATTTGTCATACATCAGAATGTATTTCTTGGGCGTGATAGAAGAGATTAATGATATGTTTGATTATTTCTAATTTTGGTTTGATCATATAAAGAAGAGCAACGAGGTAAATGTTGTTTGGCTGTTTGACACTGGAGCATAACTGCGTCCCACCTGTTGTAGCACCTCAAGCTGCCTCTTGTCTCATTAAGCAGTCATTTGTTAATTTTAGATCTTGCTGTGTGGAATCATGTCAGTGCAGTTTTGTGGATAAGTTCATCATCATATAGTACATCTGATTTTTGTGGCACCAGCAGAATTCACAAAACAGTTTGTGCAGGGAACTGAACCACTTCTCCCATAATACTCCAGTCAGACAGAACAGACTCTGGTCTCCCTTTGAAGACCCCAAGGTCACAGCATGCTTACACTCAGAGATTGAAAACTGGAATTCTTAATTTGTAGTCAGAATTCCTTTGATATAGCATATGAGATAACAGTTTATCAGTTGGAGGCTAAATCATGTTTTTGTTAGAATAATGAGAACAGCTCATTGTGTTTTAGATAAGTGTTCATTAACCCCCACAACTAAAATAAATGTAAGAAGTATATGCGTGATGAAATTACATGACCTTTACATTGTTATGAAGTGGTTGTCAAGTCTGATCCTTTGCACTAGGAAGCTGTAAGATTTTTGTAATGTAACATATCTATTTATATCCTGCTGAATGTAAATTTTATTTGTTGTTGAGTAGTGGGTTTGAAGCAGTAATATTGTTCTTTTTGCCACCAAACAAATTTACAAACATCAGCTAATAATTTACGGTGGCAAACAAATGGTGGCGCCCTGATGTTTTTATCTTGGGAACAAATCTTAGGCGTTTTTTACTTGCTTTAGTTTTCAATACAGTGTCTGAAACTTGAAACCATATGCTGCCATTTTCATAGCTGAACAAAAAAGATAGACCAGTAGTACAGGTTCGTGTACAAATTTACTTTGTACTGCTACCCAACAAAGGGTGATACTTAAACCAGTGTTAGATTAGGACATTACGAATGATCACCTAGTTACCTTGTGAAAGAAATTTCAGAGATGAGCAAACTGCATTGATCATGTAAAAACAAATTGTTACCAGTGACCATGAACTTGATGTTATGACATTGTGCATTTATGTTATCTTAATTTGAAGGATCCAGTCTGTGGAGATATCTATTTTTGAAAGATGAAGAATTTTTCAAGATCCTAGTCATTTTATATCTTCTATTTTATGTCAATGATTATTCAGTCAAAAAGGAGGACCCTCAAAATATTCAACAGTTGCCTTGCGTAACATTTAGTTTGTCACAGCTAGAAGTTTGCCCAGTCTCACAGTAGGTTTTTACACTTTGTGCTTCTCTGGTTTAGCTCCACACTGAGTCATGGTGGATCCCAGTGAAAAGCAGTGGGACATTAGGTTGTGTTCAACACAGGTGGATGTTAAAGCACTCCATTTTGTTCTAGGTTCAGCGCAGTGCAGAAGCACACAGTGGAGTTCAACCAGCTGGCCATGGCTAACTCCGAGGGCTCAGAGGCTATGCTGAACAGGGTGATGACCAAGGACAACATCGGGGTAGCTGTGCTGCTTGAGGTCCGCAAAGAGATGATGGAAGTTTCCTGTAAGTACTGAATATGGACAAACTGAGGACAAACATCAGTCTATTACTACTTGTAGTCTTTTGTTTGTTAGTTTTGTTCTTTTTTTGCTGACTGTAACACAGAAGAGTTGGAGTGAAAATACAAGATGAGTGGCTTGAACCTTCTGTTACATAGGACGAGGTTCTTTGCTTCCTCCTGTGTATTTCATTGGTCACCAACATAGTTCTCCACCTCTCCCTGCTTACCTTGTTCATCCTCTATTTTCAGCTGGAAAGTCGCTCCACGGTATGGAGAAGCAGCTGCTCCTGGTAGCCAATGCCCACATGCACTGGGACCCAGAGTATTCTGACGTTAAACTGGTTCAGACCATGATGTTCCTGTCAGAGGTGAAGAACATAGTGGACAAGGCCACTCGCAGCCTCAAGTTGTCCTCTGTCTCTGGTGAGACCAATGCCATTCCACTGGTGCTGTGCGCTGACCTCAACTCCCTGCCAGACTCTGGTAAGTTAGCAAGACCCCTTGAGCAGTGTTGTATGTTACTTTATAATACATGAAATGATATGTTTTGTTCATTGCAACAATATGCAGCATATATCTGATCTTCATACTGAAACATGTTGAAGTGATCATTTCCATGTTGAGGTGTCATCAATGTACTGTGAACAAGTCTCCAAATTAGCGAATGGGTTTTTGCATTGTTTTTTTTTGTTTTTTTTTTTTAATGAATGTTGCAAATGGAATTAATGTAAACATATTGGTGACAGATTTACTCAGAAGTCCACCAGATTCTGCAAATGATTAGTGTGCTAGATGCCGTCTGAAGAAACCTGAACCTTAAAGTGCCACTTTATCATACTTAAATGTGAAGACAATTCTCTTCTCTTCTCTTCTCTTCTCTTCTCTTCTCTTCTCTTCTCTTCTCTTCTCTTCTCTTCTCTTCTCTTCTCTTCTCTTCTCTTCTCAGGCGTAGTGGAGTACCTGAGTACTGGCGGAGTGGACTGCACCCACAAGGACTTCAAGGAGCTCCGTTATAGTGACAGCCTGACCAAATTCAACTGTAATGGCAAGAACAGCACGTCCAATGGCAGGATCACCCATGGGTTCAAGCTGAAGAGCGCCTATGAGAATGGCCTGATGCCTTACACCAACTACACCTTTGACTTCAAGGTGATTTTACACACCTGCACGTACACACAAAAAGTCTTAGAGTTTTTGATTAGGACGGTATTGTCCGAGTGAAAAGGTAGCTGATGGTACAGACTCTTCAAGTGGCATATTTTGCTTCTGAGTGGTGTGTTCTTGCAGGTTTTTGGAATGTCACTGCTTTTTTCCTGGCTTGTGACAGTCTAATCATATTTCACTTCCTTTTACTACTTCTCATCAACTTGGAGTGATTGTTATGAATGTAACATTCCTGTGTTTATTTACATTCTGAGAACAAGTGGTATCATTCTGTCTCTTTGAACACAGATGCAGACACATTACTTTAAAGATGATAAAATAAGTATAAACAAGACAGGTAACATTTCTTGTGGCTGGAAGGGAGATGTTAAAAAAATGGGTGTGTGCCTTTCCTGTTATGTGAAGCTGATTTTGATGCACATACTTCAGCAAAGATCCTTGTATTTATTTGATCTTCAGTAGACTGTGTAATTCATAAAGTAATGTTTTGTATGTTAAGAAATTTACGTTAATTACTTTCCAATGAGTGAACAGATATTTTTTTATTGCTTACACATGGTGATAATCTGTGCACTGATGAATATGTAGCGGTTGCAGTTGGATGTGATGTTTGCTCGTTGGACAGTGTGCAAGATGAGCCTCCTTTAGCTTAGAAATACAGACAGTACAAACTCTTCTTAAGCATACATGCAACCAAGACAATCCATGTGACTAAGTGAACTACGTCTGTGTGGTGTTTTGTTGGTTATTTGGTGACTTTCATGGACTCCATTTCTTTCTTTTTTTTATTCAAATTTTTATTCAGAACAGTCTCACATGTTACACAGGACATCATAGATACAAAGGACACAGTTCTCTTTTCTTTTTTGTAAAAAAAAAAAAAAGGGGGGGGGGGGTGTCAATATTGCTCACAGAAAGAAAGAAATAAAAAGGTAATTTTTAAATCTTTGTTGCATGTATATCGTTACATAAATATAGACTTTCCAGAGCAATACAAAACAGTGGAGTAATTTGTGAAAAATCAATGCTTCTCGTAGCCATCCTACTTTTGTAGAACAATAACAAGAATAGTAATAAAGATTATATATGTAAACAAACATATTTACATTTACTTACACGTGCACACGTTTACCTACAAATATACATGATTGTGGACGTGCCCATGATGTACACACATGCAAAAAAAAGGAGTAATATAAATAAAATAAGTAAAAAGATAATAATAACACGCTTGTACCACCACACTTCTAGGGTATAAGACATGGAAAATTATATATAAATACATGTATGTGTATACACACATATTATTATTATTATTATTATTATAATAATACAAAAAAAGGTTGAAGGAGCCTAACAGTGCACATGTGCATTTAGTGTTTGGATAAACAAGTATAAAGGATGACTATGAATATAGGAGTAGCACAGTAATAACATTGAGGGAAGAGAGTTAGTACCATCTTCTATGTTCAATCGAAGTCAGATTTGCTAAAGTTACATATGTAATCCAAGGTGCCCAACAACTTTAAAAAGTCACTTGTTTAAATGGACTCCATCTGTAAGCTAATGAAAGCTGGTGTTGTACACTAACCAGAAGAGAAACAACCTTCGCTCAGAAATTCATGTCGATGCTATTGTCATGGATGTCGGCAACCAAGAGAGTCTGAAAAGTCACTCAGTTATTTGTCTTCACAGATGTTACATACTACATTTGAAATGGCCATTAATAGCCAGGGAATTAAAAATAGAAAAAAAGCCCCTGAACAGAATAGTGATTATTGAATTGGTAGTTGAGAAGATTTTATCCAGCAGTCATAGTTACTACCCTCACTACCTCCACATAGGGACATTTGATGCTTGAAATTTTGGGGGCAGTTGGAGCCAAATGAAAAAGCTTGTTTAAAAATCACTTGGAAGAAATGATCTTGGAATTACTTGCATGACCAACATACATTGCCACTTCACTCATCACTCATTATATTATGAAGAAAAAAAATACCAAGCTGTCTAAACGGACACTTCGGTCTACTCCAGATGAAACATGATTATGTAATGTGAGTCTTTTCTGGTTAAATATATAAATAATACTTTATGAAATGATGTTAAAAGTTACAGAATTTGATCTTAGTTGTAGGAATGCAGCACATTGTCGCTCCATATTACAGGATGCATGGTTTAGTAGGGCTACTGAGGTGTTTGATTGTCAGAATCTATCTTGGATATGCAAGTTTAGCCAAATGACCTTAAGTTTAAAAGGCTGGTGCTGCTTATATACACAATGAGTTCTATAAAATGCTTCTAGGTAAGTACTGATATTGTGTACAGTTTTCCTACACATGAAAATTTCTAGACATTTGTACTGATTTAAGACATAGATTTGATTGTTATTTGTGCCTTTAACATGTCTACAGTATTATATCTTTATAGCTACATGTCAAAACCTTTCTACTGCCATTTCTGAAGAGATGACGTCCCTCCTCTTCTCTCCTCAGGGTGTCATCGACTATATTTTCTACTCCAAGCCTCACCTGAACGTGCTGGGTATCTTGGGCCCCCTGGACCCCCACTGGCTCGTTGAGAACAATGTCAGCGGCTGCCCACATCCCCACATCCCCTCCGACCACTTCTCCCTCTTTGCCCAGCTGGAGCTGCTCCTGCCCAACGCGCCCCCCCAGGTCAATGGGCTCCATCTGCCTGCACGCAGGTAGTGAGTCCCTGCCACACCACCAGGGGGAGCTGCAACCACAGCCTCTCCCTTTTAGTCTCCTCCCTCCCACTACCAGCTCTTCCCTCCACCACACTGGAGGAGGAAGACAAAAACACAACCTGTAAAATATTCGTACAGTGAGGTCTGGCCGACAGGGATTTCGTATAATGTTATAGATATTCTATATTTTTCTTTTTTTCTTTCTCCGTTTTTCTTTTTGTTCTTTTTTTAACTGCTCAATTCAGTCCTGTTTGTGCATCATAATTTGTGTTTCAGACCCCGTTTCTCCTCAAACTCCACCCACGTACTCACTTTGCTTCTGTCTTTAAAACTAGAGGGGATGGTAGCGCATTCAGATTCGTCACACGGGGGCGCCGTTAGGTCTAAGAGCAAGGGGAAACTAAGATGTGGCTGAGGGGCCAACGTGCACCTGAAAGGCTCCACAACTGATGGTCTTTCTGTCTGTCTGTCCTGTATAAATCTGAAACCAGCAAAGACAGCAGACTTGTCAGTCTCAGACCTCCATCTTTGGCTTGTGCGTGTTTTTTTCCCCCGTATTCTGGGCAGCCAGCGTACTTTCTCAGTCTCTTCAGCCTCCACACATTTGTCGACTCAAATGTGGTTGGTTTAGAGCAGCTCTTAACCGGTAGATGTGTACCCCTGGAGGTGGATGTAGCGCAGCTCGTACGAGGTGAGATTCCCTGCTGTCATTCTGTGGTGCTGAGGCCTTCTGTGTGGTCACGGCCTCTCGTGGTGCTACAAGATAGTCTACACCTCTGACCCCGGTCCTGGTGCATTAGCTACCAAACCCACGTCCAAGAACCTACGTGTGACTGATTTCACATGGGCAGCATGTAGTGTTAATCTGTGAAAGAAAGATGTTGTGAGAAACTGAGAGTAGCTACCATCCTGTTTGCAGACTGTTTTCACCCCAGCTTGTATAGTTCTAAGGCTAGTCTAGTGCTTCGAGCTCGTATGGCCCATGTACCACCTTTTAGGCAAGGAATCTAGGCTGATGGGGGAAAGCGATGGGGGGGCTTTCACAAATCTTTTCTTTGTATCGATTGCTTTTGGGCAGAGAGTAATGGCTGATACACAGGAGTAAAACCAGCATTCCTCTCACTGTCTGGAGTTGCCATCCAGCTCCATACATGCAAGCTTACACACACACAGACACACAAACACACAATTACAGCTAATTTGCAGGCAGATCTGTAGCACTGTCTCCAAGGCCAGTAGTGACTTTCCCCAGCCATAAATTCCATACACAAAAGCAGTGGTTTTTTTCACAAGTGTTTGTACAGAATAGAAATCTCGACTCAGTCTTTACATGATTGTATATGAACCACAAAAGACCTGTTTTCTGGCGTTTTTTGTACTAAGAGTAAATTATGATCAGATTTGAAAAAAGATTGTATTGTAAACTATGGCTAAATTTTTATCCAGTTAATGTTAAGATGAATTGATATTACCAGCTTGTACAAAAGACGTAAGAAGAGGTTGTTCAAGGCGTTCGCTGTCACTACTTTGCACTCCCTAGAGATTAACTGTAATTAATGTGTCAGTATTTTTTTTTTTTTAATTTTTTCTCCCCTTCTCTGCTGTTGATTTAATTTGCCGGCATATTGCTGCGATTTGTAAATAGACACTGAGCAAACTCTGCCTGTTGCTTCTTGCCCATTAACAAAGCCATTGATCCACACTGCTGCCATCAGTTCAGACAAACGGACACACAAGAATAAGTCGCAGCCCACCAGTGACTTCACATCTGTTCATCTATAGAACACACATATACACGTGTGTTGTGCTTAGCAGATACTCCGATAAATCCCACATGTACAAACGAACATCGTGCCTCACTGTAGCAGTTGTCGTTGTCTTGCACTATTTACATTTGACGAACGCCTGAACAACCTTTTCTCCTTTTATTTTTAAATACTGTTGACACATTTGTGAAGATTTTATGTCCTTTTTGGTTTTTGTTAATGTTGATTTCCTTTTTTATGAGCTGTGACAATGTTATGATGATGTGTATATCCTTCTTATTCATTGAGCTCTCTAGTAATCAGGTATGCTTTCTCCTTCGACCCTTTCTCCACTCCTTAAGGAACATGAGTAAGGAGGTCTTATCTCTCAAAATTCACTGTCTCGGATCATTTTGCACCCTCCTTGTGTCCTAGCACAGCTCCATGTCCCCCACCCCACTCCCCAGAAATCCTCCTTCATCCAGCACTTGAGTCCTTTCCTGGCCATCTATACAAAATTCGGATATCCCCAAGCTTGTCCATGATCCTCCTGCACCCGTAACCGCCCAACCTCAGACCCACCTACCCACTATATTACTTAAGCTGTGTCTTTTTAATCCCTTTGCTCAACCACTTTGTATAGCTCTTTTACCCTTGTCACTGCAGCTATAGTGCCATCTGTGGACCCCTTACCTCTGTATTGGAAAAGGTGGAAGGCCCACTTTGCTCTGCTTTTAGATGAACAGAGGGACGAGGGGCTCTGGGCTCAGCTGTTTGTCTCCGACAGCCACGTTGCTTTGAATCAAATTCGTTACTTCCCGACCAGAGAAACCTTAATGGTGACAAAACTATTCTCCGACGGCCGTGATCTCACATGGACACGACGGACGATGAGCACTTAGGTTCAGCTGCAGCTCCCTTCGCCCTGTCCCGTTACATTAGTGATTCAAGATCTCATTACTTTAATGTATATGCTGAAATATTTTAAAGCAAGAGGGAAGCAAGTAAATAGGAAGTATAAATTAGTCCTCAGATCAAGGTTTTTGTCCCATTTGTTTGCCCCCTACTTGTTTTTGTTTTTAAACATTTTTTTCCAATGGAAACCAATGTGTCCAGTTTGATATTTTTTTTTTCTTTTTTTTTTCTGAATGGCATTAGTATTGTAGTAGATTTAAAGGCTAGCTTTTTTGTAAAGTGTGAATAAAAGATGTATCTCATGTTTCCTTTCTAAAATGATATTGAATTGTGTTGTTGATGTGTAAATCATGAATTCTATGATGGTGTTATGTTTGCTACATTGTTTTTACTTTTCCTCAATTTTCCATAAACTGTTATCCCATCACAAACCAAATCCTCTGTAGAAATCATGATGAGACATTGTCTTGATGGGTTGATCAGAAAAGTTGAATGTTCCTGATGATGCCTCGTAGAATGAAGGATTGAATGCTCATTGGAGGGAAAAGTACCTGCGTCATTAGTATTGGAAAAACTTTAAACACAGGGATATTCAACATGTTTTTATTTACTTTCAGCTTTATTTTGTTGATGTTGCGTGTTTAGGGCAGCAGAACTGTCTCACTAGTGGCTGCAGTTCAGTACTAGAGAACATTTCTGACTGGTGTAAAACATGTTTGTAAGACTAAGCTAATGATGTGCCGCTGGTCACTAGACTGGTCCTGTGATGATTTGAGTACTACTAGTCCATCTCACTCTGTTCTTGTGCATCACAGTGGTTAAATCTGTTACACTAGCTAGCTACTATTGATAGTCACTGATTTGTTAAATCGTTTCGGTTGACTTCCCCCGTCTCCCCTCACCCAGTCATTATATGGCGGACTGAAAATCTGGCAAATCAGAGCTGAGTTATGTCACCCCGTAAGCTTCAGTGAGTGATCACATGTTGGCTTTGTACTTTTCCACTGTTGCATTGTGTTTCATAGTTGGCTTATTAGGCGTAGAGTGATTTCCCAGGCTGCATCTCTTTGTAATGGTGCACACCAAAGCTGCTTGTAGTTCAGTTCTCTGTTTTGAAGTTCTTTCACCAACCATCGTTCCAGTTTGATCCAAAATCATAGTCTTCATGAAATGTAGGGCTGTAAGGAAAGCAAGGTACTTTTGTCCTTTTCCTTGAATTACATGAACACATTGCATTCATATTCATACTCGTCACTGTTGTTGGAGTTTGGCTCTCATCCCATTGCATCCTTTTTCCAAGAACTTGGCAATAATACCTAGAATCATTTAGACACATTCAGAATTGGTTTTTAGATATTTTATCTGGAAAATGTAGCTATTTTGTCTTTCAAACTGTGGTCGTTTATTCCTTTTTGTTTTTTGTTTTTTTTAACTTTGCAATTTCACTCCAACCTGCCGGACCGTTCTGTTACCTCAACACCTTTTGATGCTTTTTGTTTTCCGTTTATCATCCATCTTGTATATTTGCTCATCTCCTTTTCCCTGCCGATCTAGTGGTAGTTGTTCAATGATCAGGATTGTCTATCTGTAGTCAGCTGAGTACATATATTGATCTGTGTCACTGTGTTTATGCACTGGACCAACTATTGTTTACCATTCATGAAATACCAGCAAAAAAAAAAAAAAAAAGAATAATGATGAAACACTTGCACAATGTTGTAGAATGTCCATTAACCCAGATGAGAAATCAAGGCAGCTGTTTTCAAATCAACACATACTGTTTTAAAAAGAAACTGAATGGTAAACAATGCTTTCTGTTGTACCCCTTAGCCGTCCTCTCGATTCTCTTTGGATTAGTTTTGTTCTTTTATTTTTCCGTTGACTACAGGTTCTGCTTGTTTCCTTTACACCTACCTATGTATTTTCCTACTTCTGGTTGAAAATAAATTCTATATTATCTGTTTCAAGCTGTGTCACCTCTTATTCTTTGCAATGGATATTGAAAATAAATTCTATATCTGTTCTCCTCGTCTTGCCTCCTTTTGCTTCCTTTTTTTCCTCACTTCATTTTCCCTCTTCTTTAGCTTTAATTTTAACACATTATACGTTAATTTAAAAAAAAAAAAAATAACACTAGGTTGTATAGATCAGTAAATGTATTATCCTTATAAACAGCAAACAGATCAGCGTCTCTTAAACCTTGGAGATCTGTCAGTGTTTTCTGTGGCTGATGCAAGTATGTCAAACAGCTGGTGGAGGCAGGAGTATGAGGCCCAGGAGTACACAGGTTTTATTTCCAACCAAAGTTTGCAGCAGCTTCATTAAACATCAGTGGGTGTTTGGTACAAATCAAGTCCAGCGCATTCATTGCTTTCAGTGGCACATTTTCCAGACCAGTGGGTTACAGATGCCATCTTGGTTGAAGCTTTCTATGTCAGCAAGAACTCTCACCCCCTGAAGTGTCCTTTAGCCACACACTGAACTTTTAGCAGCACCAGGGGGGCGCTTTTGTAGCCATGCATGACCTTTTGGTTTTCCTGCAGGTTGGCAAATGAAAAGTGAATTTCCCGTTGGGGATCAATAAATTCAACATTAACATTTAATACCTAAAACAGCCAGAGGATGACAGTTTATGTGTTATTGTCTGCAGACACATGGTGGAGCCAAAGGATCAGCTCTGAACAAGAGCTGAATAGTGATCTGCCTGTGTGATTTCAGCTGAAAAAGTTATGATGCGAGGTTTGAACGAGTCACCGAAGGCTCATAACATCAGTGGTGATTTTGCTCAAAAGCTTTATTAAATGCCACAAGGAAATATCACACATTTTACTGTGTCATATGTACTGAAAGGCACAGAAGAAATGATTGCTGTTTTATGTAGTGATTTTTCAGAGCTGGAATATGAATTGTGTTTGGTTTACAGGCTGCATATTCTGTTTTTAAAGGCTGAAATGTATGTCTTATGGGCACTCACTGAAATACTCAGGAATTTAAAATTCCAACCATAGAGTGTTATTGCAGGACATAACGAAACTTTATTACTTTTGTGAAATTTTTCAATTTTTTTCCCCTTTATGTAGAAAATCAAGGTCAGTGAAGTTACCATATTTGGTTCCTTAAAAAAAAATCCAAGAATTACATATAAAAAAATACAAGAAAAACACATGTAAGGTGAAAGGAACATATATTTTAGAACATTATAACATCATTTTTAGAATATTAGACCAACATAAGTGCTGATCCAGACCCCTGTCCACATCCACATTCTCCCTTTGAACATCATTTCTTACATTAGTACCATTACTTCATGGTACCGAACAAAGCAGGTACACTCACTGTTCATGCAGAAGTGGACCCTGTAGACCACATTGGACCTGAGATTGTTGCTTCACTGTCCTCACTGTAACTTGCTGTCACTGTCTTGCAATGTGTGAGGAAATGACCAAAAATAGTCACTTACCTGATAAAGGGTTAAGTGTGCAGAGTGTTGTCTGGGTAGTGATTATTTCATAAACTCATCTGTTAGTCAACGCAAGCTGTGACGTTTTGATGGTTGTTTGATTATATTTTAGTCACTTTTAATTTTCATGTCTTCATTGAACTTCCATTTTTGATTTGTTTGGCTTCTTCTGTTTTATATAAAAGGGTTTTGGAGACATTTTGCACCAGTAGATCTGTGTTTAATCAGGAGTATAAAGCCACAGTGAAGTCCTTAACATGAAGTTACACACAGTTCTGAGGGAGCCTCTGCACAATAGCTTTTTGATCATTGAGTTATTCAGTGTTATTATGTCTAAATGTTTGTTGGCTGACCGATCAACGCCTTTCACCTATTAGACTGAACAGAACACAGTGAACTCCTTCAGTGAAGTTCTGCAGCTGCATCTGCGAAGGTCTGAGCAGTCGACAGACCTGCAGGGATCTGAACCTGCATCTTTCAGCATATAACGGTGATGAAAACCAGAGATTTTATGCATATGTCAAGAAAAGCTACATGTGTGTTTTGCACTAAATCATAATTATCAATCGACTAAAGCCTGTTAAAGCAGCAGACACACTATTATTATTATTATCATTATAATACTGAGACAACCCATGACTGTGAACGCATCCTTTTACCTGCATGACTACAGTCATATGGTAACCAGCAGCTTTACACGCACACTGGCTTCATTTATTGAACTTAATCTGTTCAAAATGAGACTTAGGAAGTTGGACGACAGTATCAAAGTCTGTCCAAGAGGCGATTTTCCCTCTTGTGAGGTCACGAACTATTTCTTTCTTTTAATGGAATTTCGTGCGAGAACAGCTGCGTTAATGTGTGTTTGTGTGTGAGGGGACATCACAGAGAACAGGGGAGTTTGTTAATGCAGCCTCCCCGACAAAAAAAAAAAAAGAAAAAGTGGAGTAAGAGGAGACAGATTCCTCTTTGCTTCACCCCAGTGTTGGCAAACTATCTGTCTTGTGTTGACGTGGCAGCCAGATATGTGAAGTCCTTTGCAGATGTAGACTCCCTCTATCTCTTCTTTCTTGTTACTGCTTGTTTTCTTCCTTCTCCATACCCTCCTTTATTCCTCCACCCCCACTCAACCATCCTTTTTTTAATCCTTTCCCTCTGAAATTCCCACAAGTGTGTGTGTGTGTGTGTGTGTGTGTGTGCATGACTACTAGGCCAGTTGCCTGTGTGATGTTCAGCCAACTCCTCCTAACACGCTCTCAGAATACTTCTTTGGGTTGTGGATTCAAGTTGTAAAGATCCAGAAATGAGCACATGAAATATAGCCATGTGTGTGTCTATCGGAGAGACAGGAGCTGCCAGACGGGACTCAAAGCCAACACAGCAGGCCGCACTCAGACCTGAAATTTCCTGAGAGTTTTCAGTGAGTGGAAAACACCTCAGAGTGATTCTGACCTTCAGTGAGCGGTGACAAAAATAGTGGAAATGTTTGGAGCAAATTTGACCAAAATGATGATGGCTCAGGGAAAGCGTTTACTGTGACACCTGAGTATTTGCTGCTCAGTAAAACAGCACATGCTTGGGTCAGTGTGTGTGTGTGTGTGTGTGTGTGTGTGTGTGTCTGGGTGTTTTATTGCTCTTGTTAAACCAAAGGGGTGTGGTTGGTTCATATTAGAGAGGAAGGTGAGACCCGGGGGTTATATGTGTTGGACAGCAGACACACTGGATGTAGAGGTTGTGTATCTGTATGTGTGTGTGTGTGTGTGTGTGTGTGTGTGTGTGTGTGTGTGTGTGTGTGTTTCTTTAGGAGCAGGGTGGTCAGGTGGCATCCCAGACAGATGTGAAATGTATTAACTGGAGTCACCGATTGTCAGTGTGTAATGAGGTTAAACACATCAAACAAGAGAACTGAAAAACACCCAGAATGTATTTTGACCTGAACAGGGTTAAATTCATATAAAAAGATAGTAAAGAAGAAGTAGAAGAAGAAGAAGAAGAAGGTCAAAAAGAAAATGAAGAAGGTCAAAAAAAGGTAAAAAAAAAAAAAAAAACCACACAGAATGTAAATGTGTGTAAAGGAATCAGGTGCTCATCAGTATGAAGTAGGAAGAATGCATCAAAAATAAAGGGGTGAAAAAGGAACTGTAAAAATAAATAAATAATAGATCTAAAAGTTTTCTAAAGTAAGAAGTGCAAACGTGGAACAACCAAAACTCAGTTTGAGGCAGTCTGACAGTGGAATCTTTGTCAGATGCAGTAGTGGAAAAAGGGGTGACACAGTGGTGCAGTGGATAGCAAGAAGGTCATGGGTTCAATTCCAACCAGGGACTCTTCCTGTGTGGAGTTTGCATGTTCTCCCCGTGTCTGTGTGGGTTCTCTCCAGGTACTTTGGCTTCCTCTCACCATCTAAACACATGCACTGATAGGTTAATTGGTCAACCTAAATAGTTGCTCATAGATGTGAATGTGAGAGTGACTGGTTGTTTCTCTGTATGTCATATGCCATAAGGAGCTGGGATAGGCTCCAGCACCCCCAATGACCCTACTGAGGATAAAGCAGGTTCAGAAGATGAATGAATGAATGAAGTAGTGGGGAAAAAAAAAAGTTTTCGGACGATCTTAAAATTTTACACCATCTCAAATACTATCATGAGGCATTTGTCGGAAAATTGTGTGTTTCTACAGGTGTGGCTGCATCACACAGACACAAACGAATGCAAATAACAAAACTAAGTTAATGACAGTATGAACATGGATGAGTTTCATTATCTTCCTGAAACATCCAGTTTTGTCCTCGACTGAACAGAGCATGTGCAGAAGGGAGCATGTGGGTTCAATGACCTCAGAGTGATTTTTAATGCAATATATCACAAATACATGGGGTGTCCAAAACCTTTTTTTCACCACTGTAGTAAAAGTAAAAGAAACGACTTACCTCACACCTGTTTTTTTGTTGCGTTTTTCACTTGTTTCTTTTGGATCATTGATGATTTTTTTTTTTTTACAACAGCTCCTGTTTTGTTTTTTGTTTGTTTTTAAATGTTTTTCAATGTTCCGTCCATTTTCCCTCATTCTGATCCATCCAAAGGCTGTTTCCTGTTCCTCAGCTTTATTACTTTGATTTGAGACAATCCAACTCCCCCCTTTAACATATTTTATGTCGTGGTGCTGTTTATGTCATGGGTCATAAAAAAACATCATAAAATGTCTGCACAAAACAGACAGACGCTAGACCTCAGTGTGTTTCCTGCACAGTTGTTTCAGCGCGGACTATCTGTGAAATGAATGTTTTCAGCAGCCAGCTCCAACATGAAAAATACAGCCCTGTCCCGAAAGTACAGATATCTGAAATATTGAGGCTTTATCATTTGAGGGGAATGTAGTAGAACCTTTAAAAGAAAAACAACACAACTGTAATATCAGCAATAAATAAAACAATACAAAAAAGCTTGAAGTTAATGAGAGGTGAATGAATGAAATTAGATTTGGGGGTTTTGGATAAATGGATTTCTCATCACATAACAGTTGTTGAATCATGCTGGAAGGTGAGCATGAGTATTGGCGTTTTCTTTCAAGAATACATGACTTTAGGTGAAGCTCGTCTACCCTCTGAACATGTCGGGCAGATAATAGAAGCGGTGCAACAGCCTTACAGACCTAATTGAGATGGAGGATGCACCATCCAACAAGCACACCTGATTGCAAATGCACACATGAACGATCCTTTCACCAGCAGCACCCCTGCCACCGCCAACATATATTATCCACAAAGAGCACAGAAAAACAAGGCGGTTTGCCTGTGAAGTCATGCCAAGAATTCACAGCACGTATTTTGTGAAAAAGGCCAAAAAAAAAAAAAAAATCCCCTGACTTTTTTTTTTCTTAGAACAATGAAACGTACTGCGTATCCTGAGTTTATTTGTAGTCGAAGTGTCTGAGGTCAAAGTTGCAGTGCTGTCGGTGCTGTGATGGATTGTGTATTATTGTTGCAAGCTGCAATTATTCAAGGAGAATTCTTTTACTTTTGGCAAATGTCTAAACTGTTAATGACTTTGCTGTATTTATGGGGTGTTTTCATAAGTGTACACAATGTGAAGTTTGTAATCATCCAAAATGACTGCCTGGAATGTGGTTTACCATGTGTGCAGGGGAGTTCTCTCCATAGATGCCATAACTGTAGAAGTGTGAACTATAATTATTTTTTTCGCTGTCTGTGTCTTTCTGTTTTTGCCATCAAACGCATGTGATGGATTGGAGCATGTGATGACTGAACACAGAGCGTTGGAGCTCTGCGACGTTAGGATTGGTCAGTTCAGTTCACACAAAGATGGAAAAGAAACAAATAGATGCAAATCGGAAATGAATTTGTAAAAGTAATAGTTAACTGTTCTTCAAATGGTGTCCTTTTGAGAATTGTAGGCTCACATATGAGCAGCAGAAAGTATGTCCTTCCATCTGTCCAGCTCTCTGAAATAAAGAACAAACCTCAACTCATGCCCAAAGAAAAACACTCAGCATGAATTATAAACCAAAAAAAGTTACTGGGCATAATGTGAATTCATTTTGGATTTCTTTGAAAAGTCTCCAAAAATGTACAGATACGATTTAACCCTTTAACCCTGAGACATTATTGCAGTGAAACAAGCGTCTGTGAATTTGCGTCTGTTCCAGTGTCATAAAAGCTGCTGTGTGTATGTGCTTCTGTTTCTTTTCTTCAGTGGTTTTGCTTTACTGTGTGTTTTAGGATCAAAACAGGATGGAATAACAGAAAAAGACAATGAGAGGAATTGAAGTTTGACAGGTTTTTACTAAATACAGGCGTAGACACACCAAATCAACTGCTGATTGCCGCCAGAAAAGGTAGCCCACCTGATCAGTTGGCTCCCATAAAGTGCGAAGAACAAACCAAATCGACTACTTGAGCGTACATTCTGCGCTTGCACGAGATGTAATGTCTCCATAACAGCAGGCGGCATTAATCTGTGTTGTGGCCCAAAAAAACGAAAAAACAAAAATGACAGACCATTTCTCTAGACCAAAACACAGAGCTTCCTGTCGTCAGTCACTGTTGTCAGCAGAGTGTTGAGAAGTCAAGAAGGATTATTGTTGTACTCGTTGAACGGATGGCTAGTAATAAGATACTGGCATTGTCAGCTCTGGGCTTCTTATTGTGGAAGAAGAAAGATTCCATTCTTCTCGTTCACTGATTCGCTAGTCAAGGGCTATCCCTCCACCAATCAGATTGGTCAGACTGAACGACTGGGTAATGGCCGATTACACATGTTGAATCTGCTGAAAAGACTGGCGACGGCATTAACGACAGCCAATCGCACCGAACACACCAAAAAGACTCATGACGCCTACCTCGCCAGACTGCCCGACGACGTCCAGGCACCAAAAATCGGGTTGGTGTGTCTTCACCCTAAGGCACTCAGTCTGTGCATCAGTAAGAGATTTAGGATGTTGAACATGAACTGTGAACTGGAACACACTGAACAACAAGTATTTGAATTTGGGCCCAGTAGTTTTGTTTTTTTTTTTTTGGGTGCTTTTTTTCTAAATCAGTCCAGCTGCTTTTTGGCACCTGGTTGAATTCCAAAAAGCAGTTACATGGTCAAAACTTGGTAAAAACACAGTAAAAAAAAACCAAAAAAAACAAAAGGAAAATCACCACAACACTGCAGACAACAGTAAAACAAACAAACAAACAAACAAACAAAAAAACACACAAGGAAAACAGTGTTTTAAAAAAAAAGCCCTAACCGTCTATTTTTATTGTGAGTCGATCTCACTCACTGCTTTATGTTTGTCTGCCCATTCCACAGGTGGCAGGAGGTGTACTGAGCATGCTCAGATGTCTATGGAAAGAACTAGTCTATCAGCACATCTTGAATTGTTATTGAGTTAACAATTGAATTTTTATGACTATTTAAAAGAAATCATCCAGAACGCTCACCACAGACACATCAGGGGTTAAAGGGTTAACACTGCAAAAACAGAAGTATAGCTTTGGGTGATGATGTAGCAAAGAACGATGACCTAAACAAAGCAGCCATTTCTCAGTAGCTGTGTGTGTAATAAATTGAGGGAGGTTTAATTGTGAGCGTCTGATCGCTGAGTTCTGCTGCCGGTGCTGTCGCTGCTGCCACAGTTATTGTTGATGCTGCTGTCAGAGCTTGTGGGAAGGCACTGAAGTCTAATGTGAGAGGGTGCTGACTGCGGTTGTCCCTTTGTTTACTGTTGTTTAGTCTCTGGTATTTATAGGTACAGTGCTGCCTGTTTCAGCTAATTATACTGTGGACGCCATAGGGTGATTACAGTAATGACTGGTTGGCTTCGCAAAGCATTCAGCTATTTTCCTCTCAGTGCATTTTTCTATGAGACACATTCAGTTAAATTTTGTTTGCGTGTGTATGTTTTCGTGCGTATACATCTTCCGGCTTGCACGTACATGTGTATTTTCCAAATATAAGTGTGTGTGTGATCACTTTGAGGTGGTGCCTTTTGGCGTTTCACATAAAGAAGGAACATATTTCAATCTCATTTGTGAAATTACCCATTTGATAGAGGCCTGGGTCTTCTGTAAACTCCACAGCTCACTTAACATGCAGAAACAGACCCCAGGAATGTTCTTTAATCAACCTTAATTATAGTTTCCCAGACTCGGCTGCTCCCAGGTCAGTTGTTAATCCATGCTTCTGGTTCAAAAGTTCAGGGTGTCATTTGCTCAGACAGTGAGGGCCTCTGAACACCTCCTACCAAATACTAACCGACTCAAACAACGATGCAACTTGAATACATCGCAAGGTTGTTATCTGCGCACCCACATTTCAATGCCCCGCTAACACGCTGCTGTTAATGAGGCATGGTGTTGAACTGAAATGCCCTGTCTGCGTGTTTATGCGTGTCTAAGTGTCAGAATACAAGTAATAAAAGTCTTATTATTCTTGGCATTTCAGTTTTGGCTTTTGTGGTTGAGCTGGTTTGCAGCTGAGAATGCAGATAAATGACAGGTACCGTCGCATTTACAGAGCGACTGCTGTCTGCCTGCACTCGCATGTAAACAACAAGCATTTCTGATCCAGTCTTGCTAGAATATGGAGAGTTCATTCAGTAAAGGCTGAAAGATAATTCAGCCCAGATCCAGACAAACACACACACACACACGGCGTGCGGATGTTATCGGCATAGTTTGGATCTTCGGCTGACACGTTTTCAAAACACTGCGTGCTGAGTTGAGAGTGTGTTGGATGGGTCAGTGAAGTTTAACAGGAGAAAAACAATCTCAAGTGTTAGCAGAAGACGCACATCTTGTCTGAATGTCCACAAATTCACAACCTCAAAAGGCTTCGTCGATACTTATCAAAACTTTGTTCTGACTTGTGTGTGAAACCATTTAGTGAAAAGAAATGAAGCACAGAAAAACTTGTGGAGAATCCGAAATAAACCACAGCAGTTCAATAATATCAATGATCAAGTAAATGTGTGGAGTGACCAAAATTATAGAAATGTTGCCATGTATGTGTGTGAATGAGTATATGTATGTGTTACTTATGATAAGTGACTTGACCAATACTAATACTGATATTTAAGAGATAAAAATACTGGCTAATCTGCAGTATTAATATATAGGCCTGTAACGGTACACAAAATTTTCGGTTTGGTACGTTTTGAAAGCCACGATTCTTTTTTTTTTTTTTTTTTTTGGTTCAGTACGGGAAGAAAGAAAACCCCTCAAAATGCCTTTAATACATTTATGAATTTTTGAACATTTTCCCCCCAATTTTTGGACACAGTAGAATATAGAAAAACAGGAATAATATAATTCTGCTGCTATAAATCAAATAGAAAATAAAACAAATAAAATATTGCTAACTGTATTTTAAACATTAGTGTTGCACTTTTCCCCGAGAGGTAGTTTTGAACAAACAACAGAAATCTAATCACAGTTCTGTCAGTTCACATTCTGCAGAAAAATAACAACAACAAAATTCCACATGAAGTGACACATTAAGAAGAGGGCAAACTAGTGTTCTTTTTTAACAAACTGAAGAGAAACACTGACAATAAAATTAACCTAATTATTTATTTTAGGACAGAGAACAAACTGTTTAGGACACTTTGTGTATTTGTGTCTTTGTGCAGAGTGTGATTTGTCTAAAACACAGAGAGCGGGATGTTTTAGTTGTTGTTGTTTTTTTTTTTTTGTCGGGGGGGGGGGGCAGTTATATACCTGGGGGTGTGGTCCATAAGTAATGTAACTAACGCTGGCGTGAAACGAAAGTGAAACTGTCTATACTTTCAACGTCCAACTCCGGGTTCTATTCCTTTATTATACAGTGTGAGTGTGAGAGAGAGAGAGAGACACAGACAGAGCTAGTGTAAGTGTTTTAGAACTACTGTAGTTCATAGGCGGCAAACAACGTTTGTCTTATCAGCGTCTCTTTCCTCATTGTTGTCTTTCACCAGGACCTGATGTGATCCCAAATGGGACTGTAATGATGGCGGAGGGTCTTCAATCTCTTCCTTCCAGGTTGACATGATATTTGTTTTTTTTTTTTAACTTTATATCAGCTGCTATAGAGGGTATGCACGTGACGCCACCGCTAGCGGAAGTCACTGCGGTTCCGCCCACTGAGTGGCAGAAAGAGGGAGATGAGTGACAGCGTTGGCTTCAATACAGTCTAAAGTGAAGAACAATATTCAATAAAAAATGGGGAAGAGCTGTTGTGCGATTGATTGTATGAACAGTTTTGAAAAGTAGTCGGAGCTATAGTTTTACAGACACCAAAAGACAAAGTAAAGAGAAGTAGATGGATCCACAAATCCAGGAAACCAAACCTAGATTCGTGGATCCTGTTTGGTGTCAGCTAACATTAATTTATGCTGTAGTTTTGGGTCAAATCAGACCTTAAGTGATGTATTGTTTTGGCTAACGTTACTTCTTAGTAAAGCTCTTGCTTTCATGATCAGACCTTTCATGGTTTTTGTCTTCATTTTGTGATTATGAACGTTGTGCTTCTACATGATTAGTAAACTAACTTAAACTGAGACTAACTTAGTTTTTCAAATACGGGGGAACTGGAGAATAAAGCTATGACGGAGTACTAGGGCCACATGAGAAAATAAAAACACTTGTCACTATGAGTATAAAGTCATAAAATATCGATATAAAACCTGTAATCATATGATAATAAAGTCGAATACAAAAAGAATCACAATGTTATGAGAATCAAGTCAGTTTAAAAAAAAAATCGTAATTTAACAAAAATGTCATTTGTTTATGAGATTAAAGTCGTCATATTCTGACAATAAAGCCATAATATTACAAGAATAATGTTGTAATTTAAAAACAGGTGGGAAAAATATCATAATTTACCAGAATAAAGTTGTCCCCTGCTGGTCCACAGCAGTAGTATCTGTGTTGGATAAAGTACTTGAGCTGAACTAGACATAAATCTCCTCAGTACCAGTAGATCCTGCATATATTCACTGGGGTCAGTACACGGTCTACTGTAAATGCACTTTGGATCCGCTGGTTCTGGGCCCTAGTTTTGGACCCTGGTTGTCAGTAATGATGAAACCATGTATATTTGTTTCAGGTAAAAATAGTGATAATCCCCTACACCCTGGATGTCAGGATACTTCATTTCTGTCCACATGTCAATGTTCGTGGACCACTTGTTCTTTGGTAGCTCATACGGATCCATGTCCAGTCCAATTGTCCTTCATTTAATTTCATATTTCCCATTTTTCCGGTCTGGCTGTGTTTACTGCTATACTCCGTCATGTTGAGCAGGTTGGTTTTTGCCACTCAGTCTGACTTAGAGGGACGTGGCCTGGGGGGGAAGTGACGTATGTGCATACCCTCTATTTTGTATTTCAGGTCAGTGTGCCTCCTTCAACATGTCCATGTGGAACTTGATCGGATTTAAAGTTCCGCATTGAACAGCGTCTTTCTTTCCTTTTTCTTTGTCTCAACATACTGTGCCATTTCGGTACACCTGTGTACTGAACCCAACAGGTGCTTGTTAAAAAAAAAACAACCTTACTTCTCTAATTTTTCTACGGAGGGGCATGTACTCTAAATATTGGTCTAAATATCCTCAGTGAAGTCTACTCATATGTGTGTTTGGTTTGGATGTGTGTGTGTCTGAATGTGTTTGTTTCAGAATATTAATGACAAGGAGCAACATCTGAGAGCAGACTCACTGATGGTGTTATCAGACTTTATTGCTTTATTGTGCATTCACCCATAAAGACCCAGTGCTACTTTTCTGGCAGTTCACAAATATTTTTTTTTCCTCTATATTCACCCTTTCTTAAGTAATTTATCACTGTTAATTGTAATATTATCCTGTTTATTTAGCATTTCTTCAGTAAAAATCAGATATTTTTCTATATTTAATTTACAGGTCATGTAGATGTTCATAAAATCTCAGAGTAAATTCAAAGGTTATTATATCAGAAACAGAGAAAACTGAAGATAAAATGACTTTTTCAGCAAAATGTATCATTAACTGAACATAAACCCAGTGTCTTCATCCACTGTCATTGAGCCAACTCTATGGGTTTTACTGGTGAATCAGTGCTGCAGAGGATGACAATGTTTCCATGGTAACTGCGGAGCCTCTGAACGTCCAAATGGGTCATATGTGATGACCATGAAAAGATGACAAACTGTATTTTACACCAATTATTTACATGGATGGATAGGATTAATGAATCATCAGGTATTAAACATTTTTAATTTGTAGATGATTTTGGACAACAGTGGATGTTTGGGTCTTTATGGGTTAAGTTCGTCTTGCTGAGTATTTCAGTGCGTGTCCTGTATGTACAGGAACGCTTGTGTTTACACTGCACCAAGCAGTTAAAACTTGATACAACATCTTCCTCACTTTTTGCTTCAAGACAGAACCGGATGATCGTCAAATTAGATCACTGTTTTACTTGTTTTATTTGAAGAGGAATGATGGACAGAATAACAAGTCTTTGGCAAAGCGTCATCTTCTGTATTACTGGTGTTAGCTGACAAGCCCTGAGTATCAACCTGGATAGTGCTGCTGGTGTTATGACTGATTAGACATGTATAGTTGCAAAAAAAAAAAGAAAAAAAAAACTGCTGCCAAGTATTACCCCCAGGCACTGCCAATCACTCTGATGCTGTTTTGGTAAATTTGAGCACAGCCAAGCTCAACTGCGGAGCCCTAGCATTAAAAAGATGAGCACACAGGATACAGAAAAAACACACATGGTAAGACAAGACATGTGGGCTATGTTTGGATCCTCACCACCACAGGTCTGTTGCTGAAGAAAAGCTTGGTGACAGATTAGTTGGCTGATGCTAGTCTGTAATTTACATCACTGGAGGTGAAGGGAGGACATTATCAATGCATTAAACCAACTTTGTCAAGTAGGGATTGACATATAATCTGCTGAGAGAGGCAGCTATTGTGAGAGGAAGGAGGGGAAAGAGCTGAGGTGAGAAGAGATAATGATGCAGCTGGTGTGTGAGCCCCTGAGTATTCTGGGAAAAGCGCCTTTGTGTGCCGTGGCAGAGATCACATGATGGCTCTATTGTCATGAGACCAGGTAAAGGGCTCCGACTGCAGAAATCTGCCCATATCAATGAGTGATCCTGACTTTGTTCTGCTTTGATTTCTATCCCAGATTGTCTCGATCAAGCTTTCGGCCTCATCCATCAACCTGTTTGTGTTTTGTGTTGGTTGTATTCACGGTGAGTGTAACGCAGCTGTTTGTGTACACATCTGCGTGTGTTAGAGAACACATGTTTGGAATTCTTTGAGACCCTGCAGACACACAGATGGACACTTTATGGCTGTATTAACTTCCTTGGGAACTGATGCCAGTCCTCTTAATTCCCCACTACACATCCCCCCATGTCAGATGTTACTTTCACTGCTAATGAACAGCTTGGAGTGGCTGTGTAGACTGTGTAGAATAAATATAAAACATTCCTCTCAGGTGAATCTTCCACCTTTGCAGATGCTAAACAGGAGAACATAGTAAGTACAAGATGTCAAGATAATTCATTACATTACAGTTGGCTTTACCGGCATGGATATCGTAGTGAGCAGAGCCAAAGCATCAAGAACAGCATAACTCAATAAGATAAGAAAATAATAGTCACAGTACTAATACTCCTACTCCTTCTAGAAAAGTAGTTATCATAGTAATAATACAAATTCAATAAGGAAATCGATAGTAATAATAATAATAAAAAAAAAGATAATCCATAATAAAAAAATAAAAAAAAGAAAAGAAAAAGAGGCTTAACTGATGCAGTGAGCAGCTTTTTATTTGATCAAGAGCATACGGACTGGACTGTGTTTCAGTGGAAAAAGTCATGTGGTCTGATGAGTCCAGATTGACCCTGTTCCAGAGTGATGGGGCATCAGGGTGAGAAGAGAGGTGGATGAGGTGATTACCCATCATACCTATGGGGGCAGTGTTATGATCTAGGACTGATTCAGGTGGGCAGGTCTAGAATCAACATTATATGTCCAATAAATGACAGAAATACATGTTTGTAAATTAGCTTATTTATATGATGCCACAGTGAATGTTTAGAGTTATTTCCTCAATATATTGGAAAAAAAAACCTGTAATTCAACAGATTCTAGTGTCAGTGTCTTGAAATAAGGCCATACATTTGGGAAATATACCATAAGGTTATGAGAAAGTTTTTTTGTTGTGTACTTTATTTTTTATTATATAGAGACAGATGATTGTTATGACTGACACCAGTAATTTTCTTTTCTTATGATTAGATGAGAGAGAAAGCTTTGCAGTTGTAATTCTATTTACAAGTAAAACCAGTGTTAAAATCTCAATGATAAAGGCATTAGGCCATATATAAATTTTAATTAATCTAGAACTGAGAAAGGGGCGATACGGTAGCACTTGTGCCTCACAGCAAAAAGGTTCTGGGTTTGATTCCAACACCATTCCAACACCACTCCGTGTCTGCAGGTACTCCAGCTTTCTCCCACCATCCAAAAACATGCACTGATAGGTTCATTGGTTAATCTAGATTGCCCATAGGTGTGAATGTGAGAGTGGTTGTTTGTTTCTATACGTCAGCCCTGTGATGAACTGGTGACAAGTCCAGCGTGTACCCCGCCTTCGCCCATAAGTAGCTGGGATAGGCTCCAGCGACCCCCCATGACCCTAGTGAGGATAAAGCCGGTTCAGAAAATGAATGAATGAATAGTACTGAAAAAGTTTGAAACACTTGTAAAGCTCTAACAAAAGAAAATCATTTTTTTAATTAAGAAAAAATAGGCTCTTACCAGACAACAACATACACATGTTTTCAGTGGTTACGATATTTCATCCTGATTAGACTTCATTTTCTCTGTGAAAGCTTGTATTGATTATTCAGGGATGTTGTTTTTGTCCATCAGTGTGCGACACGTGGTCACATATTGTGCAGATCTGTACTGTACGGTGTGTTCCACTGTAGAGTCCTCAGATTGTCTACATTTTCTTGCCGTGCTGTAAAGTCTGTGTAACACAATGACAGACAGCAGACAGGTAGTAAATGTCGGTTGTTTAAGCAACGGGAGACTTTGAACTCCCTCCTTCTGTTACACAACCACTGGGGGCACCTGTACTCACCGCGCCGCCATCTCTTTAACCTGCACCCGGTGACACTGAGTGTTTGTTGTCAGAAACCTGTCTATTAGTTTGACCCTGTGCCTGTTCTCGCAGAAATGGCAGGCTTTTCCTTCCTGTTGTCTCTTGGCGGCGTGGCTTCCCACCGCCTGCTTGAAGCAGAAATGCCAGCGAACGTTCTCCCTGTTAATCTGACCTCCAAAAAAGTTGAAAGAGAGATGCTACCAAGTGTGGAGTCAGAGCGGAGGATGATAGATGGCTCTAAGCAGTCTAATAGTGTCGCCCTCTTCTACAGAAAAGAGAACAAATATCTGCTGGGGCTGAATGATGTGTGTGGCCTCTGCTCCCTTCATGCACTCCAGCAGGTTCTCTCATGTGGCTTTCCTTTGGATGTACTTAGAAAAAAAGGAGCCGTGTGGACAAATGGTATGACTAAGAGAGCCACAGTGACTAAGAGGGAAGGGAAAAATAAGATGAGACAAAAAGCAAAAGGAAATCCTTTGGGGACGGACGAGGTTGAGTGACATTGAGATACAGAGGAGAGAGTCTTCATACGGCGCAGATAGATGGTCCGTGACTGTTCCCTGCTCGAATGATCACTCCATAGGCTTGAGATCCTCTTCATGTTGACATGTTGACGGTGGTAATCTTCCAAATGTCATACTTCAATGACACCATTGTTGTGTCAGAAGCAGCTGTTGTGAAGAAAAACGTCCTGTTCAGGAAACCAGATAAATGAGTCCATACACACATTCTCTTAATCTATACCCACAATCTTTGATCTATATTTTAGACAGTCAGAGTCCGTGTCCAGAATAGATAAAGGTATCACAAACTTGGCACTCCTGTCTCGTAAAGCCCAGCAACTTTGTTCATAAATTATTGCGCACTGTGGCGAGCCGTGGCCCTGAGGGTTGTGGAGGAGACCTTTAGCTGAGCAGAGACTGCTTTACACCTGTAATATAAATTAAGTGCAGGCAGGGGAGGAGAAGGGATGGACACCTGAACCTCTTCCACTGAGCAATAGCAGCACCTGACTTTCCCACCTCCTGATTTATTACAGCTGGATGGACCAAGGCTAAGTTTTGAATTCTAAGACCCTCTTTTGGTGACCCCCAGAGGCCAGCTTTAAATACACTGACTGGTGGTTTACAAAGCAAAGCAGGATCATGGAATCCAATGTAGCCTCATCTGAACCTCATCTGTGACTGCTGGAGATAATCTTACATTATTGTTGGAGACTGACTATTTACAGAGAGGCTCAAATATTTAAATAAGGTGATGAGACTGCAGGAGCAGGATCTTCATGGATTACAGTCAAATTATATCTTCTACAGAACACTTTTCTCTTGTCCTGTTTTGACAAAAAGTAAAATATGCTTGAAGTTTAGCTGGTAAAAATATTTATGGCCTTTGATACTTAGCTGTTATTCATTTTCATTGCACATTAATTAAATCTGAATTTTCCACTAAAACAAAGACAGCAACTAGAGGACAGCAGGAATTGTCTATTATAGGACACAAACCAGAAGGGCTTGTTGTGAAACTTTCCTTCTGCTCAGTAGAATGCTCATCCTGGACACACAGACTGTTGTCCTGGCTGGTGAGCAAGAAGTTTACCCTTCACTTCAGCACAAACAAGCACTGTCACAGTCTCTAAATAAGATCATGTACAGCACGACTTCAGTTGAAAGGAGAAATATGTCACAGTTACACTTCAAAATATTCAAATATGACCTAAAAACTAAAAAATATTGAAATAAGTGATGCCAGGCACAACAAACCCCGCCCCTCACACATATTGTAACTTATTTTGGCATCAATCCAGCTGATGTCATCATGTCTATGTGTGTGCTGATGTCAGCATATAAATTGCCTCTATATACGTGCCAAGTCTGAAGTAAATTGAAAAAAAAAAATGATGTTTTTTTATAAACATTTGAAATTTTGCTCATTATAAGTAAATGGGAGAAGAAAAAAGATTTAAGAAATTCATTAAAAAAAATACTTTGACCTACAGGTTTGCTGCTAGAGTGTTAACAAACAAAGAAACAAGCAAGCAAACTAACTGAACCAAAAACAATACCCCTTGCTTCCCCTTCAGGGGGTGGAGTAATTATGCAAAAGACGCCAATGTATTGAATTGCCAAAATATAAGCTGAATATATTTATGTGACCACTAGAGGGAGTAGTGAGTCACTCTGTCAGTCTCCCATGGTGAAGAAAACTAACATCATAGGGCCTTTGACCAAAGTGCCAGAAGGTGATGATATGTGATGATATGGGATGAGAACCGATAAGAAACAACTTTTAGAGTCAAAGAAAGTGACAAAGTGATGAAAACTACCAGTACTGTTGTTGTTTTCTCCACTGGACACAGCTGTAAATGAAAATAATGGAGTTTGATGCTGAAATCACAGTGTTTTTTCTACACAGGTGAGTTTGATTAGGAGACATATGAAGACATAAACTTATGTGATGTTATTATATTCTCATAGTTTGTTCTTTGTGCATCCACAGTTCAGACTAAAGAGAGATATTTCTGACTTTGGACGGAGGTGATTTATGGTTTTACTGTCATGTTTTCTGTCTAAAAACAGAGCTAAGCTAGCAGAGCTATAATGTAAACTATCAGCTAATGCAGTAACAAATTTGAAGAGGAAAAGTATAATACCATAATACCATAGTACAGATATATGTAGGATTAAACAATGACTTTTATACTTTATTCAGTGACTTATACAGTCTGTAGATACATGCTGCAGATTTGTTGGTGGTTTTGATTCGGGCTGCAGCTATCGAATATTTTAGTATTTGAGTATTCTACAGAAAATTCCTTCGATTAATCAAGTAATCGGATAAGACCTATTTTTGCTTGGTTAAAGAGCAATTATAAATACACAAGAGGAAATTAGGTATGTCATGTAATAATGAAGGGCCAATTGGTTTCCTTTTTTTTTTTTTTTTTGGATAATTAACAGTTTTATTTGTTACATTCATTTTGTGCGTATACGACAAAATGTATTTTATTGACTAGAAACATTTCCAGAGAGGCCATTGCAAACACAAATAAAAATAAATAAAATTTAATTACTTTCAACTTTGTATTTCTTGTAAGTATCAAAAATATAACATATTAATAACTTTAAAAAGAAAAAAAAAAAGGCATAACCATTGCCTTTTTGATGTGCAACTTAACTTTGGCAGCTCTAAGTTTCAGAATTTACAATTTAGACTTAACAGGAATGTGCTGTGGCATATAAGAGGCAAGAACATTTGAACGGAAACTTGGAAGGAGTCCATGCATGAACAGTTTCACACATTTCAGCTATATTCAGGAGAATCAAGGCAATGGCCACCGCACCTTATCTGTCTGTCTCATAACCTATAACCCCCCCACACACACACACATCCAGTTAATCGATGATTCGCTTTATTTTAGTAAAAAGTAGTTGGATTTTGCAAAAATTCGGCCGTGACAAAGTAAGAGAAAGCTTTGAGCTAGCTGTGCATCATTTTGACCGTACTTTTGGGAAATTAACCGTGCAAATCACGGGTGCACTACCTAAATCTACGCTTGTCACAATCGTAAGCCAATAATTAGCCAATTGTAGCCATAATTAACAGAAACCTAGCCCTCCGCAGGGCTAACGTTATGTTAGTAAGGTGCATTAACGTTAATCTCATGGATTTGCCCTATGTTCATTTTATTTTATCTCAGGTCCTCCGCTCCATTCTGGGTGTCTTATGAGAAGATGCTACATCAGAGATGTGCTGTTGTGGAATGGAAGGGCCGTGTTACAATGGATACATGACACGGTGTTTACCTTACTGTTCAGTCTGAAATGCTTCCACATTTCTGACAATTTCTGTCTTTTTTATTGTGTTTTTTTTCTGTCTTTCGTCATCATTGTTGTATTCACTCGCCTCTTCCATCTTCCCACTGCTTCATCCAAACACTTCCGCGTCCTCCGTTGTCTTCCTTTGCGTGAGTAACGTAAGCACATTGTGCCACATAAAGTAGTCTGTGCGAAATACCGTGCTATGAACTTTACAATTAAATAAGTGATTCCGCGAGGCAGAGAAAATTCCTCGATCATTTTTTGTTATCGAGGTACTCGAATAACTTGAGGAATCGCTTCACCCAGGGCCGCAGAATTGCATATGGATGCCAGGGACATGTCCCTACCAATATCTAGCCACTACTGTGTTGTCCCTACCAATCCAACCGCTGTCCGCAGTGTTTAGTCAATGATTATGGCACACAAAAGGTTAATAGTCGGTCTCTGCTAGAAGTCCCGCCTCTAACCTAATTGTCACTCTCCGATTGGCTCTGCGGTTTTGCTATCGTACATGTGATTGGCCGTCCCCGCTGTTACTCCATCTACTTGTAAAAGCTACAGCTTTCCGCTAGTTGGACAGGAGAGGAAGAAAAAAAAAGTTGGACCGGACAGGAGGCACTTCATATCTCCAACCGCTTAGCGTAAGTTGTCACCATGTTTGCATTTGTTCTACCTGGGTCACGTCAGCTAGACGGATTTGAATATCAGAGGTGTCATTTATATTTACATTTGTACATGTGTCTGTTTGCTTGCATGCGCGTGCGTATGCGTGTGGGTGCATGGGGGCCGGTTCGCGGCATAGGCTGATAACTGATAACATGATAATTTCTTATCAATTGTCTTAAAAATAAAGAAATGAGAGGAAAAAAAACAAAACAACCCTCCCTGTAATATCTCAGGTGAGCTCTGCCAGACTGGTGCTCACTGTGTGTGTGTGTGTGTGTGTGTGTGTGTGTGTGTGTGTGTGTGTGAGACAGAGCAGAGCTGAATGACAGACAGGTGTTGAACTAGCATCCAGGTAAAGGTTGGAGAGTTTATCACCATGAAAAGGCCTTCCAAGGCCTTAACTGCACAGTTTAGAAGAGGAGAGAAGAGGAGGCAGAAAAGTTATCGAATTATAGAGGTATATAACCTTTTATAATGTTAATGTTAATGTATGTTACTAGCAACAGCTAGCTGAACAGAAATGAAGCAAAGTTGGCTAATAATGGAACTGTAGATGATTAAGACAGGAGATATCTGCTGTGGTGTGTGGTTTACTGCTGCTGAACTGGGTTATATATGTTTCTTTGTGGTTTATATATGTTTCCATGTGGTTAATATATGTTTTTATGTGGTTTATATATGTTTCTATATGGTTTACTGCTGGTTGGCTGGTTTATAAGTATTTCTGTCTGATTTATTTGTTTCTATATGGTTTACTGCTAGTTGGCTGTTTTATTTATGTTTCTATCTGATATATTTATGTTTCTATCTGGTTTACTGCTGGTCGGCTGTTTTATATGTGTTTCTATGCGGTTTGCTACTGGTTGGCTGGTATATATGTTTTTATGTTGTTTAGTGCTGGCTGCTTTGTGCATATCCTCTCACACTTCATGTATCTTCTCTTCGTGCCCCCCCATATGTATGTGTGTGTGTGTTTGTGTGCATGTGTGTGTTTTATTAAGGGGGGGGGGGGGGGGTATCAAATCCATATCTCGCCTAAGGTGCCAAAATGGCTAGAACTGACTGACTATGATTGTTTGCTTGTTTGATCAGCTCTACATGACGTGAAATTATGATTGCAAATGCAAAAAAAATCAACTTTCAGGAGTGCTGCCTTGGAGCACTTTTGCATCCCTACCAATGTCAGAATCAAACCTACTCCCTTGGTTTCACCCCTAGTTTTGATAACCATAGGTGTCATCCACTGTCAAGAACTTTAAATATCATTACTATGTATATGTATCTCCTTTGAAATAACAGGCGAATTCCTTAGAAAATGTTTTCTTTCTGAGCTTATTTTATGCATTTACCTTGATAACAAAATGTAATCTGTACAAAAAATGAAGTGAAATTTGGTTATCCTTCCCCTGTGTAAAGCCTATCCTATAGCTTTCACAGATAAATCAATAAGAATACTGCATGTCCCCGAAACACTCCACAAATGCTTTAAATGTGGTTTATTCTCAGATAAAACCAATATGACCAGAGTCAAGGCATCATCAGCAGCAATAGGACCTCAAATTCTATTTTTTATAACATTTTGGTTTGACCTTCATGTGAGTGTTATCACTCAAGGGAAAAAAAGTTGTTTTTTTCCTGGCCATCCAAGTCCAAAGCCAAGTTCAGGGATAGTGAGATGAGCTAAACAGATGTAAATGACTTAGACGCTCCCCCGGAAAGTTCTGTCTACAAAGTGTGTCATCCAGGTTACATGCCTTAACACTAGACTCACTGGACAGGATATTAGCTTCCTAAAACGTGTGTTAAGACTGTGTGGGGAGTAAAATGGAAGAAATTTGTCTTGAGTCATAGCCCCCTTTTTCCTTGGCCTTCCCTGCTGCGGATGTTTGCTTATCATGGGAGAAACAATCAGCAATTCTGGAAGCTTCCACGGGCCCCATTAAAAAATCATGAATCAATTTGAGCTTGTTCAAAATTTCAAACAGAGCTTTCATTAAAAATTCACTGGGACCTCTCTGTCTGTCGCTTGTAAATACATCATTGGTATTGCTGTGGTTGATGAGCGCTGCCTCAGAATGAGCCCAGTGCTTATGTGCTTGATCTTTGACTTTGGTGTCAAGGGCGCAGCCTCGCTTGGTTTGGTGTTGTCAAAACAGTAACTTTGAATAGCTGTATATGCCTGCGTTACAGTTTCATTTGTTCACACCAGGCGCTCTTGGGGTGATACTTCATCGAAAATCACTCTGTGCTCAAATTTTAATGGGAACAACCGGTGTTAAAAATGAAGTAAGCTCTGTGAGGTGCAAACACTTTCTTACCTGCAAACACTCTTGTCCTCTCTCTCTTTCACACACACATACACACATACTCTCACAAACTCCCTGCTTTCCCCGGTTTCCATGGAAACCTGTGGTGAAGGAACAGAGAATTCAAGGACAGGTATGTTTGCAAATGAGAGTTCCTCAGATCATATGGCCACGGAGCCACTATCATCAGCTTATCTAATCCTCCAACACTCATTATTGTGCTTTGACACTAACAGGGTGTATAAGTACCTGTATTCGATTATAGAGAAATATAAACTATAAGAGTCTGAGACATGACATGTGATGGTATTTGTGTGTTTGTCTGCTGTGAGTTTAGTACATCTGCAGACCATGCTGTGTTTGGCCGCCACACACAGGAACAGACACAAACACAGACACACTCCAATATGGTCCCTGATTAGGACACCAGATTGTCCTGACTTTATTCTCACCACAAAGTATAAACAACTTTGTATTAATAACAGTAGTAACCTGCACAGTGTTGTCAACACATGACATTTGAAGGGACAAAATCACACAAGAGTGGCAGAACTGAAAAGGGTAAATAAAGGACATCATGTCCTCATTTTCAATTTTTTCACACTGTCTTCATCGCTCCATCAGTGGGTAATGGGAAGACAATATCTCACTTTTAGCACTCAGTGACTGTGCTGTTTTTATCTCTCAGAGCACAGGGAGGATTACATCTCTCTGTGATCACTTGTCTACTGTCCCTCACAGATGTGTGGGTCTCAGATTTGGTACGGTACATTCAAAATCCCATTATAGGTTGTTAGCTGCTGTATCAAAACAGGTTTTAGCACTGTAAGCAAAGAAAAGGACTGCCAACATGCATTTATCCGATTATTTTTAGTCTGAATGTTGCATATAACAGTGAAAAATGGCACTTTTACAGGAAAACACATACAGTTCAATCAGCATTTTACACTCAGCTCAGTGTTTCGGATAGTTTGCTTCCAACTTTTAAAACTTTTAGTCCAGATTAACTTTGTAAAGCTTGAACCATTAAATCATTGACAGAAAACTCCAGTTCTTTGAAACTGGGGCCTTTATTGATCCTTGTGAACAACAAAAATGTATGAGTTTCAATTTTGTATCATATTTGATACATCAGGTTTCAATACTCAAATATTATTATTTTTGAACAAACAAAAACATAATATATAACACATATCTGTCTAACAAATTGGTAATTCCTTTTCAAAATTGGCAAAGTTCGGCCTCCTTCCTCATTAATGACAATGTTGTAGTGTTGCTGGAAAGGCCTCTGGTGAACGAATTCCTCCCCCCTGGTGGATTATCTGTGTGTTGCATGTATCTAATTCTATACATCAGGTTTTTCAAGACAAAAAGTATCACACTGATCATGTAGAGTAGGGGTGTCAAACTCATTTTAGTTCAGGGGCCACATTCAGCCAAATTTGAGCTCAAGTGGTCCGGACCAGTAAAATAATAACAGTGAAAAAAGGAAAATTATATAATAATGAGGTTTACATCTACAAAGTTTCCTTAAAAATCTGAATAACACAAACAACTTGAATTGTCTTAAGAAAAAGAAGTGTAATTTTAGCAATATTCTGCCTCCATTTATCAGTTTATCATTTACACATGTGCATTACGATCGCACAAAACATTTTGTAACAGGCAGAATATTAGTAAAATTGCATCTACTTTTCTTAAGACATTTCCGTTTGTTCATATTTGTTCAGGTTATTCACATTTTTTGAGAAAGTATAGTTTGGTAATGTAAACATTTTCATGTAATTTAACTTTTTTACACCAAAAAAACAAAGAGAACATTTGGGGTTGTCATTATTTATAGGTTATAATGATAATATTTTACTGGTCTGACCCCCTTGAAATCTAATTGAACTGTATGTGTCTGTATGTGAAACCAGAATTAAAATGATTTTGACACCACTGATTGTTAATATCTTCAGTGTAATTTTTGCATTTCACAAATTCATCCCGTGGGCCAGATTGGATCCTTTGGATTTGGCCCCCCGGCCGCATGTTTGACACCTGTGATGTAGAGGGCTTCAAAACTCATGTATCAGATATGATATGTTTGGCGTTATAGGGTTAAAACATACAGCTTTAGCCGTTTAAATCCCATTGCTACTTTCAGTAATTATTGTTTAACTGGTTAAATATGCACTATTTAGGAGGATCTAATTGCAGAAATGAAAGATCTTATGCATATTCATGTTTTCATTAGTGTGTAATTACATGGAAATACCAATTGTGCAGGGTTTTTTTTTTTTTTTTTTGCTTTACAATGAGCCATTTATATCTACAGAGAGAGGAGGTCCCTTCACAGAGTCAGCCATGTTGCACCACCATATGGACATCTTCCTCTTCTTCTAATTCTTCTTTTTTCCCTTGTGTCTACAATCTGCACCTTCACCACGAGATGCCTCTAAGTATTTCACTCTGACCCTTTCCTGAAACATATATGTTTTGGCCTCATTGTTAAGTTTTGATCTTCTTTATGTGTTTGTTTGTATATGTGTCTATGTTTAGGATATGTTTATCTCTTGTGTATGTTTCATGCTGTACTAAAGGACATGACTCCTGTAACACACACACACACACACACACACACACACATACGTATGAACAGGCTGTTCTGCCCCCTGTAGCAGTTAATACCATATGTCACCCCTGGAGGAAAAGCTACGGCTGTTGCTATATAATGTGGACATACGAGGCGTCATATCTACCCACATGAACACACAATATAGACTGAACCTCCACTGAGTGTGCATGTGCGTTCACGTGTCTCCACTCTCAATACCTGAATCTACATTATTAATTCTTTTATCACACCTAAAACTTGTGAAAGTTGTTAATACATGCTTAATGCAGCATGCATATTGCTTTTTCATGACTGCCTTTCTTCCAGCATGAGGTCTCACCGCCTCTCCATCGACGGTGTAAGTTGTAATGTTAACAGACTTGATGTTGTCTGGGTGATGGGCTGATTAGTGGCAGAGCAGCGTTCTCACAACCTCCACAGACATCTGCATGGCAACCAACTTGTTTGTCTCCTTCCTTCTCTTCTCCTTCCTTCATTTGTCTTTAATTCACAGTCACAGAAATGGATTATACTTTTTGAGAGGGTTTTTTTGTACCAGTGAATAGAATTTATATTCCAGAATCACATGTCTAAATAAACGCCAATGTTGCGTTGTCTGCTGGTGGTTGGTTTACCTCCTCTCTACATGTATGTAGGTGATAATATGTTGATATTGTAGCTGCCTCCGAGACAAAATGAGAAATCAGCTTTAAACAGAAATATATTCTTCAAAGTCTATAGAGTATCTGTTATGAATACAAAATAAATTTGTTCTACACCATGCATTCTGCCTGCATTAAAGGTGCAGTGTGCAGAGTTCACAGAAATAGAACATAAAATTAATAATTATTTTCTCATTATTGACTAATCACCTGGAAATACGAATTGCCATGTTTTCATTACCTTACTGACAGTCTGACATGAATCTCAACTATATTTCTGCATTCACCCAGAAAAAAGGGCCTTTCATGTTTTTGTGTTTTAGTCACTTCTATAGGTTCACTCTGGGAGGGGAAGTGTATTTAGTTGCTTGTAAAATGCAGCCTCACCTTTAGATGCCACTAAATCACATCCACTGCAAAACACGATAAAATGCAGGGTCTATTAACATTATTTGATCCATTTAGTAAAAAGCACTCAATTCACTACTTTTCATCATTTTTAAGAAGTAATACTTATATGTTAAGATGATTTTAATCAAACATTTATTGAAGTGGTCAGAGGACATTGTATGATTTGTTAAAACACTTCAATAAGGCTAACACTGAAAAAAATAAACATGTTTTCAACACATGAAAGAGCCACAAAGACATGCAGTAGCACTGAAAAGCCTCGTCATTTTGGGCTTTCCTGTTTATGACTTCTGTCTGCCTAAGTCAACAGCCAGGCAGGGAAAAAAGTCATCCTAGTATGCATTCTTTTTCCATCAAACTCATACTCTCTCTGGTTTGGTTTTAATTGACTGTTTTTCTCCCATCTCTCCCTCTTTCACCACTTTTCTGTTTATGGCTTCACTCTTTCCTTCTTTTCTCCACCACCTGCTATTTTTCTCATTTGCTTATTCTCTTGTCTTTCTCGCAACTATTTATGTCAGCCTGTCCATCTTAGTTTTGCTCCGTCTCATTGCAGAGACACTGTGTTTGTGTCAGGTCTTGGCATGGGTGGCATGCTTCCATATGGAAGTGTTCAGGAGATGATATAGAACATATGTGACCCTAGCTCACTAGCTGAGGACTCTGTGGTGATCACACCATGTCATTAGTGGCAGTGAGAACGCCAGCACTGCAGTGCAAGGGAGGAGAAAGAAGGATAAGGACAGATATAATTAGGTTAAGGAAGGGGAAAGGGTGAAAAAGAAGGAAAAGAACAAGGGATGGTGCTGAGTACATTGTGTCCTTTGTGGAGCTCAGTGTGTGTGTATTCTGGCCCCTGGCTGGTTAGGTCTCAGCGCTGATGTAAGGAGAACTTAGAAAAAAGACGAGGTACACTCTCACGCCTCAGTGTGCAATGCATCCTTTGAACTTCGGGAGCAACTTTAACAAATTGATTTTGTCTAAACCTTTACGCAACAGGATCAATTAACTTACTACACTAAAGAAAAGGGATCCTTCATTTAACACCAGGAAACCCAGCTTTTCACTGTCACAAAACGACATACGCTGATGTCATAGAGCTTGCACAGTCCTCAATATGAGAGGGCGATCTCCACATTTTCCACATAATCCTTCACACTGTTTGAATCTGTTTTGATTGTTGCTGTCAAAGCTTGGCCAGTGGAATGATTTGGTCAAGCCACAGTTATTTTGGTTGGCTTGTTAAAGTCAGCAGAGCCTAACTTTATTTCTCACATTGCACGTTGTATGAGGAATATTGCTCATATAAAGTCATTTCATTGTCTTTTCTTTGCTTTGGTGTGGATTTTAGAGTCACACAGGAAGGTCTGATTGGACAAGATGCCCTAACCAGATCAAAATGAAACATTAAAGTTAAAAGCATTAAAAAAAAATGTTACGATACTACACTGTACATATAGGAGCATTTTTTGCTTTTGTTAGAAACCACCCAGCCGTAGAAATGTTGCGCTCGTAATTGTTATTAAAAAGTATGAATCCCACAGAGATGAAGAGTGTGACCTGTCAGGTACGACACAGATCTCATGTGGGTGTTGTCAGTGATTTCTGTTTAAGCTGCACTTACTGGCAACTTGTAGGTAGAAAATAAAATGAGCAGCAACATCCCAGGCTTTAACTATCAGTCTGGTCCTGGTCAGATATTGTGCTGTGGATTTATCAGAGTGTATGTGCAGCTGCTATTGTTGGGAACATGCTGAGGCTAATCAGAAAGTAAACATGCAGCACATCCAACATCAATTTGGCAGTTTTTAATGTACAGGGTGTGTTTCAGTGCATTGCTGGCCTCAGTCACTTACATCAAAACCTAACACTTTCTCCAGAAAGTAGCAAAAACAGAAATCCTGCGCATTGTCTCCCTTCAGATTTCTCTGTCTTAAATTGACACTACTCAGTTCAAAGTCTCTGACAGCTTTGACAGCGCTGTCTCCGAAGATCTATTCAGAAATTCAGTCACATGCACTTCCTGCTGGCTCATTTGCACCCTTGCCGCCTCCTGACTGGACAACTGAAGGTCTGTCTGTCTTTTTCGAACAAACTATTAAATGATCGAATGCTTCAGAACTTCACTGCCTACACACTTACACCCGTTCATATCACTACAAAACCAGGTCGTCCTTGACTGGCACCAGCATCTAATTGCATTAACTTTTCTCCTGACTTTCAAAACAGTCAGTTGACTTGAACCTCTGGTTTTACCACCCAGATACATTCACTCCTCCTCTGCAGGCCAGTTCAACATCACCGCTGATCTGTGCTTTTTTCACTGTGAACATGGTCAAGTCATAGGCGGCGGTACTCTCACATTCATCTTACAGTGTTAAGCCTTCTACATCCTTATCAAGATAAGATAAGATAAGATAAGATACATTAAGCTAAGATAAGAATAGATATAATATGATACATTAAACTAAGAAAAAATACGATACTTTAAGATAAGATAAAATAAGATAAGATACATTAAGCTAAGACATGATACGATACATTAAACTAAGATAAAATATGATACATCAGGCTAAGCTAAGATAAGATACAATAAGATAAGATAACATAAAATACAACACAATAAGCTAAGATATGAGATACAGTAAGTTGAGATAATATAAAATACAATACAATAAGCTAAGATATGATGAGATACAGTAAGATAAGATCTATTAAGATAAGATAAAATACAATACTATAAGCTAAATTAAGATAAGATAAGATACAATAAGATAACATACAATAAGATAAAATTAAATACAATGCAGTAAACTAAGATATGATAAGATACAGTAACTTAAGTTAAGATAAAATACAATACAATAAGCTAAGATATGATAAAATACAATAAGACAGGATCAAATAAGATAAGGTAAGATAAGATAAGATAAGATAAGATAAGATAAGATAAGATAAGATAAGATAAGATAAGATAAGATAAGACAGAATTTTGTTAATCCCAGTAGAGAAATTAAAGTGTCACAGGAGCATTTACAGGAAAGTGAGCATGCATAACAGGAGAGATAGTAATAAAAAATTATTTAAATATAAATATGTCATAGCAATAATAAATCTACACACAGATATTCACAGACCAGTGAAGGAAACATACAATGCACAATACAATTGCTCATGATCCTGATTGCACATGAAATAGTGGAACTATATGTGGAACTGTATGTCACTGTAAACATGTGTTGCTATGTTTATTTCTATACAAAAAGCAGCACATCAGGTATTCCTTTGAGATTCTTGTGGTTTTAGCGCTCTGACACAGATGTATAGCAAAAACCCTTGGATCTTTATAGAAGCTGTCTCCAGGTGGTAAGCAACAGAGTAAAAAGTAATGTGTAAACGTGAGGAGAAATAGCAGCCAATAGCAGAAAGAAGCTTTTATAGAACAGAAACTGTTAATTCTGATCACTCGTCAGTTGTTCCAGAAAGATGGGGAAGAGAAACGAGCTCTTTATTTTGTAAGACACAGCCGTTATTGATGGTGCAGTAAAGTAGGAAAAGAAGTGGGGGAGAAGAGAGAAAGCAAAATGGGGAGACAATAGCCTGTGGGATGAGACAGAAAGATGAATAATTTAGGAGAAATTAAGAACATTTTGAAGCAAAAATGGGAGTTAATTAGTTGACAGAGAGCTTGTAAAATACTCAATGTTGAATAAGAGGCTACCAGAAAGAAAGAGGGTCAGAGAGAGCAAGGCAAGACAGAGAAGCAGAAGAACTATCCAGCAGAAAGAAAGATGGCGGGCGGCTGAGAGAGACAGACAGAGCTTGTTTGCTCAGGCATTGATTCAGGGCCCCTCGGGGCTGCGTCTTCCATTTACCAATTTGTGTCTTTCCTTTTCTCATCCTCACCTCCGCCCATCTTCCCTCTCTCTGGCGTATCATTCGTAGGGAACAAACAGCGCCGCTCGGGAACACCGGACCCTTGGTTGCCGGGCAACCACACACTGACTTGATGGAGTGGATGCAACTTCAGAGGCCTATGTGAGAACAGTATCAAGGTTGTTATTAGACCTGAGTCCCGATAACCCCCACAACACACACATGCAAACCCATACACGCACGTACAGCAGTGTAACACACGTGGAGACTTGCTGGAAATATGTGTGACCATCGTTAAAATAATGTATAATCTTGCAAAAAAAAAAGAGCCAGCAACAGATGTATGTACCCCCTCATCATATGCATTAGTGACAGAAAAAGCAATGTAGCACCAAAAGTTGCAGACCAACAGCTATTACAGTTCATATGTCCTGTATTTTTCTCACATGCTGCGGATGTTAAACTTCTCTTTCGCCACCCTCTCTTTTTTTTTTTTTTTTTTTTATGAGGTTTACAGGGAGGACTTCCTCTCCCCTCCCTGCTAAAGATGAGTGCGGCTTTGATAATAACAGACAGAGTTATTAATTAAAGGGGGTAACACACTCACTACTCCCCTCTTTAATTCACCACCATGCCACATGAGGCTGAAATGTGGACAGGAAAATGTGTGTGCATATGGTGACCAATTTTTTCCACATTTTGCTTTTATGTTTCTGCATTGAGCATGGGGTGCACAACTGTGTCTAAGAGTGTGTCTGGGGTTTTTTTTTCTTTGTAATCAGATGGAGGTATATTACCACACATACACACATCCATATATCAGAAATATTTGGTATCTCTAAAAGCTTTTTGCAGTGAACAGACATAGGAAGGAGCAAAGAAAGAGAGACAGGCATCATTTAACACTTGGTCACCGCCGAGTCCCTGTGTGCCACTGGGAATGCCCTTCATGCCCCCATTTTATGTTTTACAGAAAAATACTCTGGCTTGGCTTTTATTACAGTCTCAAATACTCCTGCTGGGAAACAAAGAAGCTAAAGCAGGGCTTTATGGGCAAGCTAATGCATTTCTTAGTAGCCAGAGGATATGCTCCAGGTACAGGGAGCAGTAAGAGGAATCTTGGCAATAAAATATAGTGAGGCGGGAATCTTTTAAGTTTAGGAATGGTGATTAAAGGAATGTGAGGCCATATCTCACTCATCTCCGAGACGTGGGGTGTGGTTAAAGCGGACATCTGCTGTCGAAGCTTTGGAAATGAGCTCTAAGGTAAATATGGAAAAATACAAAATAACCCTCAAACTAAGACGAAAAGAGCCCAAGACAATATAGGAGCACATGTAACCTATTGGCTGTATAGTGCAGTCTAACCTTTATGTCTATATGTTCTGTACCAGTAAAGTTTGTTTTAACTGACATGAGAAGACAAAGGGGGAGAAATCTTTAAATGGATTCTCACACCTGTAACCCAGCTGCCCTGCTGCAGATGTAAAGAGAAAACACGTAGAAAAATGAAGATTGTGGACTCTAATCTTATAAATTTCCTTCTTGTCATAAACAAATGAAAACCACACAGATGTTTTCAGTTTAGAATGAATCTTTTTATGTGTGAATACATGTGTTCATTTTATCTGTACATAAATGCATCACTATGTTTGACCGTCTCCCCCTCATGCAGAGACAGTTCGGATTATATAAGTCCACCCTAAATCATGTGGAAGAGGTATTACATTTTCCAATATGAGTGCTGTTGTTTCAGTGACCTAGTCCACCTAGGTATTTCTCTCCTTTCCTCTAATACCTGCCATCATCCTCTTAGCGAGCCATAGGTCGATTAACCAGAATGAAAATGTCCCAAAGAGAGGCTCTCGAGGAGTGGGTGTGTGTGATCTGGACTACGTCATTGCCTGTGTTTGCGTGTCTTTGCATTATCAAACTTTTAATGTCATCCAACAAGTTTCAGTTTTGTATTCATCCAGTCATTAGATGCCAGACCGTACAGTAAATAAGGCTGTGTACGTTCAGCCAATAGGGGGTGACAGACATCATATACCATATATGACTTTTATAATCATAGACAACAGTTCCTCTGTAATAATAACGTGTATAAACATGTACTTGAAGTAATAAGCACAGGATACGCACTAAAAAGAAATGCATGCAGTGTATTTCTAAAAGACTGAAACAGTATAAGTACTCTACGAGAGCATAAATAAAGAAAACTAAATGACTAAGGGATTTAAAAGGGTGATAATTCCAAAGCTGAGAGACTGTAATGGCACATCATCATCACTCCTCAGCCTTGGTACCACCACCTTGGAATAGTTCCTGTGGCTGCAAATCAGGTAAAAAAAAAACCAAAAACACTGAAAACAAACACTGCAATCCATATTCATTAGGTAAATCACTGAACATGAGTGTAAGTGTCTTTTACCTGCAGGCAGTACAGCTAGTGCGGTTAAAAATTACAAGTGTGTGTAGCCTTTATCCTAAATGCAGAATAGAAATCATTAAAAAAAAAAAAAAAAAAAAAAAAGAATGGGATAAGTGTGATAATTAAAGGTTATTAGAAGTATTTTACCTGAGTCACTGTTTTAACAAGCTGCCAAGGCTTAAAAATTACTGGAACTAAATACTTTACAATGCTCTGAACAAACTGAACAAATTGGTACAATGCCACTTAATCTATTTTTTTAATAGAATGAGTCTAAATGCCATCATCATCCTCCCAAATGATAGAAATGCCAAAAAAAATGTGAACACAAAACAGCCCAAATGAGATTTAAAAAAAAAGAAAAATACTGTTTAACTATTGAATTTAGGCTGTTATGACGTCATGGTTAAGGTTTGTTTACTACTTTGGAAAGAGCTGAAATGAGAAAGATTTATGATCTGTTTTCACTGTTACGATTCCAAACACATGGCAAATGACTTATATTGACCGCAGTTAAACCCCACTTTAACCCATACAGACCCAGTGTTTCTTTTGTGACAGTTCCTAAATACATTTGTCTCTCTATTTAAACTTTCTTTAGTGATTTATCACCATTTATTATAATATCATCTTCTGTATTTTGCGCTTTATCAGTGAAAATCAAGTATTTTCCTATATTTAATTTACTGATCATGTAGACTTTCATTAAAGCTCAGAGTTCAAAGTTCAAGGTCATTATATCAGAAAAGAGAAAACTGAAGAAAAAGTAACTTTTTCAGAAAAATCTATCATTAATTGAAGTAATACCAAGTGTGTCCATCCACTGTCATTGATCCAACTCCGAGGGTTTTACTGGTGAATCAATGTTGTAGAAGATGACAATATCTCCATGGTAACTACGAAGCCCATGAACGTCCAAATGGGTCATTATCTGATGACCATGTAAAGACAACAAACTGCATTTTACACCGATTATTTACATGGATTGATAGGATTAGTGGATCAACAGGTATTAAACAGTTACATCAGTAGATGGTTTTGGTCGACGGTGGATGTTTGGGTCTTTACGGGTTAAGAACTTTATGTTAACTCGCATATATCGACACTGTTCTTCACTCCTGCTCATGACAAGGGTCGTTTTAACACCCTTCACCTATCGACCCATGTTGTTTCATGGCAGGATCATGCTGGTGTGAATTTAGCTGTAATTTACATTACCTTAAAATATTAAATGCTTGTGATCTTATAAGTGGACTAAGCAGTGGAAAAAAGGGACAATCACGAGTATTAAATGCATCGCAGAGTTCAAGGTGAACACACTGATGAATGACTAACATCAGATATTAAAAGCAAGCCATTCATCAACTTAAGTAGCACAGTTTCTATACTGTGATGAGCCCTGCAAACTGTCTTTAAGATATGTGCATAAAAACAGGGGTGTTTCTCACACCATATACACATATGGTGAAATGGCGTTGTTTTGTCAATATTTATAATGCATTCAATAATTGAGTCTAATCCATCATATATTGTTATGAGACATATACAGACAGAACTAGACCTTGTGGCTTATCCAGCGTCATCCTGATAACCCTTTTTATGTCAGATATTCTGTGTCATTTTGTGTGTCCTGTCATTCGCTCTCAGCTCAGAGACAGCGACCATGTGAATTAACAAATGTTCACATGAGGCAAATGTGTGGATTGAAATGGTCTGAATGAGGAAGACGGGGAAAAAATAATGTTGGAAGAAGAATAATAGAGACAGCTAGCCCCTCTCTGGCGGTGTAAAACACAGTGTATCTTCTGAGCAGAGCAGATTAGACTTGTATTTGAGGAAGGCCTCCCAGAGAGCAATGTCTCCAGATTGCTCCCGACACCCTCTATTACAGGGTTATGTGGTTGTCAACAGTAGTTTGAAAAAAGGGGTCAATGTGTGAATGGAAGTGCTATCAGAGGGTGCTAAAAAACCGAGACTATTTCACACACAACACGAAGTTGAGAGACTCTCCATTTACACCAAACTGATCTCCTTCTTTCTCTCACCCAAACCCCAAACGAAGCAGCTCTGCTCTCCAGCTGTTGCAGAAAATGTTCCAGTGTGCAACAAAATGTTCTACATCCTCACTTCATTTTACGGTGACAGACATAAAACTAATCACAGGATGATGTGCTGTTTATTGCACTTTTGGCTTCACGTAGATCATCTCATCTTTGCTTCCAGGGCGCCTGCGGCAGATCGGCTGTGTGGCAGGGACTGTTTTACCAAGGCGACCCTGTTCATTTGGTGCTGAGCCTCAGGGAAAGCAAAGAGGAGTGAGGTCAAGAGGAATTGGAAATCTGATCCCCCTCCAAAAACAGTGAAATGACATTCCAATAACCCGACACCCTCGCTTGGACCTACCTCAGATAATGGCCTGAGGACACAGTGTGTGTTTTTGCACTTTATTCACCCATGTTCATGCATAGATGTGCATGCTTCTGTCTGCAACCGTATGTGTATGACATCATTTGGATGCATGAGGCTGAAGCATAGAGGAGCCACTAATCACTATTCCAGCATAAAGAGCAACAAGTGTTTGTTTTTTTTTTTCTTTTTTGCTTGGAAAGAAATTTAAGAATACAGAATACTTTATGAGTTCTTGTAAAATCAGAGACAGTGAAGAAAGACAAGGCTGCATTTTTTTGGTTGCGGCACTCAAATGAAAATAAAAATACACATACAAATCAAACAAAAGTAAAAACAGCAAGTTGAAAAAATTTAAAAGACCAAGTGTCAGACAGCGTTATGTGGATGGAGACTGCCTCTGTTACTCTCATACCACTTAACACAGCTGCTTGTGATGCTTGACGTCACCAGTACGTATGTTTATGTTGTGATGACTCTTTCAGGAATGTACTTTGTCTCAAAAACTTGGCTGAACAATGTCAACGTCATTATATCGTTAATCAAACTAGTCCTCAGCAACTGTATAGAGTGTGTGTATCTATGTTTTTCCTTTGTTATGGGGATACAAACCTGATTAGACACTAACACTGTGGAGAAATGAGGCTGAGCTCATTTAAGGGAAATCATTAAATTTGTGGTGGAAGACCAAGAGACAAAGACCTCAACTTCAAACGGAAGATAATACTGACGTAGCTTAAAGTTGTACTGAAGTATCTTAAAGTTGTAATACCACTTATAACCACTAGGGGTGTCTTCAAAAAGCCCTGGCTCCCATAGACTTCTATTGAACTTCTCACTAAAAATAATATGTCAGTCTTTTTTTTTTATTTTTCCAGGGTTTATTTCAGCCTCATTTGTTTCATTTGGACCCTCTGATAAGTGATCAGTCATCCATCTATAAACTATTGCTCCGTTATACAGTATGATCTCAGGTCAAATAGAAGAGTTTGTTGTCTGCCATATCAGGGTTTCAGCGATAGGTCAGCACATTCCTCTTATTATTATTATTTATTTATTTATTTTTTCAGAGAAACAGCTCCTCTGTCGTTGTGGTTAATAGCCTCTACTAGCAGGACTGTAAATGACGTTGTTAGACCATGCTTGATTATATTTACTACCCATTGAGTAAGCTATAGTTTAGTATTTGCTCCCTTCTGATTGCTTGCAACCCTACAGCTCCACCCCCTTTTCCAAATATGGTCAATTCCAGTTCCAAAAAGCTAAATCCCAAACTAATTTGCGAAAGGCTGATGTCACAGTATACACACTATAGGTAAGACCTGACCTTGTTTTAGAATTAGTTTAAGGTTAGGGCTGGGGTTACATTTAGGCGCATTGCGGTTATACTTCATTTCAGAGAGAGACTCCACAAAACAAGTCAATCTAAAAGTCCCGTAAAGCCTACCGTGGGTGTGTGACATCTGTGATGTTGTTTTATGTACAGTATGTAAAACTCATCTGTGACCTTGCATACAGTATTTTTCCATCTTAATCTTGCGTGTGTTGACTTCAGCATGTCCAGCTGGCAGCAGGCTCTGGAGATTCTGGGAAGTTACAGGTTGAGTAGGCGTTCATTTTATGCTTGAAGGTGAAATTGATTCATACTTATGTGTGTGTGTGTGTGATGTGTCTTAACCCCGGGGGTGGATTCCCCATCTTCTCAGAGGCAGCGTCTATTGTGCTCCAGTGTTTGCATGTTTACTCCCACAAACATTGTGTTTAGACTGTTATCCTCTGCACCACACAGTATGAGCACTAAAGAAGAAAGAGGAAATTATGAAGAAAGGAGAAGTCACCCTCTACCCTGAAATTAATCACAGTGAGCATAATATGTAAAACATCTCGGGCTTTCTAATTTCCTCAGCGCTGACCTAATATTGCGTAATCATGACATTCCTGCGTTAGGATGTAAGCATCGTTTTTTCCCAGACTAGGTCAAGTTTCTGGTTGTTAGACGTGCCTGCGGACCACTCCAATTTTCCACTGTGGTAAAGCCAGCAGTGCTTTCCTTTTAATGTTTTGTGAGCTTCTTCCATGACACACATTTTATGGCTCATTCAAGTGTCAACTCAATGTCTGTAAATGCCTTTCAGATCTTACATAAATAATTAGTCACACTTCTGAATATATTACTCCACATACTGGCTCATGTAAAGTGGATGACCCACCGCATCTGGCTTAAAGCAGACCTGATGCTATTTTACTGCTGCAGTATTTCACCCCAAGCGGTCCTTTCATATGTGGAAAGGCCACGTTATGTTGCGGGACCTCCTGGAACATATGCTAGAGGTTCTGACATTTGAAGAGAAATGAATGAGGCTGTTGAAAGGGATAGTACCTTTACTGCTGCCATTGTGAGGCAGATGCATCAGGCAGGAGCTGAGCTCAACTGTGTAAACCCACTCCAGCATGGATCATTTACTCTTTAAATCATAGGGGTGTCTGGAAGAGAGACAGGGTTCCCCAGACAGGAACAGCAAGAACAAGACAGAACACAAACTTCAGGCAGAGTAAGTGGCTTCTGCTGTATGTTTACACTCCTCAATCGATGAGTGTTACATAACTTTCAGTCAGGTGCTTACCTAACTCCATCCCCTTTTATTCCTCTCTCTCTCTCTCTCTCTCTCTCTCTCTCTCTCTTACTCTCTCTCTCTCTCTTACTCTCTTCCCGTCCTCATCTGAAACACTGCCTCTTCATCTGTGAGAGATCAACCAATCACATGGCCTGCGGCGCTCTGACCACGCCACGCTGTTCTATCATTCATGCATGAGCTGTTTGCTAACTGGCAGCTGAGGCAACATGTGGTTCGCGGTGGTATCTAATTAACAGCTGTGACTGAATAACAAAAATGAGGAAAGAAAAGAGGTGTTAAATAATACAGAGTCTCCAGATTAATGTCTCTAAAAATGCTCCTGCATCACCACCTCTTTAATAACACTGAAGTGGTAATTATCATCAAAAATGTTTTCACAAGCACTAACCATTACTTTCAAGTTATTTAGATTTAATTATCACTTACGTATTGTCTTACAAGATAAGCTAGTAAAAAAAAAATTCAGTATCAGCTTTCTTATCTTGCACCTGTCCTTTTACTCTTCTTGTTTTTTCCTCTAGTGTGTCGGGACTGTGATGTATGCAACAATATTTCCACAGATGACATGTTGTGGTTTTTATTCTGCGCTCCACTTTGTGCATTAAGAGTTTATAGTTTATTCATGGTTAGCATTACACTGGATCCAGCTGGTCATCTCCAGAGACATTTTGAGGTGTTTTCACCTTTAAGGAGATGCCAGACATGGTGAGCTTGGTAAATACTGGAGGTGTGCAGCCGAATATATTACTGGATGGCCAACACAGACAGGCAGGGATTTCATTTACTCTCTGTGTATGTGTGTGTGTGTGTGTGCATGTGAGTGAAAGACAATCTGCTTGAGAGAGACGATAGATTAAAGAAGACAGGAAGAGGAAGAGAGATATACATATATCTGCGTTTTTATGTGAGAATCTCAAAAATTATCAATAGAGGACATGTTGTTGGCGTAGTCCTAAGTGTTAGTGGAAATTAGGTCTGTGGTGGGATGTAAGCTGAAGCTTTGAATTGGGTTTATTGATGTCAGACTCCAGAGCAATCCCTCCAAATCCCCTACCAATGTGCATATGTGTATATACAGTATGTGTGTGTATCCGTCACCTATCCCTTAGCTACAGAAAGGGCTTTAAGGATTTTAATTGAATGCCATGTGTAGGTGCAAAGTGTATTCCTCCATAGAGTTGCAGCCATCTTTAATTTTGCCTACATTCTTTTTAAATGTACGGATATCAAACCAGAAGAGAGCTCCTCTGTCTCAACTTTTATTGGCAGGTGTTTAACTACACAGACAAACACTGGGGAAATGTGAGATCCATGCCATTAATGGTGTCAGATTCTGTTAATTGGTTGTTTACTTCAGTCATGTCTCTAAGTAAAGCATTGAAACTGGGTTTTTGCTTGATATTTGTTTGATTTGATAGCTATAAAGCCTTGATTGATAAATTAATCCTCTTCTCTTTCTGTCAGAAGTGCACTTAAGTGTTAAATCATCAATCTAACATCTTCTAAATATGTGAAAAATATGCCTCATGTTTGTGACCATATAAATAACTGTGATTATTTGCAACCAAGCACAAATCTTAAATAAAATAATTGGGTACGTTTGCAGTTTGTGTCGTCAAAAAAGTATGAAAAATAATTTGTCACGACCGAGGACTTAACACTAGTGGGTTCGTATAAGCGCATGCAGTTATGTGTTGTGTTTGAGGCTCTCCTCTGTGTACCTTGGCAGCAGCGAGACCACGATGAACGAACATCAGGATTGATCCGATGTTTTTACAGCTGGATAGTATTGTATTTAGGAATGAGGAGTGTTTACAAAAACACCCAACCCGAGTTAGTCTTCATTATACAGATAACGCTGATACCCTGGACTGTGGGTGTCAAACATACTGGCCAAAACCGGCCCGCCAAATGGGTCCAATCCAGCCCATGGGATGAATTTATGAGGTGCAAAAAATTACACTGACGATATTAAAAATCAGTTTAGTTCAGGGGCCATATATAGACCAATAAAATCTCAAGTGGGTCAGCTCAACATCAGTAAAATACTGTGATAATAACCTAAAATATATTCTACAAATTTTTCTCTTTGTTTTAGTCTAAAAAAAGTAAATTTCCATGAAAATGCTTACATTTACAAACTATCCTTTCACAAAAAATGTAAATAACCTGAACAAAATATGAACAACATGAAATATCTTAAGAGAAGTACGTGTAATTTTAACACTATTCTTTCTGTTACTAAATGTTTTGTGTATTTTTAGATCCACTATGATCTGTAACTTGTACTGCACATGTGTAAATGATAAACATATGACATTTGAAGTTATTTCTGGTTGTTCATGTTATTCACATTTTTAAAGAAACTTTGTAGATGTAAACATTTTCATAATGTAATTGTCCTTTTTTCACTGTTAGGGCTGTTTCGCAGTCAATGCAAGGGCACGCAGATGACACATTAAGACGTATTGGCTGCCATGATGAGTGCTTGCGTCTCAAAATGTATTGTCCATTTTTTTATACATGACACCGCGACGCATGTAATACCATATGTCACCGGCGGGGACAATATGGAAGTGATGTAGTTTAACACGTTGTTATATTGTTGACAGGTATCTCAATGTCACTGCAAGCCGTTGCAAAACTAATTGGATGGCGGTGATTCACTGGAGTCTCCGTCAGAAACCAAGCCACTCGAGCCAGCAGGTCATCCAATTTAGAGACAGACATTCGGAAATATTGGAAATGCCTCTCCCCGTCTAGAATTCGAATAGGCCGAACAAGAGATTGGAATTCCCCGTCCTGATCTCTGCTGCAGTTCAAAGGCCAGACATACCAGCGTCTATATTTGGCATGTGTTTTTTGGCACCGCTGATTCAAAACCAGCATCAGAATACACTCTTTGTCAGTAGCCATTTTGATCTGAATATCATGCAGAATGTACCTGACTGTGCTACCCCCTATTGCACAAGTAGGGATGTAACGATTACCAGTATAACGATAAACTGCGGTACAATTGCCAACGATTAGTATTACCGTTTAAATTCTAATTATCATGATAACCGTGTTTGATTACCGCACTTTTCCGGAGAAAACGCCCATGTGAAGAAATGCTTTTATGTCAAATATTTGAGTATAGTTTAAATTTATTACAATTTTGATTTTCTATACCTAATATTTGGAACCAATATTCACTTTTAAAGTCTTTGAAAAGGTTTTTTAAGCATCTTTGTGTTATTTATGTCATAAATTATATATATTTTTCAAATTGGATTTTATATTTTTTGTGTGTTTTTTGTCCTTTTATGTTGATATAGTAGGTTAAAGTGGAAAAAATAATAGACCGATGAGATAAATGAAGTAGTGCTGAAAAAACAGATGCCAAACATTGGTAGAATAAACATTTGTTTATATAGTATATAAAGGCAAAATCAAAAATACTGAAAAACGATGATAATAGGCTCAAACCACTAAGGGTTAATACTTGAATGTTTCTGCAACAGAAGGTACATTGTGCCAATTATTTTATTTATTTATTTATGTAGGTTTTTTTCCAAAAGTACAACTTGGTTAAATTATTTCAGTGTGTGTATTAGTACTTTTTGAATATTTTGAGCACAGTTTCAACAATACCGCAATAATAATGATGACCGTGATAATTTTGGTCACAATAACCATGATATGAAATTTTCATATCGTTACGTCTCTATGCACAAGCGATGTATTTTATGCGTTGTCCTGGCTCGCTCGCATTCAATGTGTTGACTATGAAAGGAAATGCATCACTTGCGTCACTCGCGTCGCACACGTCGACTTTGTAGGCACCCTTAGTATTTGACTGGTTCAGCCCAGTTTAGATCATATTGGGCTGAATGTGGCCTCTGAACTAAAATGAGTTTGACACCCCTGCCCTATAAGTTAGTTTGAGATTACATATGAACAAAATGAAAAACACAGACCTGTGACTGAACCATTATGAGTTATCTGCTATAGCTGGTGTAAAAGAACCCTACAATGGTCACTTCTTCTGTTGTATTTCTAAGCATGTTTCATGTGTTTTCTTTGCAGTAAGTGATACAAAGGCCCAGAGGTCATTTGGCAGCAGATTGAGGTGTGTCTGGCAGACGGCCTGCTCCTCACTGGGACAAACTCTGTCTCTAATTCAGGGCCCAGTTCATTATTGGCATATGGATACAGGCCAGTAACAATAATGTAATACTTACCGTCTCACATCCAAGATATTACAACAACCGACACAACATTATCAGCCCTGATCTAGTAGCTTTTATTACCCATTTTTCATTTTTCATGATATTTGGCTATGGCAGCACAGCGGTAGGTGGGATCTGACTCAGTCCCACAACATTAGGAGTGGAAGTAGTTTCTTATCGCTCCGACTGTACTATCTGCCATTAATAACAACTTGGAAATGTTAGAATGTGAGGACATGTTTTCTCAGATCAGCAAATTCCTGAACAATATCAACGTTCTGTACAAGATCCTGAGTGATATTCACATCTGTTTTATTTACTCTTGGATCCAAAAATGGACTGTGTGATGCCTAATCGACGCGAAGACCAAACTTACTGTCATGATTATAACTGGAGGAGTTTTCCAAACACAAAGTACTTGTCTTCGGTTCATGTCCAACGGAGGACCTTTGCCTCAGGTCATTCATGGTCTGAGGAAAGGGAGAGATGGGCTTCTTTCATTTTCCCTTTTCCTTTACTGCTGACAGTAAATAATCCATCTTGTCGTCATAATGGCTTTAATGTTGATCCACGGAGTAATGTTTCTGCCATGAACTGATTTGTTGCGCTGTAAGTGGTGTTTAACCAACGTCCAGTAGACCGTCTTACTACACACTTGCACATGTCAACATCTGGGAAGTTTTTTTAATCTAATCTTCCAGGTATATGCATTTTTTTCAAAACCAAAACACAAAACTGTGTCTCAGTTGCTCCAGTTGTTGTCGTCACCATGTTTACATTTCTGCCATGACTGTCACTGATCCACAACTGGAATAAGATGTCTAGATATTACAGTAAACTGGTTGCTACACTCTACAAGTAAAATGCCTTCAGAATACAAGTAGAGAAACTTTACCATATTTGAGTCACTAAATAAAAAAAAAAAAATACTGGAGGTTTGTAGTTTTCAAATTTTCTTACAAAATATGATGTTTTGAGAAGGTCTACTCAGATCTACCAGATGTACTTCAAAACAATGTCAGCACATTTCAATACATTCACTTCACAGGTTCTTTCTAGTGTAAGATTTGTAAATCTACATAAATGTACATAAACCAATACACTTTATCGTATACATTGAAAACATCATCTAACCAGCATTTTTGTCTTTTGTTCTCCAATTCATCTTATTTAAGTATGTAAGATTTAGCACATTTTGTCTCTAAAGTCGATCATTTCTAAAAAATTGTAGATCAGCACTATCTGAGGTCTCCAGCTGGACTACCCAGACTGGGAGAAGATCTCATTGGGGATACTGAAATCTGAATGTGATGTTTACTTGTGCAAACACATACTTCAAAAATGCCATAATAATGACAATACTGATGCACATGTAAACACAGTCTGTGGCCATGTACAGTGATTAACAAATGTATTAAACCACCTTTCCCTGTTTGTCTCAGAGACCATCCAGCATCGTGAAGTGTTTTAATGCAAACTCTATTTTGAACAGGAATGAGGAATTTCATGCTGAATTCACTGTTTCATTCCCAAATTTTAGGTTTTTAAATCAGGTATTAATCAAGCACAACATTCAACCACTAAAACAATTTGTTCCTGTTCAGGAATGCAAGCAAATAACTATAATTTGACATCTTAATCAAGAAATAATAAAATGCTTTTGTATTTTTTCTGTTTATTTGTAAAACAGTGAATTTTGAAATTCACAGAAAACAATAATACTTACATTTTAGCATTAAAAATATCATTTTGGTTGAAGGAACAGGAACACCAAAATGATTTTTGTAATAATCAATGCTGTATTTTAGTGCAGCGGTGTCATACACTGTGTGTTGGGTGGTGGCCTAATACATTTGTTAAGCACTGTATAGTTTTAACAAACATTTTTCTATCTTTATTCTAACCAAGTGCTTTCATTGTCTGAACTTAACCCAGTTGATAACCTACATTGTGCTGTGCATGTGAATGAAATATGTACATTTACACATTTTTGCCACTGTAAAATGACATTATTTAACAATATTTAAACATGGTATATCAGAATGTAATGTAAGAAACATTATACATTTTGTTGCTACAGTTTTTGTTGCATCTGAAGTAATTTCTGTGAAAATATATGCACATTTCAGTTTTAGTTAAACACTTACTATCATGTCTAAATATTTTATTTTTTTCTCAAATACAAGCATTTTTCACTATTTCAAACATCAGCAGAAGCAGATGGAGGTGTTAATTAATTAGACTGATGTTTTATTGGCCTAAAATGTTTGCACCACAGACTTTTCATCAGTGTAATTGATTTAATTAGATTTTTTAGTGGGTGTTGTGTGCCTGAGTCAAAATAAAGCCTGAACTGCATCCGGCTGAGATACAGTGAAGGGTTAAAATGAATATCTGCCTTTGAGGTAACATATCTAGACATTTGTCTCATGCAGTAAAATCTATGGTATTCCTGTCTGGCACTAAAACTTATGATTTAGAGCCAGGCTGCTGTTCTGCTCCAACTTAAGATTATTGTTTCTGCTCTCCTTCAGCTTTGATTCATGTTCATATGTCATTCCTTATTCCTGCATTTCTGAGAAAATATGGTTTTATTGTGACAACCAAAAGTTATAAATCCAAGTGTGTGGTATTTATCCCTATTGAAAATGTGGCTCTATTTTTTACATTCATTCTTTTCTTTTCTTTTTTTTTTTTTTAATGTATATTTGACAATGATTTCAGGTTAAAACTGAAGCCTATATTTTCTTCATATGGTATGAGAGTGAGTTCAGAGCTGTGATGACTTAATGGATACTTCAACACACAAGGTTAGACTAGTTTACACTGATAAGATTATAGCAAACTGATCCAATAAAAAAAAAAAGTGTGACATTGACTCATGCCACATAGATTCAGGGTTAAAATGATGCACATGTAATCAACTAAATATAGTCAGTGAATAAGACGAGGATGAAGCTGACCTTCACAAATCATTTCTTTCCTTCACAGTGTGTTTTAGACACACTGAAGGCACTGACATCCTACAGCCATCTACACTATGCACCAGTGCTACTGTAAGGCAAGAGAAATGTTTAAGTGTACAGTGTGTCTGTGTCGTATTGTGTAAAGGTTAGTCTGTGAACTAACATGAACTCTGGATCTGACCCAGCTTTCATGGCTGTGGAAACTGAATGGCATAAATATTGGAGGACTTAGAAGTTCGTGTGTTTACCTTGACAGTTCCTCCCGTCGTCTGTGTCTCATTCGTTCCATTTCACTTTTACTTTGCAATTTCTCAAGTCTGGAGTTGCTTACAGATGCCGATGGTCTCACCTGTCAAATGTCTCACTGTTGATGCATGCACCATTTAAGAAAGTGAGCTGAAACAAGTTTTTTTTTTTTTTTTTTTCCCCCAGAGAAACAGATGTGGAATTAAGGGTTTAGAGATAGAGAAAGAGGGGAGACTGTGAAGGTATGTGTAATGTATGTGGGTTTGTTTTAAATGGGGAGTAGTTAGTGAACTCTTACTGAACTCATAGATCATGTGTGTGTGTGTCATCTGCTGATTTTCTCTTCTTTCCAGGTTGTCTTCACTGCATTCTGCCCAAACTTGTCATTTTGCATTTGGTTCAATGCATTTCATGAGTCTTTTATTCAACACGTGCTTGGATGTTGTTTTGCCAGGATGTTAATATTTACAGCACATCACTAGGATTTACCTCAGGCTAACATGGTCCTATGACAGAGTGTTTTGATTAATATCTTAACTGTTCTCATTCAAACCAGGATGTTCTCAAAGGACGACTGAAGGATGATTACTCAGACCCTGGGTTCATAAAAACATATTCATTCATGCAAGACTGGATTATCAACCAGAAATCAGACAAAAAAAAGGAATCCAATTATGATAACAATTCACACCTTCTGCAGCTCTTTCCTCTTTGTCCATATCAATGGAATGTCCATGGAAAAGTTAAAACAAGATATGAAGATTACTGGAGCTGCAGATGAGTTTTTTTTTTCCTTTTTTTTTTTAAAGCACCATGACTATGTTTAATTTTGATACAGTATGAGGGAGAGTCAAAATGTTCTCAGACAAATGCAATAAAAAGTATATTTATCAAAATAGCAAAACTGTTTTTCTACATAAGCTCCATTGGAGTCGATAAATGAATAACAGGTGGTGACAGACACAACAAACCCCGCCCCTTCCACATATTGTAGCTTGTTTTGGCATCGATCCAGCTGATGTCATCATGTCGATGCGTGTGCTGATGTCAGCATATCAATTGCCTCTATATATGTGCCAAGTTTGAAATGAATTGAAGCAACATTGATGTTTTTTATAGACATTTGAAATGTTGCCCATTATAAATAAATTGGAGAAAAAAAAAAGATTTAAAAAAATCATAAAAATTTGAACTTTGATCTACCTTTTCCAAAATGTAATCTAATGTAATCTAACCCATCTATTCTGGGTCACTGGCAATCTATAAACCCAATTTGGTATGAATTCAACCTATAGCTTTGCTGCTACAGATGTGAAATTTCACCCATTATAAGTAAATGGGGGGGGGGGATTTTAAAAATTGATATAAAAAAATTTTTGAACCTTGACCTAGTGTTACCAAAATGTAACCACATCTAGTCTGGGTCACTGGCAATCTATAAACCCAATTTGCTATGAATTCAACCAGTAGTTTTGCTGCTACAGACATGTGATGTTTTGCCCATTATTAGTAAATGGGGGAAAAAAAGATTTAAAAATTCATAAAAAATGTGAACTTTGACGTAATGTTCCCAAATGGTAATCAGATCTGTTATGGGTCACTGGCAATCTATAAACCTAGTCTGGTATGAATTTAACCAATAGCTTTGCTGATAGAGTGTTAACAAACAAACTGAACCGGGGTAATAATAATGGATCAGATTTCTATAGCACCCAAATACTGATCCATTATTCATCCATGCTTGCATTCATACTCTGGTGGTGGTAAGCTACAACTGTAGCATTCATACACCAGTGTGAGTGACACAGGTGGGTGATGTGTCTTGCCCAGGGACACAACGAGACAAGACTAGAACAGAGAGGGATTCGAGCCGCCAACCCTTCAGTTATTGGGCGACCCACTCTACCTCCTGAGCCATGGCCACCCTGAAACATGTTGGCAAACTGTTTCCATTGGTAGATTCCTTCTTTGTAGAATTGCTGGGGCTGTATACTGGAAATTCTGAAATTATAACATTTGTCAGATAAGTTTTTGACTCTCCCTCGTATGTATATTTTACTGGAAATACTGCCGAACTTATAGTAGAGTATTTTCAGTGCACTGTTAACATTTGAACTATTTTTGCAATTTATTAGTGAAGCAAGACTGACACAAAGACATGACAGGACACAAACACATACAGTAGATATTGAAGAAATACATAACAAAGAGGAAATGTAATCCATCCATCCATCCATCCATCCATCCATCCAAAGGCTGCTACCAAAGGGTGAAAGCAAGGTGGTATCAACAGTCCACCATCTGTATATGACAGGGCTGACGTACACAAATGAACAACCATTCACTCGCACAGTCAAACCTATGGGTGGTTTACACTGATCTATTGACATGGGGGGAACATGCAAACTCCAAGAAATTAAATAAAGAAGGAATGACACATAAACTCTAATTTTATTAATCTGGAGGATATGGGGCGGGAGTGGTTGGGGGGTAAAAATTTTGAATGGTGGCGTTTGTCTAATATACTGTTGAATAAAACAGCCTCAGCAATGCACCAAACTGTAATAGAGCAAAGGGATCATGTCTGATGAAGACTCAACAGCTTTTAGTTCTTAGAAATGTCAGTCAAGACCATTCTCATGCCCAAGTTGTCACATTCTTCCTCTTCATCATGGGTTCTTGGCATCTGTTTTCAAAGCCCAGGGTATAATGTTAACTCCCTCTGTGTAAAGTGCCAGATGGAGGTCACTGTAAGTCCTTAGACGTTGACATGGGCCATGGGTGACTCCTTTAAGTAGATAAAAACCTGGTGTGGTTATGATGGGACACCAACGTTTTTGGACACAGCTTTCATTTCCTGTCTTTCTTATTATAGTTTTCCAGACCCTTTTCCTAACCCTAACCAAAACTCATTTTCTAACCCTCACCATGTTTTTATTCTTGAACCTACCCATGACACTGTCTAGTATGACAACTCCATGTGTTGTGTAATGACGGCCTAAGGGTACCTTATGCATGAAGATATGATGCTCTGACTAAGAAGAGAATGTAAGTCACATATTTAACCCCTTGCATGTCTGAAAAAAAGATAGCAATTACCCTTGGATTCACCATATTTGTGCATTTTCTACGGCCTGTAAAGATAGTCAAGAGGAGATGCAGAAGTTTAGTTTGTTGTCAGATCATTTCATTTAGACTGTGCTGAAAAGTAATCAGAGTAGAATTTTTGTGTTCACTGACGGTTCATCCTTGTAGTATTGCCCCATCATGTTGTATTTACAAGTTTTAGCTCAATGCTAAACCAAAATCAGGTTCTTTGGATTAAATTGCTTCAGGCATGGGTTCTTCAAAGTCTTGTTGCATGGTGGTTTTTGTGTTGCAGATGGCACATTTATAGTTCTTTGTGTCAAATCTTGACATGGGTAGTCAAATGGTTTTGGCTGCATCTTACATTGCGGTTAATTTAATTTCTATTTTGAGTCTGTTTGTCTTTGTCATGACTTCCTGGATTGAACATTCCCCAACATTAACAAAGAACTTGTACTTTCTTTAAATACCTTACAGACATTTGATGATTTGATGATTTGAGAATATTTTCACTTTTGTGATTAACACACACATACTGTATGCGTTATTGGGGAAACTTCACTGACATATTTTAGAGCCTAAGGGCCATGAGTGGGCCCTCGTTTTTGGATGCAACAAATATAGACAAACATAGACACATACATGCACATTTAAACACGTATCCTGAGACTTTGCAACATATGCGTTGACAGCGACACACTCACAGCACACAAACACTTGTTTTTCTTTCTTTTTTTAATTAGAGCAAAAGATCAGAGAAATACCAAGTGTCAATACTGCCGAGACTGAGAATATGGCAACGGCGACCTTTTAGAGCTCCCTGATCTTTTATAATGTCAGCGATGGAGCATCTTGTTCTTTTCTGCCGCAACTTTGTGCCCCCTGGCCGCCCCCACATGGAAATACAGAGAACTGCAGATTAATAATGGCTATATTTAGCATTCCTCATTGGCAGAAATTCCACTGGCTTCTGACATGTGGCTGATCTGAACAGGCCTTGAACTCACTCATTAGACTATGTCATCACATGTTTTAATAGTTGTCAACAGTGTGTAGATACAGCAGGAAGATGAAATAATAAATCATTATTTAATGTTTGCTATGATGTGCAGCTGTAAACATAACAGTGATTTTATGTCCTTGTAAAATGGCCACCAAGTGAGTTTATTTGTAAACATAAGCCAGCATAAAGCTGCTAAAGTACTGTGGAAAACGACTTATTCACTTGTTTTTCTTTTCCTTAATTGGATCCAGTTTGAGATCAACAGTGATGCTGTGAGGCACTACTGCTTTGTCTTAGCCCCGGTGGCCCCATGCTCCTTTCCCAGATTCCCAAAGCAGCAGGCAGAGGATGAGACAAATCACCCAGCCTGGAGGCCCAGTGGCTAGGATCGTTTCTATCTATGTAGCCCTCCCCTCTGCCTCCTCTGGATGAAGGCGTTAGTGGTTAGCACCAGTATTACCCTCAGGCTGGGGGACAGGAGAGGATTTCTGTGTGCTACTGATGCCCTGGTCAAGTGGAAAGGAGCCTTATCTCCTAATCCTGTTAAATAAATTGCCTGCATTTATGTTGTCAAAAGACTGGAATAAAAGAGCCATAGTAAGAAGATATATAACAGACTGTGAGATAAATGTGCTCTTTGCCCTTCTCTGGTAGAAATGGTGGAGGTGGTGAAATGATAACAAGAGAAGTCTATGACCCACCACCAGTCTGTTTGTTCTTTCTGTAATCGACTTATGACTTAAAGTGATATGCTCACAAAAGGACTCCGCAGGCTCCAAAGATACTGTAGATTTCCGTGCTAACATGATAAATGCAGCAACGGCAGAGTAAGTCAGTTGAAAAGATACAGATAACTACAGTAAAAGGGCAGATTTATCAGAGGCTGCATCAAAAAGATTGAGAGTGAAAGAAAAACACTGCTTGAGTAAACACACACGGACAAGTAGCGGCAGCGTTTGCGATGAAGTGTATGTGTAGATGCATGGGTGTGAAGCTGTGCATGTGCTGCTCCATGCAGCGCCTCATACAGTATGTGTACATGCTCATGTGCATGTATGAGTTGGTGTGATCTCATGTCCATGCATGGTTGCCAGTAGAGTGGGTTGGCCTGGCTGGTGGCCTACGTTTGTTTAGCTGTGAATTCTTCCTCCTGATCCAGTGACTCACAGCCTGTGGCTTAGGCTGGGTATGTGTGCCCAGAAAACACTAATCTGGAGCACACAGACCCAAGACCACGGCATCACTCTAACTTCATCACTCAATGGACGTTCAGTTTCAGGGACTACAACGAAGAGGTGGTTAAAGTCGGTGAAATTTTTAAGTATGATATATTATAACACATT